>NW_026865553.1:0-328125 GCF_026571515.1 Ruditapes philippinarum
TAAAAAGCCTCTGCACCGAACAGTACATCATCTGAACTGAACATAATGATAGTACTATTCAACAGTTCTATTTCACGACTGAACAGTCTGAATAAAGCACCCAACAGCATGTCATTTCAACTGAAAAATGATAAAAGGATCACCCAATAATACACTGCCTCAGCCAAAACGAAATGATAGTACCACTTAACAGTTTATTTTCATGGTTGAACATGATGAGAAGAGCTATTTTAACCGAACATAACAACTGTCATACCCTACAACATATCTTTTTAACTCAACATAATTGTGTTACCACATGCCTGTTTGTTTTAAGAACTGAACATAACGACTTATGCACCCGACAATACATTGACTTGACTGAATAAAATGTAATCAGCACACAACATTACACTTCAATAACTGAGCGCATTTGGATTTCCACCCAGTATATTGGGATTTTGACCCAGCATATTGTATCTCGGACTCAACAGAATCACATTTAACCATGTATATCAGTCATTCTAGACATAAGACAGTCCAGGCGTTCCATAAGTTTCCCTACTTGTTATAGAGTTTGTAAGCGAACAGCATGGATCCTGATCAGACTGCGCGGATGCGCTGGCTGGTCTGGATCCATGCTGGTCGCAAACGCACTATGTTGGTTTTGTCGTGACGCGGCTCATATGATTTAGAGTCCTTAATCTGAAACAAAAATGATATGATTTACGTTATGAATCAATATATTTATTTGCTATACAACAACAATAAATCCTTCATATCAAAATTCAGTGGTTGCAATTGAAACACAAGCTATTATTTGTTTTGACCAGTTTGGTCACTTCCTGAAATTTCTAACAGCTTATCTCTCTCCCATGTGAGATTGATTTTGCAATGTGGAAATTAGCGAAGGTTAAATAAGGTTAAGCGCAACGCTCAAAGAACTCCGCTGTGCTATTTGAGCGCAGCTGGACACCGCCAAGCATATCCACGTACATATGAAATACATATATAAAATATATAAAAAAACAATCATTTAGTTTTGGAAAAAAACAACGACAAATAAAAAAAGAAATTTTAATTCGTTGAAGCCAAAACAATATTTTAATTTTCAACAATATTAGAGCCATATATTTTGAAATGACAAATTCAACGGATTTTAAATATGCTTACTGTATATTTGTATTTTAATTTCAATTTCTCACGCATATATACATGTATGATGTTATTATTATTATAATTATTATTACAGAGTCGCAAAAGCGGCACCGGTATGTGATTAACATCTACAATGGGGGGGGGGGGGGGAGTGTGCTACTTTCTGGCCTGTCTACGCGTAGTTAATGTAACATCATGCGCGCAAAAAATGTTAATTAAGTAAAGATTTTGATAGACTTACTTGATCTTCACATACATTTCCAATCAACCAGTAACCCGGAACGGTGGTGACGGGCAGCTTTCGTAGCAGACGACAAAATCTCAAATATTTGTAACAAATATAACCAATCTTAAACAATATCAATACGACTATGCCTATAACCAATGTAAATATCAAGTTCAACATATTTTATTTTTGATTCCGTTTATCTATATGTAATATATAAATTTAAAGACGGAATGGTATTTATAAATGAAAGATAATCTAACATACATTATTCTTAAGCAATGTTTAAAGAATTTTATCCAACACTACTTTTAGCCACGCTCAATTGTTTGTGAGTTTGTTTTGAACTGTATGTTAGTTTCATATGTACACACTCGCGTGTATACATATTTTCTCTTTATCATTTAAAATGAGTTCACGCCAGATGAAGGCAACTCATAATGTTTTTTTTACGACATAATGGATTTATAGAGGAAACATTTTAATAACATAAACCCAAGATTAATTTTCGGGAGATTTTTGGAGGTCTTTCGTTAGTTTCCTTAATTTCTAGTAATTGGCAAGTTCGAATGTTTTGTAGCTGTTATAAACATGAGTTAATGAATCGTATTTTTCTTTTTTAGCATTTTTTTTTTCATTCATAATTTTGATAAATACATTTTTATTATTTTATTACCGTAACGTAAGGTCGTTCAATGAGCGTTCAATATAGTGGTCAAGTTTTGCAAAACATTATAAAAAATCATACAAGAAAACTAAATACATGTATATATTTTGTATTACAGGTTACATAGGTACCCACAGTATGGACACATTTACCGATGTTTTTTAATTCAAAATTACACCAATTCTATGTTAAAATTTTGAATACAGCTAAAGCCGGTGCTAGGGGGCGTGGACGGTGGCATGCATTTACCAATAACGTCGATTGACAGGCTCAATTAAACCTAGCCCGCAAAAGTTTCAATTTTCAATTCGGGTGTTCGTTGAATATCGGCTACTTGTCGTGTCTTCATTATAATTTAATTCAAGTACAAACGTATATGTTCATAAATCATAAATATGACTAATATAATATAAGTATATAAAAAACAGATATCGTTTTTCGGTAAATGTAACTAATGGATATGTTTTATCAGATTTAGTATGTTATTTTCAAATTGTACTCATTTGTATACAATTGTAGATTTTCAATTTGCAGACGATAAATTATCTTATGTTTAACAAAGAAGACGATAAATTAGAGCTATCTTAACTGTTACATTAAAACCAGTATGACTCAGTGATTATTCAAAGTTGCGTTATAGATTCTAATACAATTTGACACTATTAATAGAAATAACTTTTGTTTCAAAGAAACCTTTTACAAAAAAATTCAAAAGAAAAGGTTTGCTTTGAGGGAACAACGTCTATCCAGAGGATGTTTTCTTTCAATAAGGACATATTGAAGATCCTCTGGCCCTCGTGTCATATAAATATGTCTGTTGATATTAGAGTGTATTTGAGTGTTAGTAATCATGTAATAACTTTCAATATTTTACTTGTTGCCAGAAGTTGAATAGAAATTGGAATGTGGAAAACTAGCAAATGTACTTCAAAATATTTGTTCTTTTGCATGCAGATGATACTGTAATTTTTGCAGAATCTGAAAATGATTTACAAAATGCATTAAATTTATACTTTTAAATAATATTGTGATCAGTTGAAATTAAAAATCAATGTTGATAAAACAAAAGTACTTATATTTAGTAAAGGTAACAATAGACGAAATATGAAATTTTATATTGGCAATAGCCAAGTAGAAATTATTAAACAATACAAATACCATGGTATATATTGTAGTAAAAGTTTGTAGTTTACTTCAAAGAAGAAATACATAGGAGACCAAGGAAATACAACATTGTTTTCACTTTTGAAAAAAGATAAACATTTAAATTTACCATACGAATTACAGATGGATCTTTTTGACAAAATGGTAAAACCAGCTTTACTTTATAGATGTGAAATCTTGGGATTTAAAAATGTTGAATAATTGAAAAAGTTCAATTAAAGTTTTACAATTATATTTTTAAACTTAAGAAATTAACAATATGTATATGGTATATGGTGAACTTTTCCAGTTCGTATTGATATATACCAAAGAGTTATATCATTTTGGACGAAACTGATAAATTGTTCGAAAAAAAATATAGACACACGTTTACAGCATGTTATATGAAATGAATACTTTAAACAATGTTATGTCCCAACGGATCGAAAATATTAGAAATTTGTTGTGTTGTTTAGGTTTTTTAGCAATATGGTACTGTCAGCTTTTCTTAAATGATAAATGGTTGATTCGGTCAATTTGCCGTCAGAAAAAGATACTTTTATACATAAATGGCATTCTGATATACAATTAACATCAAACGCGAATATTTATAAAGGTATCAAAACTGAGTTTGGTAGAAGTGCTTATATCAAGATCGTGTCATCTAGACGTAGCTTTTCAACTAGAAATCATAGGCTGCCTGTGGAAACAGGAAGATGGAAGGGCAAACCTTCTTCTGAAAGAAAATGTTCCTTTTGATATGATGATGTAGGTGACGAATTTCATTAATTGTTCACATGTCAAAAGTTTTCTGATGCAAAACAAATATTTAAAACGTTATTTCTATGTTAATCCTAATTTTTCAAATTAGAAGAATTGTTTACTAGTGAAAATAAAATTTTAATAAATAAACTTAGTATTTTTATCGAAATTGTATCTAAAAACATGTTACACTGATATGCCCGGATCGCTTGTTTACTTGAAAAATGTTTATTTGCTATTAACATATTTTAATTTGTAATTTTACATGTTTTTTTTGGATATGTTCTCATTCTCTATTTAGCAAGCACTTGTTAACTTAATATGCCACCATTATTCACTGTGATTATTATAAAATGATGCTTATGTTGTTTACTTGATGTAAACCTAAGATGGAAATAAAAGTTTGAAATATGAGGTGATGAAAAATTACATCAAAGTCATTAGATACCGTATTTTCCGCTATGAAAGCTCATCCAGTACAAATTTAAAACACATATTCGTACTCCAAATGAAATGTATTCCTTTTTCCGATACTGCACACAAATAATATAGCATTTCAAGCCTTCAAAAACAGATGTGTCCCTTTACAACTAACAAACAATGAACAATATTGAAAGTTACATGACAAACATAATAGAAGTCTTTCAAAGATAATTTGAACAATTAAAATTGGTTGGGAAGGTTTTCTCTCAACCATAATCTATATGGAGGGTAGTGAAAATAATTAAAGTATTGGCCTGATAAGCAAATACACCAATCTGACATATCAAAGAGAAAAAACATTTTGATCACATTATGATTTTCGGGATTGTTTGATGTCAACGACCTTAACCACACGGCCACGGATCGTGTAATTGTTTTTAAAAATGTTTCTTCTTCTCGTTTTTTCCGAGTATATGGCCTTAAAAAATATAATATCAATCAAACACAGTATCTTAGTTTTAGAATTGGATAAATCTTATTATAACAAATAAGATTGTAAGAAATTATGTGACCTGCATGCATTTGTTTATAAGTTATTCAAGCAACACTGTAACTCCTTCATTTTGTATGGCAGTTACATCATGAATAAGCCTCATTTGTTTACGATAATCATATTTCTCTTATTCGTTTTGTTTACGATAATATTATTATATTTGTGTTATTATCTTTGTTTATTATTTTATTTCTCTTATTCGTTTTGTTTACAATAATGTTTCTCTTATTCGTTTTGTTAACAATTAAATTTTTCTTATTCGCTTTGTTAACAATCATTAAAAGTTCTCTTATTCGCTTACAACATTGTTTTAATTGTATTTTAAAGAGGTTCCTTTCAACTGTTTCATATGAAACAATAAATGCACAGAGTTACACTGTAATTTTATCATCAAATTATATCTGACTTTGAGATATAAACAAAGTAAATGTGTTTAACAAAATCAAGACAAGATTGAATAATTTAGATATTTCACTCTCTTTTAGTCTTTAGCCTTAAGCTTCAATGTGTCTAACATATCTAACACCTCTTTTAGATCATTTGGGAAATAGTTGAGTGTTTCATGATGTTGTTTGGATGCTTCTTTGGCTTTTTCTTACTTCTTCTACAAATGAAAATAAGAATTTAGTAGTTAAGATTGACATTGTCAAATTTTAAACTTTATATATAATTAATTAAGTGATATGTTATATTTTTAAATGTTTATCTCTACCCTTGGTCGAAATTTGACAAAAAGGACCGAGAAGATGCGATCGTTCCAGCCGGTTAAAGGTCAACAGTCATAAAATATTAACAATATGTATATATGTATATACAAACATAAAATGAACAATTTGAACAAAATATTTAAAGGTTTATTATAACATGTGAATATTATCTAAACCAAATAAGAAAAAAACAACACCCAAACAACAAGAAACACGTTAAATTAAATCTTATTTTGTACAGGACATGCTTTGTAAATAAAAGTGGGAACGGAAAATATAAATAAACAAACCCGATCAGAAAAGTTAATACCGGTGATATTGAATTATCCTTTGCTTATTTTATATAGTTTTAATTAGTATTTTGTATAAAAGTGTAAATACCGTTTTGTTTACATTTTGCTGCCTTTATGACAAACTATCTAATATTTAACACATTTAAAATCAAATTATCGTATCTTGCAAGAAATTTGTATGTTTAGGTTCAAGTTTTACGCAACAATAGCAAAAAAATACCTTAATTTCGTCAAGTCATTGCACGACGAATGGTAGTATACATAAGACAAAATCTTGAAAAAGGGTGATCCGTCGTTACAACAACAAAATTATATAAAAATTGAAGATTTGATTTTATTGAGACTGTTCACGGGAGTTAATATAAAAGTGCAACATCTCTCACGGCCACACCCCCTAGCACCGACTTAATAGCTTTTAAATTTTAAACACTAACCTCTTGAAATCAATGACCGCAATGGCCCCAGAAAAATATCACAACACTAAAGTGAAGAATGTGGCGATTTTTAACAGCAGCCACACGGCGCTTAACAACTGCTTTTGTAATGTATAAAAATCAGGAAAAGAGGTAAACCCTAATCGGCATTGAAGACAAGAATATTATATAGAAATTGCAGACATCTGTTAAAGAGATTATGTAAAACTACAACATCTCTCACGCCCCTACCACTTGCTTAAGCAGTATTAAATCTTCAACACTAAAATGTCACAATATGCGCAGAACCCGAAAATCGAAACCCCTGATCAAAAACCCGTTATTTTTCCTGGCCTTTTTTTTTTCTTGGGGTGGGGGAAAGCCTTTTACCCAAAAAAATTTTTTAACATCGGCCCAAAATCCCAATTAACTTAATTTCCGGGGAAATTTTTTTTTCCAATTTTCCGGGACGTTTTTAACCCCAATTTAACATGCCCGATAAAAGATGACTAAATTTTAAAAAAATCGAATGCCCAATTTTTTGAAAAAAAAAAAAACGTTGGAAAAAAACCCATTTAACGAAATTGGGCCCATGTTTAAAAATTTTTGGCCCGGGGAAATCAATACATACGGATAAAACTATTTACAAACCCGTGATTAAGTAGAATGAAAAATAAAACAAGATTGATGTCATGTTAATGGACTATAAGGTTGATGTAATGTTAATAAAACATTTTATTTAATTTAAATTACTAATAAATGTTTTATAAGGAACCTATTACGTAAGTTTGTACTCATTATAGCACACCTCCGCTACTTTCACATAAAAAAGTTCTGATAATCACCAAATTTCAATAAAAAATAGACCATCATCACTGTCAAATACATTTTTTGTGGCAAAATGCCGAAAATATTGCTTTAATAGGTATGCAAAATTCCCTTTGAACCAAATGCACACTTTCTTTTTGCAGCTTAGTTTATTTTCTAAATTCCTCCCCATGATAGTATGTAAGTTTATACAGTGTAGGTTATTTCCAATATAAAAATATTTCGTAATTAAGAATTTTGAAAATTGAACTCATGCATGAGCGCACCTTCACCGATGCATTTTGGACGTCAAACCAGTAGCATGTACGTGCCCAATTTGGAATCGCATATAATTGCAGTCTTTGGGGTTCAATCTGGGAAAAGGGCCCACGCAATGAAAAAAGTAAATTTAAACCCGGGATATTTAAAGGGTTTCCCCAATTTGAGTGGGAAAAAAGGGGCGAAAGGGCTGATACCATCTCAATTTTTGGAATTAGGGAAACCACTTTTAACCCAAGAAATTGGGGTTTTATTTTTGTTTATTTCCCCGGGGCTTTTGGTCGCAAATGCAAAACCCAGTTATACGTTTTAATGGGAGAGTAAAATTTTCCAATGGGGAACCCAAGGGTTTCCCTAAGTTTAAATTTTTTTTTATTGTTTTTCTTTTTTTCTTCTTTAGATTTAAAATTTTAATAAATATTACACACATGAATTTTTTAAAAAATATGTTAAAAGCATTACTTTCACAGTAAATTTATGAAAGCCCTTGCATACGTTAATTTAATTAATATTCCCAAAATGATCTTGGCGTGGGAATTTTCCCCCTAAAAAACTTTTCTTTTTCTTCAAAAAATGTTTTCAAATAAAATTGGGACCGTTAGCCATAAAGTTTCATAAATAATCAAATAAATTTTTACAGTGATGGGCTCAGAAAGAGTATTAAATTTTTAAGGAAAACCAACCTTTTTAAAAAAAATTACCCAAATTTTTTTGAAAAAAAGGAAAAAAATTCACATTTTTATATTTTTTAAACCCAAATTTAAAAAAACTGATTTTTTAAAATATTTATCACAATTTTAATTAAGACCCCGGTTTTTTCGTAAATTATTACCTACATTTTTTGGGAGTAAATTTCCCAATTTTCGTTTATTCGTTTGCAAAAAGTTTCTTTGAAAAAATTCTTTGCAAACTTTAAAATAAATTTGTTTGTTTAAATTTTGGGAAAATTTTTTTCTTTTCATTACATTTAAAAAAAAAAACTCCAAATTAATTAACAACGATTTGCTGTTTTTTTAAAAGACATATAAAAGTGTCAAGCCCTTAATATCTTTAGAAGAAACATTGCTTTTCCATTTTTCCATAACAATTTTAATGCACAATTTATTCTTTGAACAGAATAATATCCTATTTTTAGTCCATTTGACACAAAGGTTTTCTTTAAAGATCCATTTATGAAACAAAAATGTATAAATATCAAAATACATTTAAATAGAGGAGGTATACCGCCCCATTGGTAATGCTTTCCTCAAGTTCATGAAATAATTTTCATAAATTTAATTCACAGTTCCCCACATCTGTCCACTACCCAACCGGCAAATCCGAAGCATCTAAACGTGTTGGTTTTCGTCTTGAA
This sequence comes from Ruditapes philippinarum, assembly GCF_026571515.1. Classification (NCBI taxonomy): domain Eukaryota; kingdom Metazoa; phylum Mollusca; class Bivalvia; order Venerida; family Veneridae; genus Ruditapes; species Ruditapes philippinarum. The sequence continues at coordinate 8,765 of NW_026865553.1, forward strand.
AAACAAAAATGGAACTTAAATGGTGCCCAGGAATGGAATTTATGAAAAGTAGTTAATGCAAACACATCAGGAAATCCTCAAACAGAAATGTGATCATGAACACCCCGAATCCTTTTTTGTTTAAATTATTTATTACTTAATCAACTTGTTGTTGTTTTTTATTTTTTTTTTATTATTTGTCTCCGTTTTAATAAAAGAATTATTTTAATGTTTGATCGGGGAAATGTGGTTTAACATCTACATACAGTGTCTTTGCTATACCCCAATGCTGGCCTATTGAACTTCATGAAACAAAACTCTTCAAGAGTCTTTGCTTTTTTAAGTTATTATGGGGGGCTCCGTTCTACTTATTTGCCAATTGCCCAATTTTTTAATATGTCATTAAAATGATTAATATGTCATTTATATGGGTTCATAAACTTAAGTGATTTGATAAATTGCCCTGTTATTTGTCAGAGGGCATCGCTCATTCCACAAGGGCCGAAGCCGCAGGCCAATACACGCACTGACCCCAGGACAAAATTTACAGGGCCCCAATATTAAATTCACTTTATTTTTTGACAATTTATTAAAAAACTACATTTTACTTATAATATTTCACCCTTTTAATCTTTAGGGCAATTTTTTTCTTTTTTTTTTAAAATTTTAACATATTTTAAAATTTTAACAAAAAACAAAATTTAAAAAATAACTACATTATATCAGTTTGTTGAAAAACCCAATTTTTTTTAAATTATAAAGGGGTACATGTACAACAAAAAAAGTCAGACTGTAATTTTTTAGAAACTGGGAAAAATTTTTTTTATTTAAAGCAATGTTTTTGGCCCCCACACATTTGACCCCAGTAAAAACAAAATGGCTCCATTTGAAAACTCTATCATTTTTTTGGCCCGCTTTATTAGCCCAAAAAAAATTACTTCAAAGCGGGCTTAATCTATATCACTTTTCGGCCCCCGGGGGGCCCAAAAAGGTTTATTAATATTTTCCCTGTTTAAGGGGAGATTTTATCGTTTATTTGAAACGGGGGCAGGGGCCTTTTTTAGGGCTAAAAAACGTTATAGTTTATTTAATAAGCTTTATCAATAAGTCATCGCGAATTTTTTATGTCATTGCCGCTTTATATGTCATTTTCGAAATTAAGTATTTTTTTCCGGGAATTTTTTAGGTTTCCCAAAACCATTTTTTTATGTCATTTAAAAGAAAATCATGCCCCATTTAATTGTCAATTGCCCAAAAAATTTAAATCATTTAAATTGGGCGAGTTTAAATTTTATGCCGTTTTTTAAGTTAATAATTTATTTACCGAATTTTAAAAAAAAAATATTAAATAAGGGATTTGCAAATATCAAAATTTGGAAGGGCAATAAAAATTAAAAAATTTGAGGGTGGGAAATATCAAAATAGGGATGTGCAATTATCAAAAATGGGAAGGTTTCTACAATTAAATATCGGCATGCTGCAAATATCCAAATCATGGGAAGTGCAAATACACAAATAATGGGATGCTTCCTAAATTATCAAAATCAAAAACCCCGTATGTGTCAGTCCTTGCCAGCGTTAACGAGCTCAGCCCAGTAAAGCAATACCGTTCAGTCTTGACCCCAAACAAGTCAAAAACAAGTCGCGCAATGAAGAATCAACACTATGACTGTTGACTCGTACTAATTTTGATTGCCAATCTGCGTTCTATAAGGGCACCGGATAATATTATGAAAAACACACGGTATAAACCACTTAAAGCTAATTTGAAAGCTGAAAATTGCGTTTCGTAGATTCCGTGGAAGCGTTAGTTTTCCTTTTCTGTGTTCTTTTATTTAAATGAATTGACTCTATAATGGAAGATCTGAAATGCAAGAGATAATCATGTCGTTCTATTTGTAGTATCAGACATGTAAACAACGAAAACACGATAATTTTTAATGAATGTTGTTGACAATGTGCCCGAGAAACATCATCCAATATTACAGTATATTCATATAGCAGATAATAAATCTTCTATAATAGAACTATCCCATTATACAAGTATTTAATTTGCTTCCATTACTTTAATCTTTTAGGAACTAACTACTCGACACGCACTTTTCTTGAAGCAATACTTTATAAAATATCCAAAATTAATCAATCTTGTTTTTATTAATATTTGAAATATACTCTAATATTCGTCGTGCTACGACCGACTATCCCACTCAAACTTTGTAGATCGTATATATTCATATATATAGAGACTGCATTTGCAATTTTGCTATCTTTAATTAATGTCAATTTACGTTATATATATTCAGAACATTCAGCTAGCACTCCACAGCTCTCAATGATTTGTGTATGCCGCACTGACCACTGCCTAGCAATTTAGAAAACAAACACGCTACAAAGCTTATCCATTGAGACGTAAGATAAGCAACCATTCTCATTGCGGCGGGGTCAGTATCACTTACATACAGGTTCTTATTTGTTCCAACAACTCTACCCGCTAAAATGATCTTGATTTGGAACCTTAAAATACCTTTTATAATTCCGTGTAAGGTTTAACATACTTGTCTGTCGTGTAAAATGTTATCAATTTTATAGTTTCTGAATTAAGTGCAAGAAGAATCCATTTTTTCTTTCGGTGTAAATAATAAATTCTCTCTATCTAATCTTATTAATTCTGTAAGTGCACTAATATTCTAAAGAATAAACCCCATATACTCGAGTTTTGCACATTAATATCCGACTTGAATAAATATTGTTATACTTTAGATAGAAACTGTTAGATATTTTCGTAGCATAACAATGCCACCCAAATTTCCGAAACACAATACTGGCGTATTTGGAGTAACTAGCTCCACAAATTAAAATTTGACTAACAGTACTCTCTTTTGATTGGATAATTAAAAATTGAATTCTGTATTATATGTATCAGTCAAATGAAATCAAGCAAATAACCAATAAACATTTATAAATTAATTCTACATACGTAAATGCACTATCCTAGCAAAATTTACCAATATACCTCAATATAAAGTTTACCCTTTGAACCATCATACGTGTGTAAGCCCAGAACACTCTGAAACCAAATCTTTTAATGCTACACCTATAAGTGACAATACTAATATGTTTGTACAATAAATGGCTATATTTCCAAGTAATCTTACACTCTCAAATCACACAGAAAATAAATTCACTTCCTTAATAATACACTCATAAATATGAATCACAATATACTTTATCAATAAATGAGATTACAAGTAAACAATCATTCGTGATGCATATAAATTTAATATTAATATAGAGCCAACTTAGAACATAACACAAATATTATCTCCGTCAGCAATATTATATATATATATATATCTCTATATATCTATAAACAATAATAACCAAGCTTCGTATGGCTCCTAGTAGAATCCGACACATCAGAAGAATCAAGGAACCAAACTCACTCAACTTTCGTATTATTAGTCCTGACACCAACCAATCTCCCTCCAACGTGTGCCAACACTCCTACCCAATAGTTAACAGCTACATATTGTGTTTCTAAGTCTAAACTTAATACAATTCAGTAAATTTGGTAGTAATATTCCAATCTCTTTTAAGAATTGCCAATATAAACATGAGAATAGTATTACATTCCATGTCTTATTAGTAGATGGTTTAGCTCAAGTAAGAATGGCGTTACGCACCTTCAAGCAAACAGTCAGCATTAAATGAACCATATTTGTCATAAAAGATAGAAATGGTCACAATACAATACTATTTCTGAACATCCATACAAAATACTGAATCAAACATTACTTACTAATTACATAAAAGCCCACAAGCACATAAATGCCATTCACCGGAATTAGCCAGTGAACAGTAACATTCTTTGCGTTACCAAAACCAAAACACAACACAAACGTTTGAAATAAAAAGTAAATACTTAGTCCTGCACCTGGGGAACTTGTCCTTCAACGAATGTCGGTACGCCCGCGTTAAGTTTGTCCTCCGGTTCGAACATATTATGCCGTCTCTGATTATTAACATGAACCAACAGTTTCAATAATAGTACTGACAATAAATTAAAAAGTTAACAAAAATAAAATCAAATTTGTATGAATTTTTTCTTGAAAGGAAATATTTTTATAACAGTATGCAATGTTACGAAAGACGATGTAATATTGCTTTTTGTAAAACAGATTAATTTACTGTGGCTGATTTACGCCATCTCGTATATTCGCTGTTTCGCCACTAACATACAGAACACGAAGTCGAATTTTCCTATTTTTTGTGGTTTTGCATTTTTAGCATTTTCAACACGAAAGAAAAAAGAAAGGACGACAAAAAGAGAAAAAAATGACACATACATGTAGATTGTTTAAAGCATTCTTCTCTTAATTGTCGTTCATTTTTGCATTTTCGTGGCGAAAAAAGGCGATAATATGTCTTGTTAAAACAGCCACCATATTCATGAGAATATAATTGTAAAATACGGCAAATATCTACCAGCTGTCGTTGTTTACATGTTACAGGGCCAGCCACAATACAAGTAACATCACTAGGTAGAAGGGACAACACGAAAGAGTTCAGTATTCAATGCAGCAGTGGGGAGCCTTGCCTTGAAGACCGGTTGGCAATCTTAAACCTTCTTTATAGATGTGATTGGTAATGTACAATTGCCTTGGACAAAACCGATGATGATTTAGATTTCTGACGGACCACAACCCGACCATTCCTATGTGTTTTTATTTTTTTTGTTTATACCGTACCGATCTTTGTTATGGTTTTACCTACAGTGGACTTTGCAATTTGTTTGAACGCCACCGTTTTAATCCATTTGGACCACATCGACATAGGGCATTTGTTTAAACCACACTAACTTTTGCCATTTGTTTTAACTAGCCTTTTGTTTTAACTGCCAGAATTAGAAAACATTTCTAAAACAGTTTCCATGAGACCTATTAACATTTGTCTTTCACAACCATCTATAGTATTTCTTTATATTACAAGTATCTTTAATTTGGAAGTTAAAACATTAATATATAAATGTTCTACATACATGTATTACGACGGATGATACATAATGAATGTCATTTGTTTGAGAAATAAAATATCTAGACCTCAAGGATACAAGTTCCGTTGAATTTTAACCAGACAGTGACTTCTTTAAAAAAAAATATTTGTTTTCTTAACCAGCTTGAATGAGAACACGAAATCAACAGCTCAACAATATGAAAAGGGTGCTAGTAATATTTACTCTTTATGTATTTGTTACTTTATGTATTTGTTAAATGCATACTATGCTCAGAAATGACTTAATTTTTATTTCTTTAAAACGGACAAACTTTAATTTTTATAACATACAAATAATAGTTTTAGAGCATGTTAGATGCTTATTGACCTGAAGAAAGTAGCGATAAATGTGAAATAATTTGTCATAAAAGAAGTATTATGTAAACAAAGTTTTTATTTTCCATATTATAAAATGAGTAGATTTAGATTTTTTTCTGTATTGTTGCCATTAATTTTATTTCCAGTGAGAAGGACGCTGATCAGTTTAAAATAGGAAATGCAAACGAATTTAAAGTCAATGACTGAATCAGACTAACAAATAAATGTTATTTATTTAACGTATTTAATTATATTTTATGATATATTCCATAAAATACTTATGATACGTATTAGGATTTTTTTTGAGCAACATTGCCATTAGATTATTTGAGAGTAGCATTACCACATTTGTTTTATTCTTATATGAAAACCGAAAGCTAAAATGTTAAAACTGTATTTTAGTATGAACATTCTTTAAGAAAGTGTTTCTTTGATAATACGAGAAGATAATTAAAATAATGATAAGAAAATTAATTATTGTAGACAGGCTTGAAAACATGGAACATTGAATGCGTGATTTATTTGCAAAACATTTAAGATATATTGTTTATTTACAAAATATTTTAATATATCGATATATGAGCAATGTAATTAATAGTAAGTTCAGAGTTTCATTTCAGTATCATTTTAATTTAAATTACACAAAAATGATAATGCAATACTGTAACTTTGCATGCACAAACTGTCATATTTGTAGACAGTTAGTACGACAAATAATGTAGAAACTGTTTTGTATTGTTTTGGAAAGCAGCTGATCTAGAATGGAAAAACAAATAAATTAAACAATTATTTATAGCGACCTTCAGCTGTTATTTCTGTTGGAAACTGTATTGTTTCAAACTAAATCTTTCAGTAATTAAATCTTGGAAAACGGAAAAGCCTTCTTGAAAACAGCGCCCGAGAGCTATTGATAACGCTGAAAAAAAATTTAAATTGTAAGATCGATCGGACAGCATCGACAATTTTGCAGAGTCCTATTAGGTGGACCATTTTCTCATAGTTGTACAATGTAATAGCTAACTGCGATTCAACTCATTCATTCAATGACTTCGAGATATAAAAATTAACCGGTCTAAGATTTTATATATATGTAGATTATTTCAAATGTAAGACATCTATTTTCGACATATGCTGTAATTATTTAAGAAAATTGATGTTTGTTGAAAATGTTTTTTTTTTGATAATGAGACTAAGAGTTTCATGGTTAGATTATGAAATTTGTGTAATGCATGTTTTTCATCTTGATATTATGTATATTATGATATTATGTAACATTCAGATCCAGTGACTGAATTACAAAAAAATCAACTTTTTTTAACTGTGATATATAAATATTCATGACAGCCACTGTACAGACGATAAAATAATTTGATAATAGTGTAGACTTGAGATTGTCTTAAAGCTGTGCTGTAAATATGATAAAGCTTATTTCCTCCCAAGCACCGGTTAAATATTTTGATATCCACTTAATCAAAGATGATAAAAACAACTATTTCAAAATAAACTTGATTGCAGGAAACAAGTCAACAAGGATAATCAAATATACGCAATTTTAAGATTTGGAACTGACATTTGATATCGTTACACACATATTTTTTGAAACAAAATGCAGATTTTTCTAGCAATTAGTTAGACTTGTTAAAAGTGTCGAGTAAAATTTTTTTTTTATCGAGCAAAATCTAGAAAGAAATATAGAGGCACATTTGATTATAACATTTCAATTTTGTGTTTCATTCCTTCAGTTCTACTAATCATATACTTGTGACAATGTGTAATATTATAGTACATACTTTTTTACTATAAATACATTCAAAATACTATCAATGTATTAGAAAATCTATCATTTTGTTTAGAACAATATTACAGATGTTATAATTTGACTAGAATTATTATGAAATACTGTAATTGCTTCTTGATAGATCAAGTGACCCATAGTTAAAAATTCCGCATTAAAAACAAGACGTATCTTTAAAAAAGATACTCGGCCGAAGAAAAAGTGGTTTGCATGTAAAATTTTGTTATTTCTAAGTTTTCAATACAAAAAGAAATGCTAGCAGTGCTTGTAAAACATTTACAAAATAATTATTTCTTGTAGCTAAGAAAATGCCCATTTTGTAAACATTGAAATTAAATTATAGCAAATCTATATTGATGATTTTCAAAGTAGGACAACTTCTATGTTAGCCGTCTCTTTAACTTGTTTAACGTTTACCTTTATAAATGTTGTTATCATTTACAAATTACCCCCTAAAAAGGTTAAAGAACTATCCCCATTCTTGTATATTTTATTTTAGAACTATCCTTTTCATTTTGTTTGATAGTGACACAAACTATTCCTTACAATTTATTTAGAGCTATCCTTAAAACTTTATTTTAGAATGGTAAGAACTATCCTTTACATTTCAGTTTAGAATGGTTAGAACTGTCCTTTACATTTTATCTAAAATTGACCAATGAGGTTCATCGATTTCAGTTTGTAATTCTAAAATGATCAATGAAAATTCTTTTTGTATTCAATCCTGTCCTGTTAATTAAATAGGAAGTTTACAGGAAGTCCAACTGATAACAGACGGACTTCGTCCGAAAAATATTGAAAACATATTAAATATTTTCATGGGTTATCTTTTGGATTGTCAGGTAGACTAAATTCATTTGTGTAAAAGAAAGCTCACTGAAAACAACGACAACAAATGTTTTACAAATTTATCAATAGTGCAGACTCTGTTTCAACGAGTCTTATTCTCATTAGCTCTTGCATTCAAAGTATAAATGCCCCCCACCCCGGTACGACTGAGGCAGTTTTTGAAAATTAAAACAAATATTATCTGTTATTCTAAATTCACCAATTTAAGTATCTATGAATAATTTAATTTATGTTTTCTTTATTATTCTGCAGAATTGAAGAATTAGCATTGTTAATAGCGTAAAAAAACATTGAGAAAATGTATCATAGCTATAAAGACAAATGTGTTTTATATCATTGATAATTTTATTGAAAACGAATTCAAATATAAACATACTGACAAAAAATGATAATAATTTCAATATCAAAACCGAAATATAACTTTTCTTCTTTGTTATTGTTTTCTTCATTTTCTAAAATTGAAGCGTGTGTTACATAAATGCCTGACAATAAATAAAAATATATTTATATTTACTTATGTTTAACTTGTATCTCTTCAAATGTTCTTTTTTACAGTAAGACTAAGTATCCCACTATATCAAAACAGATGTATTTCAAAGTAAGCAGTACATGTCAACATTTAGTTTGTACAATTTATTTTTCATACATTTAAAACATTATTTTGTGAACTGGCATGAAATAAAATAAATCTATAATAAAAGATAGTTTGCTTGTTTAGCCTGTTGTTTTTTTATTATTTAAACTGTAAAAGAAAGAAGGACCACTGTTATGCCGCATAAAGCTCTCCACGAATATAGGTGTCCCGAGAGCTTGATCATGTCATTTACATCAATTTCTGTTGATAAACTGCATATCTAACCAATTTAGCTTTATCAGTCACCCTAGCTTTATCAGACACCTAATTAATACACATTGAATGAACTGAATTGAACAAGAAGTTTTATCTCCTACTGTTCCGAAAAAAAAGTAAAACAATGAAATCGAATCGAAACGGCAGAGCCACGCCCTTTTTTTCAACCCTTGCTTGATTTATTTTATATCAAAACAAGCACTGTACTCTCTATTTATCCAACACTCTATCCGAGACCTATATTCGTTAGGAACGAACAAATGAATAAACTCCCAGAGCTTTATCTTTCCACATACATGCACCGATTTCAAAAGTAACGTCTCGCTTTGACGAATGAAGCGCGTTTGGACCACATTTGTAACAGATAACATTTGCTCCACCTTTATTACAAATGGGTTTGCATGCATTAATAACAGATAAAATGTGTTACAAATGTGATTGTCCAAAACAGGAGTTGACATACCAATCACATTTGATTTGAAATAGATGGTATTCTTCACTGACAATATTGTGTTTGAATATTTTTCTTTTTAGCTCGATAGAAATAAATTAATTAAGCTTATTCAAAAAATAGATAAATACAGAATCCCTAAAGAAAGCCCAACACGGCAAAATTGAAAATGTTCCAGGCTCGGTTTAATTGAGCCTATTCATGGACGGTACTGGAGAGTGCAAATTACCGTCCACGCCCCCTAGCACCGGCTTAAGCAGAATTCAACATTTAAACGTGAAATAGTAAAATTTTGAATTTAGAAACATCCGCAGATGTGTTCATACGGCGGTTATCATGGAACCTTCAATGTGACACTTCCGTGCCATTCCATGAAAAGCGGCGTATGGTCCCCAAGTAATAAAAAGCGTGTGCCCTAAACGAGAAAACAATGGGCGGAACTAAATAAAATGGAATTTTGAAAGGGGATCAGAGGTTATGAAGCCTGCGTATCACAGATAAGACGTCAAAAGACAAATTTAAAAAGCAGGCAACATATCCTAAGGGTGATTCAACATTATTCAAGTAGGAATATTGGAACCACCCAACTAGAAAATGCCGAAAAGTTGAAACTAAAAATATCACAAGCACAACAATAATGTCGTGCTGAACGATCTTCAAGGATCGAAAATATAACATCATTGATAAAATGTACGGGGAGACTTTTTACAGCCGCCACACGGCACAAATAAAACGGATGTGATCATAAAATAGATAAATACAGAATCCCTAAAGAAAGCCCAACACGGCAAAATTGAAAATGTTGCAGGCTCGGTTTAATTGAGCCTGTTCATGGACGGTACTGGAGAGTGCAAATTACCGTCCACGCCCCCTAGCACCGGCTTAAGCAGAATTCAACATTTAAACGTGAAATAGTAAAATTTTGAATTTAGAAACATCCGCAGATGTGTTCATACGGCGGTTATCATGGAACCTTCAATGTGACACTTCCGTGCCATTCCATGAAAAGCGGCGTATGGTCCCCAAGTAATAAAAAGCGTGTGCCCTAAACGAGAAAACAATGGGCGGAACTAAATAAAATGGAATTTTGAAAGCATTTTCAAACCACACTTCAGTCTACTTCATAGACGCAGCCATTACTGGTGTCGACGTCGCACCAGGAAACATGGTCGATGCCTTGGTTAAGAGAGGCAGACACCTTAAAGAAAGACACAGGCAAAATTTTCATTTCTTAGTTTTGAATTTTTCATTCCTAATTCTGTAAATGCCCTCAAAATGAATATATTAGACAGTCAAATGAACAAAACTTTTCTCCATATAAAGAATAAAATGGTGGTTTCCTAACCTGACCCGCGTGGGTCAGGTTAGAGCGCTAGGATTTCACAATAGTTGTCACAGTGAACTCTGGAATCGTTAAAGAACATGTCAAATGAATGATTTTGACTTGTTTCAATCATACGATATCTACAGTATCCGTTAATGTAACTTCAATGATTTGTTAAAGTCACCTAACTTGTTTTAAAACTATTCGGTGATTCTATCGGCGTCTAAATTTTGCTCAACATATATAGATATATTTATGCTTCAATAGCAAAATATATAGAATCTAAACAGAAATTCATGCTGAAACTATTAGAGATGTCATTTTAGTGCGAGTTGAGTACAAAAGATCATTTTAATATTTTGTCAATATTTCGCCTGAATATCCCTTTAACCACTAGGCCACCGATCCCCTATATCTGTACAAGAAATGTGAATATATAACATTTTGATAAGAATTTGGGTCTGAGTAAGTCGAGCAAACGATGAGCATGAGCTAAGCAAGAGCCGATATAAAATCATATGTGCAGCTACGTCAGAACAAATCTTCAAAAGTAAAGTTAAATATTTTACAAATTTAAGAAAGTGAGAACATTTAATTCACGGGCAAAATACTAACAAGTGTATTCGTTACAGAGGGGGCAATTTCAAATTTATTTGAGTACATGTAAGTAACATATTTCGCACGCAAGTTTGGCAGTGCTTGACCATCAATATTTGGATAATATTTGTGTAAAAATTTGCTCAGTTTGGACTCATTTGTTTAGTTTAGTGAAATTTACATAATTTGAATTGGTAATCGCCTGCTTTTATTTTTCGATATTTAAATGCATGCACCAACCTTAGGCAGTCACCAGCAATTATGACCGCGGTCCTTACCGTTAATTAATTAAATCATTTAGAGCATGGTCAGTCTATACATCCTCCTCGATGTATGACATGACAGACACGATCATGTCTGCTCAATTTTTATATTTTGGTATTCAGCTATCTTTCCCTTTTACACAATGGACAGTTCCAAATCAAAATATTGTAAATCCATTCCACTGATTCAGCCAGGTAAGGTTGACGGTTAAAATGCAGACTCATTACTGTCACATCTTTTGTACTTTATACTATTTACGTTTTGCGTATGGAATAGAAGTCTGGAACGAAAAGGATCAAGAAAAAGTAAAACGGAAAAAGAACATGGTATGCAGATTAAAACAATAAGAGTTCAATCTGAAAGGAAATTGTGCAAATTGTACTATTGATATTACGGCCATTAAAGTTAAACATCATTTCTTATTGTTGATGGTGTCAAAATAGGAATGCATGGGACCAGCAAAAGAATTTTTTGCATGTAAATGATAATGAAAAAGTCTATGTTTTGAAGAAAATAGGTGCACTGTAGATTGCTTGATTTGTAAACGTTAAACTTCGAATGGGTTCTTCCCAATTTAACGCAATGCAAATTTATTTAATAAAGTAAACATGTTTCAAATAATCTAATATAACAAAAGACTAATTTGACTGAACTTCCAACTTAAATGCCGATAATTACAATAATATTCATATTTGTAAATAAGGCAAATGTCAATAAACTGCCTCAGTTTTTAACCTTAAATATACCTTCTCTACCGAAATTAAAAAGAACAGTTGGTCACCTGAGGACAACGTGATAGCAAAAACAGATAAAACAAAGTAAAAGTGACAGGGTACTTTTGATGTGAATATATAGTGCTATTTTTCTGCCCTACATTTCAGTTTTATTTTTCTGCTCAACATTTTGGTCCAGTGTGAAGGTCTCGATTTCCTTCAGCAACTTTTGTTTAAAGCAACATGCTTCCAGATGACCAAAAATATTTCAAGAATATTTAACTTGACAAAAATGTTTTAGAAAAGAGTTTTAGAGTTTTAGAAAAGTAAAAAGATTTAAGATTCAAGTAATAATTTACGTGTCATTTGCGATTAAGGACCGATTTTGCAGTATTTTCACAATATTTCTACTGCGTTACTAACGCATTAAGTGCTATTTTTGCGTGTATGACCGCTTTTCGGTAATTTACACAAATTACCAGTGTTCATTTCACACAATTTTACTTTTAAAAACATTTTTAAAAAATCATAAAAAATAAGCATGATATGAATCTGGAGGTGTGTTGCTTTAATAAAAAATGTTTCCATTCAAACATATCGTCTTTCCGAATAAACCGCCTTGAGGACGTATAAAAGGTCAATGTCATTTAAACGCTTTGACGCAACAGCCGGCCAGTTCTTCCATGCTTTATTTCTATTTAATTAAATATTTTTTTTTTCTTATTAACATAAGCGATGTTAATGAGATAACCTGACCTTGTTACTAATAATTTACTATCAATATAAAGATAAAAAGATATAAAGAGTGCATATTTATAAAAATTTGCCAGTTGATAAAATAACGCGACAAGTATGGATGTACTAATAAAAACAGCATTCCTAGGCGTTTTCGTGTTTATATTTTGGAAACTTGGTAGTTTTCTGCTGAATTATATCAAACTTTGCGTGAAACTGAGAAATGTTCCGCAGAAAAAAGCTCATTGGTTGGCTGGTCACGCTAAAGAGGTAGTTTCTTTTTATCTTTTCCTCGAAGTCAATGTTATTTATATAATATTAATATCTGTGAATTTCTTAAAACAAAACTTTCTACCTATGTTACAATTAATCCAACAAGATAGAACTTTAGGGGAGTATCCTTGATACAGTTGGTTTAACTTTTGGTCCAACCCTTTTGTATGTACATTATATTTATGCTAAAGATAATGATGTTAAATTGTGTAAAATTACCAGGTACAAAATATACAATAAAATATTATCACACTAAGTCAAGAATTAAGATTCTTAAAAAGTAATAATGAGGTAAAGCTTTGTCAAAGTAATCTGTTAAATATATCTTTTATATGGTGTTTTTATTGTGTTAGTAATAATATTGTCCGTCGTGATTAAGGTTCGACAAAACGACGACGAAACTGTACTTAAATTAAGCTTGCAACAATGCTACTAAAAGACTCATTCTTAACAAATCGGTTCACGACAGTGCTATGATATATAAAAACACAATATGTACTTGCTATCTGTTACATTTAAAATAATTCACTTACCAAATAACGGATGGAGTGTGTATCTTTTAAAAGCAATCTGTTCAATCTGATTATTATAAGCAGCTTAAACATTTTGTATTTCTTTATATGTAGTAATGATAATGAATGTTTGAAAAAAAAAAGAGAAATTGACAAAGCCACGATCATAAAAAGGCACATTATGCCTCAGAAATCCGTGATTTATTAAATTCTTCAGAATTGTCAAACATGTGTGTAATAATGTTTAAATGATTGACTGAAGAAATTAGCACTGAATATGAAGTAATGTCTCCTTCAGGTAACAAAATGTAAACATAGTAGTATTTTGACTTCCAAAGAAAATACTTATTCATCAAATTGTATCAATTGTCAACAAATCAAAAGGAGCAAAGATGGCAAATGAGTATTTTTGGAGACTGATACAAGATATAAAAAATTAAAGTTTTTGTTGAATAAAAATAGTAGCATTTCTGAGACATAATCGGCCTTTAAATGACAGATGTCTTTTTTTACACAGTATTTATCAGTTTTGATGGCACGTACAGACTTATTTTAAAAGAAAGCTTAAATCTACCCAGAAGGTTTCGCAGTTTATGAAGTAAAGTCCATGTCATATTTCATTCTTCATTGAATCTTAATTTCAATCAAGTATTGTAACATCACAACACATAAGTTTGTACAAAGCACAAGAATGATTAAAGGCCCATTAAGCCCGTTTTTTCTCAAAGACTTTATTTGTCCTATAACAGTTTCAAAAAGGTTAATCATTGGCCATATAGCTGAATCATGTTTTGCTTTCTTTTTCATTTTGGAATTCGTATGAAGGAAATTACATTCGGCCGCATTTTTGACAAATTATTTAACATACAGTGCTCTTTTTAGTGTGATAATCGTCACATATGCGCTTTATCCATTATGAAAAAATGATTACAAACACATATTTGCCCTGTCTTAAGGAGAAAAAATTCCTGTTTCTTCATAGTTATTGTATATTGTATTCATTTAAAAATAAAAAGTTGTTTATTTTCATATAAAGTTTACTGTACTTTAAAACAATCATATGAATTTCTCGACACATGTTCTCTCTCACACTTCTAAAATTTTGAAAAAAGTGATCCATAAGAAGCATCAATCACAAAATAACATGAATATTGCAGACTTGGTTTGATTGAGTCTGTCCATGAGAAAACATGTTAAAGTGCAACATTACCACGCACCCTAGCACCGACTTGAGCGCTTCTTAATTTTCAACACTTAAAAGTGCTGGAATCAATGCTCTGACTGACTTCTTACTTAGGATATTGATAATTGTGTATTGTCAAAAAGTTGTTTACAAAACATTTTACATTTTTCTTATAATTGAAAACGATGTACCCGCGAGGCTTTTTATTAATTTATTACCTATTAGCATACATGTACATTTATAAAACTTGTATAATATCTAATAACATAGTTATTTTTATCAGAAATAATGTAATATGCCAATGAAATATATTTTGTTAATGAAATTTTCATTACTGAAAGCCGATACTTGTGTAAGTGTGATCAGTTAACAGTTTTCATATAGTCTCAGACATATTGGTCACTATTTACAAGTCTATAGGAATATTCCCTTTTCATTACTTTATACATGTTTTAAAAGACATTTTTTCAGAATCTACGAATTTGTTTGTTTGTTTGTTTTTCTTTCTTCATATAGCAAGTGTTTCAGATTCTTTGACACAATATGTATTTTAAATTGACAATTGGGAAAAAACATTGAGTTGTATTTGTAAAGGACCATACAAAAATTATATATAAAAGACAATTTTCGTAATTCCTGCATAATATAATCAAGATGCGAAATAAATAAATAAATAATGTTCTTTTCTACTTCATTCAGGATGGGTGGTCACGTGACATATGTTTTTGACAACATGGGGTCACCGCTTATAGCTGTGCCCGTTACTTCAAATGTTTTAAGTTATTTTCATTATATCTTTTAATATTTGAAAAATAACCATAAACTGATTCCAAGTTAATACTTGCAAACTCAAATGGTACACAACTTTCCAATGGAACATTTACTTTTCTCGCTTTGCCTGCACAAACTATTCTATGCGGCATTATTTTGATGAAAATATGGGGTTAAAATAGTTTCCTGCGGGAAACATTTTTAATGATATAAAGATATTTCATTTAACTATTTTCAACATTGTTTGGGGAAAAATAAATAAACGTTTGTATCAAGAATATAGTTGAAAATAATTGATCAATAGAAGAAGGTCTATGGAGACTGGTGACCGTTGAAGACCGGAGACCGGAGAGAATGTCGAACATAAAACAATTACGATATTTCTTTTTAAGAAAATGATTAAATACCATTGTATGAATAATTCCGTGCAAAAATATAGATAACACACAAGTTTACACAAAAAATATCTCTATTTATTATGGCAGATGCCACTACGAATGTTTTAATTGTGTAGTTTTTCACTATAAACTATTTATATTTTGTAAAATTTGAGATAGATATTAAAGAAACATTGATAATATTTTCTACCTTGAACGGTAAAATAATTATAGAAAATTGGAAATATCACGTAATAGTTTTATGTTCTTAATCAGATGTAATTCGAGGTAAATCCGTAACGTACCGGCAAACGGTATTTAGCTAGGTTTTCGAAATGGTCAATTAACCAATCATGTACGGTTAAAAGATCACATGCTCCTCCATATACCAAAACAGGTCACGTGCTCCTCCATGCATCAAAAATTAAACGCGTACCAATACCCTGCGGGCTCCGGCCCGCAGGGAATAAAAAGAGCGCTAAATCGGAAAACATATTCCATTGGAATCTTGAACAAGGTGTTTGTTTATCATTCAAATGTTGAAAAAAGTAACCGAAAATAGCAAATACCATTTAAGTGATCCTAAATGAAACCGTTAACAAATTTTAGTGATCACCCACCATTTTCATTGATTCACTGAATTTATTATCCAAATTATGTTCTGCTGTGACAAATGCATTATTGGTGTCACCATTTATTATTAATGCTTTTCTGGTATTAATCATGTATATGCAATTTTAAGTTAAAGCAAAGATTAAATAGTTTCAACGTTTACAAATAGAGTATTGTATCATGAATAGTATGATACTTGTCCAGAACTAGCGATCCTTTTCAATAAACAAATTTATTCAGTGTATACTTTATAAATACATACAAAAATATTGAATCTAAAACACATGTAAGTTAATTGGAACACTATATAAAGGGAAAGATATTTTTTCAGGTAAAAGACTCGGTAACATATTTCAAGTATGCCGATGATCTAATGAAAGAAGGCAATAAAATATATTGCATTTGGAACGGTCCGTTCCCTCTGGTCGGTGTATGCCATCCAGAAACATTTCAACAGCTTAACAAACAGGCGCTAAACAAATCACGAGAAATTGATGGTCCTTACAGATTAATTGAGCCATGGGTTGGTATGTGATTTACAGGTTCCAGCATCTAAAATAGTGCATGCTCTAGCATTTGGAGGACTTTTGCCACAAGATAAAGTACTGGGCTTGAAGATTCATGTTTACTTAGTTTTCATAAAATAACAAAGTATGCATTTTTTTGTAAAACAGTGTCAAGCGTATAAAATATGTGATTGTACGTAGCCTAGCATTTTATATCTATAGATATAACATGTCAAACTATGTAAATAAACACTTCGCTCTGTTAGAAAAGGCAACGAAAAACGGTGATGAAAATTGTAAATTCTGTCATAACTCATGCAAAGTTCTATTTGTGATTTTGAATATATACGAGTTTTTTTTACAAACATTGATATATCTTTCTTGAGTATGCTTGTTACAAAAATTTCTTAACACGTCCCGAGTCGAGAGTCCTGAACTCAACTTAATTTGTCATAGGGTGAACATGCCAATGGCAGTCATAGAGCCTGAAAACAGTCATTTTTAAACAATGTTTTATTATTATTTGCCAATTCAACATCTGACCTGTGTTTATTTCAGGGGAAGGGCTTTTAGTAAGCGGAAGCCAAAAGTGGGAGAGAAACAGACGACTCCTTACTCCAGCGTTCCATTTTGACATTCTTAATGGATATGTAACCGTGATGAATGATGTTGCAGACATATTTCTGGTAAGACCACTCAATGTCGCAAGAATACCCTGAATAATGGTACAATTATAACCTATATTTTGGCATAGATTTGGTGATGTTCGTCTTGTAGCTAAATTATTTTTTATACTTGCTAAAGTTGAAAGTTTCTTTGACAATGTATACAAGTAAACAGAAAGAGGTACCTTTGAGAAGTCAAATACTTGATTCTTTTAGTTTGCAATCTCGAACAACTTTTACTTACAGTTATTGCTTTTGTTTTAGTATTTATACAAATCATCATTATCATCATCATCATCATCATCATTATCATCATCATTATCATCGTCCACCACCACAACCACAACAACAACAACAGCAACAATAACTACAACCAAATCATCATCATCATCGCTATTTTCGGTTTGCATTATTTTAGAATAAAATATATGAAGCATCACATTATTTTAGAATAAAATATATGAATCATCACAAAAGAATGGATCAGTGGACGTGTGCCTCTATGTGTGTAGAGCAACTCTAGATAACATGCTGCGTTGCTCCTTGTCCTATGATGGCAGTATGCAGGAAAATGTGGAGTATGTAATCATAAATGTATTCATTTTGATATCGAATCTTACAATACCAAAGTCACTCAAGATAAAACACTTGCGCTTTACAACAGACCAAAAGCGTCGCCTAATTGCTATCTACGGATGCTTCAAAATATTTCACGACTTAAAATAAGTGTTTTTTGCTAAAATATCTTTTTATACTAATTTAAGTTAAATCATATAATTATGAGTGACTCTCGAAGAATTCAGCGGCTTGCCAGGAAAGTACTGATTACAAAAATTTTAACGTCTATAGATGTACACAAGTGATACAAAAAGTTTCAGCCAAAAGTACCACCATAAACTTGCTTTTGGTTATTCTAGTTATAGTAAAGGGAAATCGAGCCTGAAACCGTTGTATCATCATACATGTAACATGTTAATATTTAACTACTGTGATATCTAAGCGATTATTCAGCTTTTATCTATTAATAAGTTGAGCGAGGTCTTCCTCCAAAAGTAAAGCAAACGCCATATGACTTATAGTGTGTTGGTTCAACGTAAAACCCAACCTAAAATATATTTGTATAGACAATTGATGGTACAGAGGTATAAAGGTGAACAAATAAGACTCTAAAACCATTCTATTTTATAACGTTGAATATGTTTGCTTTTAGACACACCTACGTTAAAGCAGTTCAGAAATTAGCAACAATAATATGGCACAGGATGACGTAAGTTCATTTAATGTTCTCTGTACATTTGTACATTAAATATATCTTTTTTATTAAGCTCTCCTTACTTCACAATTTAGTGGGTAATATTGATGATGTTAAGTCTTAATGCGGTGTAGCAATCGCATTATCTCGACCTTTTCCGTCAAACTTCGGAAATTGACAATAGCCGAACTATTTCGATTTTCGGTTTAGTAGATCGCTCTATTGTCGGAAGGATTTAAGTCAATAGATACAATCGTGTTAGCACCCTTGTACTGAAGTCGTTTTTACACGCCCTCATAGTTACACTCCTCTTCTTGGGGTAAAATAGATTTATTTAAAAAATCTATTTTTTTGAAATCTAGGAATATGACTAATTTGAAAAAAAAGAATGCACAAATAATGTTTAGGGGCTGCATCTCCTATTACTGGTCAAATTGATTTTGCCTTAACTGCCATTTTACTGAGTTTACCTATAAAAAAAGATTTTCTTTGATGTTTATTTTACATTTAAAATGAGACAGAAAAACAATGATATATATTTAATATACCATATTTGATCATCAAATATCATTAAATGATAATGTCTTTTTATTTTCTAGGTCAGCACCTTTACTTTTCGACTTCGTTTTTAACTTGTCTCCATCCGGACGTGACCATAATAAACTAGTGAAAGAAGTGCATAAATTCACAGGGGAAATTATAGCCAAGAGGCAAAAACTTCTGGTAGATTCAATTTCTTATTTGAAGTATTTTAGGTATTATTTCTATACTATAAAAGGTCAAGGTTACAAAATTCAAGAGTTTATTTATTTTATGAGTGAAAACGTTGAGCTAGCAGTCGGTTTGAAACACAAGAGGTGTGACATGCATGCTTCAAATTTTTCAACTTGAATATATTCTTTTCGACAAGGTTAGATGGTTAAGGAAACCGATTAAAGATAGTAACATTATGTATGCATTTATTGACGCCATGATCTGATACATTTATGTCAGCCTTGACGTTTTTGCAACCTATTCAATTCAGGTTGGAATAAGTAGAGAGGAAGAAAACACTAATGCATTAATTTTCTTTTCTTATAACCAGTAAGGTATAAAAAGCTTAGGTTACAGGCACCACAGTTAGCGGTTTTACTGCAGTGCAGGATCAGGCTCGATCAAACCGGACCTTTAACGTTTTTCCATGATAAGGACCTAAAAAGTTTGGACCAAGGTTCCTGTTTTTCAAATTTTATAAAAAAAACTCTTTTATTTTTGATATAAGGCATTTCAAAATAAAACAATGCGAGTAGATCCTTATTTACTTACTATGTAAAATAGTGAAATTGAAACTGTAGGCAGACCAGCCGGATCTCACAAAACTAAAGAGACGTCTTGACTTTCTTGACATATTGTTAACGGCAAAGGACGAGCAAGGGCGTGGCTTATCACCGCAAGAAATACAGAACGAAGTCGATACATTCACGTTTGAAGGTATATTAATCAAGTTGATTTAATTAAGCCTTTTGGAGGTATTGTTTTCAATGCTTAATACTTTAAATTCAATATTTCACAATTTTCATGTTTAAATGTTAAATTCTGCTTGAACCGGTGCTAAGGGGCATGGAGGTAGCTTAAACTGTCCGGTACAGTCCATAAATAGGCTCAATCATACTGAGTCTGCAACATTTTCAAGTTTGACGTCTTGTGCGTTCTTTTGGAATTTTATTCCTCTCTATTACATGATACATATATTAACTGTATCGTTACGTTTGAAATATGAAAAACAGTACTAAATTTTTTCATCCCTTTGCAAAACAGGTCATGATACGACAGCCTCGGCAATTAGTTACGCTATCTATGCATTGGGGCAATATCCGGAAATACAGGAAAAGGTGTACCAAGATGTCATCAATGTTGCTGATGATGTCGACGAAATAACACAGTAAGATATACATATTCATCACTGAAATATCAACAATTAAGTTGCCATCGACTTAAAACGACAATGTCATATATTTTGTTCAGTTCTGCATTAGCCGGTGCTAGGGAATGTTGACGGAATTTTGCATTTACAAAAAACCACTCATTTAAACTTATCTAGCAACAATTGTACCATCCGTTTATCTATATTAAGTTAAAAGTAATACTCAATCTTTTTAAGAAAAATATCAATCATAATTTTATAATATATATCATTGCTAGAATTGATAAATGCAGTGATCCCGTTGTTTAACCAGGGTATAAAATTAGATATAAGTTCTTTACTGACAGCAAACATCTAGTTTACTGTAATTGAACGTAACAAAGTCGGGAAAATGTTTAATTCCCCGGACGCAGTAAACACAAAAATAAAATATGAACTTTGCAGACTCGGTTGATTGAGTCTGTTCAAGAGAGATAATGGATCAGGACAATATTTATCAAGCCCCTCAGTACCGGCTCTAACGGTTTTCATTCTTAAACACTAACGCGCTGGCTTTTATGATCACAAAGGATCAGAACAATACAGCATTACTAAGTTGTGTACAACTTTACAGCTACCATACGCTAAACATATTTTGAAAATAAGAAACAACAACAAAACAATAATAAAAACACTGAAAAACAACGAACAAAACATGTAATAAAGAAAAACGTGCATCAAACATTTATGATTTTCAGGAACGAGATGAATCAGTTCAAGTACCTCCCACAGTTTATTAAAGAAGTGATGAGGTTTTACAGCACAGTTCCATTGATATCCAGACAAAGCTCTAAAGAAGTTGTTCTAGATGGCAAGACGGTGCCACCTAACATAAGAATTGATATTAACTTACGAGCCATACTCCACAATCCAGAGATCTGGAAATGCCCTGAGGTAATGATGACTTGATTTTTTACTCAACATTCGAAATTCCTCTACCATGCACGCATACCAACAATTGTTTGTTTAACGATTATACTTACAGATATTTGTTTAATCATATAAATAAGGATAAAATGAAAAATACGAAGTGATTACATGGCATGTTTATGCAATTATAGTTGCTAAATCATTATTGCTATTTTTGTTCTCAAACACAAGGATTATAAAAGCAAATTGAGTTAATCCGGCCAACTCTGGTATTGGATATGCGTTCATTGAACGTTGCCCTTCCTTGTTGATTTTGTGTTTCATATTTTAAATCAAAATAGAGCAAAAGCGTTTATTTACCACTATCATCCATGAACATGATCCTGAAACATTAACATATTTCTCATCTAGGGCTGTCTTTAGTGATCCTATTTCGCTACTCAAATTAAACACGTACAACGTATAATATCAATACATCATTGACTGGGTGAAAACATTGATTTTCATAAATTAATGAATCAATTAGCTGAACCCAAGTTCCCTAAAATACTAATAAGACCATAACATTAAAAAACCAGTTATATTTGAAAAATATAGAATAAATATAGCAATATCTTGAAGGTAATATTTCAACATTATATTTGAAGGTATTCGATCCATGTAGATTCAACACCGAGCGCCGAGATTCAAATGAAATATACGGATTCATTCCATTCTCAGCAGGTTCAAGGTACTGTATGATCCCTATTTAAGACCACCTCGATATAAAGACCACCCCACTTTTAACACTGTCTTTTTTTAAAACGAACGGAGTTTTCTGTTCTTTACATCAATAGTTACATGATCCAGAATTAAGACCACCCCACCTATCCACTTTTCGAGACCACCAGATTCAGTCCCAATGTATTTTAAGATTATTCATTTTCACAGAAGTAGTGTTTGCAAAAAGAGTTTTTTTAAAGTCATACTTTAAAATCAAGGTGTTAAACGTAAAAGTACAAAAATTTTGATTCGAAAATCAAATTGAGTATCATTTGATAAGTGTTGTTTGAATTAGTTTGATTGTTTTAAGTGGTTCCATATGTTTGTTTTTTCTTTCTTTATACTTTTTTATATGCATTATTAAATTTTTTATGCATATCTTTGGAATATTTAAACGTAAGAAATGCTACTATATACGTTAAGTGTAAATATTTGAGACGAATATTTGTTATGATTGTAATAATTTCATTTTAGGAATTGTATTGGGCAAGTATTTGCAAACAATGAGATCAAAATAGTGCTTGCAAAGCTAGTAAAGAGGTAACACATTTAATGATTTCTAGCAATAAATAAATGATTTTTATTAATTAAACCGTTTTTTGAATCATATTTGTATTGTTGTAAATTTGATTTTGAATAACGCAATTGACAAAACTGTGCAAATCGAAGAATTTTTGGTTTTCATAAAACACCTCTACATTCATTTTCACCTCTGTATAAGTTATAACTAAGAACTTTACTCCATTATTTCATTTAACATAAACAAAAAAATAACAGGTAAAAAAACGGACTCAGTTTGGTTAAAGTCTGTTCTTGAGATATTATGATAATATGGACTATGACCTGCAATATATTACAACACTGAACCGGAATATGATATTTTGAAGCAACTGTGTAACACTGAAACACAGAATTTGACAGCCGTTGAATATATCCTTATTTTTTTTAATTTTCATATAAAAGATTGATTACATTTTATTTTTTAAATTCAGGTATGAAGTTCTACCAGTTAAGGGTCACAAACACGAATTGCTACCGGATATAGTAATGAGATCTTTCACTGGACTCCCAGTCACCCTTAAATCCAGATAAGCATGGTGTGGGAAATGAAACAATCCTTGAAAATGAACACTATTGTAATGGGTATGCTGAACGCTTCAACGTCACTTGTTTTATATACGGTTGAGACTGAATACAACCATATAGCAAATGTGTTTTGTTTACGGAGTTTAATATAGCAGTAAACAATATTTTAGTAAGATCACATTGTAACGCAAATCCTTTTGATATACATGTTAAAATATTCAAGTCAATATTTTTTCTACAGTGTTCGATTCGTTGATAATAATATGTTTATTGATATTTTGAAACATTGAATGAATGCTGTTAAATTCCAAATTAGATTATAAACCTATAATATTCAGGAAAATCTGTTTGTTGTTGAATTATATTGTCCAGTACCATATTAAATATGCTCCCTTCACAGCTTAGTAAGAAAGTCGGCGATAATGACAGATTCGACCAATGCACGTGAGTGAACATTATAAAAAAGTCATTAATTATTCTTATGCAAAACATTTTGAAACATCTTCCTCTGATGAATAAGTGCTGTTTTCTAGCCTGTGCAAAGCCAGGATAATTCGCATAAGAAGTGCTGATTGCATTTATGTTTTGTTTTATGTTTGTATTTCGTTGTTGCTGTTGATTTGTTGTTGGTTTTTTTTGTTATAAAGAAGTAATACAGTTGCTTCTTTATAACAATGCAATATTTGATTGGAATTTCATAGAATATTTGAAATGCCTACAACATCTAATAAGACAATATCGTGTACAAATAAATCGGAAAAGGGATATAATTTTACGACAAGGAAGGATATTAAAATATGAAAAACAAGTGCATTAAGGAAGGGCGGCGTTCAGAGAACGCAACCCCTACACAGGACCACCGACAAGGAGCCAAGGAGGACACCAAACAAAAGAAGGACAGGGCATAAGGCAAAGCACGGACTGGGCAATTACTTTATTAATACATAATAAAAACAAAGAAACCGACAAGGAAATTAAAAAGATCCCGAACACATGAGCACATTTACATTGACTCAGAGCATTCATAACATGTATGTAAATTTTGAGTTAGTATTTGTCAGCATGTAAGTTATATTTGATGTGTATGAACAGTTCCAGTCAAACCAAAAATGCAACATTTGAAAATTCAAATATTACTTATTGCATACAACAAGGGTAGGATTTAATGCTGGTCTTAAAATTATTATTTTTGTCTCTTGCGACACATGCTGTTTGAATAGGGTAGGTAGGCCAAGGTAAAATATCTTTATTATTTTAAAAAATAAATACATAGAGTTATTGATATTGTCATGTCGGCGTTGCGAAAATTGAACCTTGATTATTACTTTTTTGAAGTTTTTAGAGTATTGTCTACATACTTAACCTGACGACAACAACCCTTGAATTAAGCCAGACTAACCTTGACCTCCATTCACTAATGACATGGCATTCTTGGACAAAACAAAAAGTGTGGCTAGACTAGAAAAACTTTTTTTCTTTCTTTCATTTTTTAAAGATTTGTTTCAACCGTTTATTTGTTTGCTTTTAGAAAAAGTAAAATAGTCGAGCATGTCTCTCCCCGGCGTTGTCTCTTGTTGAACATATTTATCGGATTTATATAAATTTCAAAAATTGTGAATGCTGGGCATCTGTTAAGAGTTTTTATAGAACCAAAGTTTGAAAGTTTTTGTAAATTTACAAGGCAAAGACATGGATTTGATACATATTGACCTTTTTTCAAAATTTAGAAAATCTCTTGTTTTTTGTTTGGCGGTAAAGCATTCTGGGTAGCAATGATATTTGCGGGTAAGAAACGCGAGGGGAACATAAACAATATTCTATAATTCACAATACAATTTGAGAAAAACATGCTTTTCTAGCCGTGCTTCCAGATTGTAATATTTATTTTATGAAAAAACGCACTGTTATTTATTATATTGATGTAAAGAAAAATTATAGAGTACTCGCGTAAATATATATTCGTAGCTGTTAAGGCTATATGTATGACAAACATCATTCGACCTTGATTAAATGTGTCACTATCAGTAGGGACTGTTTAACATTTACATGTAAAGTGTTAAACCAATATCATTAACATATGTATAAGAATGTCCTATTTCTACAACATATGGTGAAATATAGTTCAAGGTACGACAGTAGTTGTTTAAACAGTGCAGTGTTATCTATATAAGGTTATTCACCAGTTTTCTTTAACATTCAAACAATATGTACTAAAATACTATCAGTTAGTTTGATAACGTTTGACACAGTTTAAAGTCTGACTAGACATGTGGAAATACATTAGGTCACTAGAAATATGGAACACCCTTTGTGTCAATTTTACACAACACATGAATATTACAAGTGTATATTAAAACAGAAGATTTATGGATTTATGAGTTCACCGTTGTATGTTTTTGTCTGATCAGGAATATATTTGAATCAGCTTTACCAAAGGCTATCTAAATTTATTACTGCAATAACATGGCATAAGGTTCATTGCTTGAAAAGCTGTTTGTATTCAAGCGGCCTCCAGCTTTTCTAAAGGATAAAATATGTTTGTTTACATAAATCTTTCATATAATTGTCAAATCAATAGAATAAAGGTGAAAATGAAATTCGTTGACGATAAAATACATAAACAATGAGGAAAACCCTCGATACTTTAAAGGGACTCCACTGAGGCTTTTTTACATGATGGGACTGAAGATATTCATCTGTACCATTTGATGAAGGTTTAGACCACTAATCTTTGTGCAAAACTTCACGATTTTCAATTTATTTCAAGTATATTTCTTAACTCACTTTGCATATCTTTCTATTTTAAGTGCCCCGGCTCATTTATGTAAGAAATTCAAATGTTTATGTTTTTAGACTTTTAAACCTCAGTGCAGTCACTTTAAATTAGTAAAGCAGACGATTTGCTTTTCTATCTTCTATTTTTAGACTCGAACGTGGCTGATGCGTTATAAAAACCGTCGGGAAGATGTTTTGAAAAAGGTTTAACATTGATATGATGCACCTTTCCAATATAGAATTACTGATATACTTAGTTTAAATCAATCATGTACTATAATATGGCAAGTGACAGTTGTTAATGACGTTTAGACAAGTCTGGCTGAAGTATAAACATAGATATGGAATTTAGTGAGATACAAAATAGCGTATGCATGTAATTCATAATCGACCTTTTTAATAGAAAATTTACATTTTGTACGTATATAAAAGGAAATACTATCTTACTTGAATAAATAAATGAATAAATTATAATAAATAAAACGTATACATCGAAAAATTGTGGTGTCCGTGAAATGTGGAGAAAACGTGTTTTGTCATTTCAACGTCCATCTTTTGTATTTGTCAGTATCATGGTAAAATGTCTATGTGTACTTCAAGAAAAGACGTACATAAAGTTAATTTTTGCATGCTGTATTTTAAGTGTCTCTTGACATCAGCGTAATTTAAAATATCTTTCTAGTGTGGGGTCTTGTTATTTTGTCACATGAAGAGGAAAACAATAAGAATCTGTTAGCAAATGTTAAATACATTATGATTTCATGTAATAAAGTTGCGTTTTAGGTTATCTTTTCTTTAGTTGTATCGGAAGTCCATTGAGTGACCTCATAATGGCATCAGGTTGAAGTTTTGGCGTGTGGCTCTTGACTGGTTTTACCTCAAATCTGAAAATAGTCATATCCACAACATAATTACAATCCGGAAACGAAGTTTTACCCAAACTAATACAATCCAACTCATATTCGTCAAGAAAACTTAAAGAGTGCCTTACACGGCAAACTTGAAAAATGGAGCAGTCTGAATCAAACCGAGTATGCAACATTTTCAAGTTTGTCATTTTGGGCATGTTTAGGGGTTCCGTTTTTTCTCTATTTTATTGTCTTGATCACGTTTATGTGCGGCAATGGTAAACTCCATAAAATTGATTCCCTTGTTAATTGTGTATCTATCTTTTTCAGAAGTTCACATTATCATAGATGTAATTTAAGTAATGAATGCGGGTTATCATATTATAATACTTGCCTTTTGACAAATTTTGCAAGAGTTATCTTGATTTCATTCAAAGCAAACACTTGTCCTATACAATTCCTGAAAAATAAAGAAAATGAAAGCACATTTATAACGTTAAGAAGGTGTATTTCCGAAAGTACGAAAGGCCAGTGGGGTCACATCAATTTCATGTTTTCACGATTTCAACTTCAACGGCGTAAAGTTGAAATCCTGAAATAATGAAGTTGTAATCGTGAATTTATGAAGTTGAAATCATAATTTTGTGAAGTTGAAATTGTGAATTCGTGAGGTTTAAAAGTCCCCACCGGGTTTTCGTACATAAGGGATATATATCATTTCGCACCTATTCCTACTGTATACGCATGAGCAACATTGCCTTACATTGTGGTAACAACCACTGATATATTTACCAACATCAAAACAATATTCTTTGACAACATACAAGATCTTGATTTAAATGAGTTATAAGGCCTAAAAAGACCAATCCAAGACATTGTAAGATCGAGTTTATCAGCAACTACCAACCTTGCTCCAGCTGAGAAAGGAATATATCCATAAATATCTGTTTCATCCCGATGATCGGCGTCAAATCTGTCTGGATTAAATTCCTTAAATGTAACATAAATGTTCAAATGACAAAAGTGAAAATAAAATTAGCAAGCAAAGCATAAATCGTCATTTGAAAGCTCTTTCACCAAACTAAGTTCATATATGTATGTACCTATTTGTTTCTTCCCATACTCGTGTATGCTTATTAATATGACGCTACATTTCTAAAAGTAAGTTCTTGTTACGCGATCTAAATTAGGCAGTATATTGAGAGGTTTAAGACATTCATAAGTCTTTAAAATGCAAAATGAATTGTGTGAAAGAACAAACGCGACGGAAGTGTTTAAGGGGTCAGAGAATAATTGATAAATTTCATATGCTTACATTAATTTCATAGAAAAAATACCAGTCCATAGTGAATTTAATAGAAACAAAAATTATATAGTATTCATAAGTAGAACAAAGCAATGATGTAATGATAACTACTTAGCCGGGTAAATTTTAGCTATTTAAGGAACAAAGCTTTTGGAATGTTTGAAATATTTCGTTTTTGTTGGTTCTAGAAATGCGCATTTCAATATTGCATGTGTATACTTAAAAGAGATTCATGGACAGTGTTAATGACACAAAACACCAGTTACTCGACTGTATCAAAGTTGTTGTTTTTTATATATATATTTCGTTCCACACAGTTCTATGAAAACGAAAAGCGACGAAAGAAATGATAAATAGATGAAATAGACCAATGTACAGTAGTTCTGTATATAGCTAGACTATATTATAAACAAAGAAAGATAGAAAGGGTACCATATAGATAATCAAATATGTCACAGGTACCTCCGGATTTTTCCATACTTGAGGATTATGGTGTATAGCGTGTATATAAATGTCAACTCTTGGACCAGTAGGAATTTCCATCCCATCGATGGTTATTGGTTTGGAATGTTTCCTGGCAATCATTGGAACTGGGCTGTAAAACCGCATTACTTCCTTGATGAAGAGTGGCAAATATTTGAACTGCGATATGCAAACCCTACAAATGTGAATAAATCTATTATTAGCAGCTACTATGATAAAAATAGGTTTTTGGATTTTAATCTTACATTGAAAATGTCATACCAATGATACACGATTTATAAAGCCTGTGAAAAGAAAATCAAATAGCGAAAAATGAAATCCCTAAATTAGTAACCAAAAAGTCAAAATTTAAAATACTGAGATTTTGTCTAATTCAATAAGTGTATAAGCGGTAGTTTTCATAAATAGAAGCTACATTCCAAGTCCCATGCGCCATAACAAGGACTTAAGTAGTAATGAACATTTTAACATAAAATGGTGAAATTTTGGATATACATATTGTTGGCAATAACACTTTTAGGTGGCAGTGATTTTTAATATTCTAATACTTTATTTAAGGTTTCTAGCCATGCTTCCAGATTATAATATTTTTATTATAATCAATATCCATTCAATTATTTATTATATCATATAGAAATTTTATAGATTGTAAATGGAAATTCATAATTGTTTACAAACGGCATGTATGACTCATTTTATATGGTCTAGATTAAATTTATTTACGTCAATATCAATATGGACTGTTTAACATTTGAAGTGTTAAACCAATGTCATTTATATATGAATATGTGTCCTATTTCTACAACCTATGGTTAAATATAGTTCAAGGTCCTACAAAAGTTGCTTGAACAGTGTTATCTATATAAGAATTTCGCCAGTTTTAATAAACATTTAAAAAAGGTACTTAAATAAGTTCAGTCTGATAACGGTTGACATAGTTTTAAGTCTGACTCGGAAAAGGTCACTAGAAATATAGGACGTCCTCTAGTACTACTTTTTTTACTACATGTGAATTTAACAAGTAATGAAATTTTGAATTTAGGAACATCCTAAATATACGGTGAATATATAATGAAACTTTCAGTGGGACACGTTCGTTCTATTTCATCCATTCCATCAAGTTGTTTGAGAAACAAGAAAGTCATTTAGAGTTAGATATACTTCTTTTAACAGAGCAAAAACTGCTTGAAGAAAATGAACAGAAACTGACAAATGAGTGTAGAAGAAAATGAACAGAAACTGACAAATGGGTGTAGAAGAAAATGAACAGAAACTGACAAATGAGTGTAGAAGAAAATGAACAGAAACTGACAAATGAGTGTAGAAGAAAATGAACAGAAACTGACAAATGAGTGTAGAAGAAAATGAACAGAAACTGACAAGTGAGTGTAGAAGAAAATGAACAGAAACTGACAAATGAGTGTAGAAGAAAATGAACAGAAACTGACAAATGAGTGTATCAAAGTAACAAATTACTAATATATTGTGACAAAAGTCTTACTGTGTTACTTTGGTGTTGTCATCTAATACAGCTTGGACGTCTTCGTAAACCTTCTCTTGTAATTCCGGGTGTTGTCCAAGAGCGTATATTGACCAGCTTATTGCAGACGATGTTGTATCATGTCCTTGGATAAAAGACAACAAAACATAGTTATACTACTGTCTGTTAGTATTTATTCATCCATATAGAATGTACTATTGAATAAATAATAACACTTTTTAATGTTACAGTATATAAATCATATGTATTTAGATTGAATATTACAAATTCATAAATCGAAGATATTTCAATAAAAATATATATTTTTAGCCAAAAAAGATATAACAAATAGAGAAAAGCGGATTCACTGAAGAACGTCCAGAACGACAAAATTGAAAATTGTGCATGCTTAGTTTGACAGAGCTGTTCATGGACGGAACTGGAATTGCATAATACCGTCCACGCCCCCTATCACCGCCTTAAGCAAAATTTAAAATTCAAGCATGAAAATGGTAAATATATTCTATCAAGCAATGGTTTTCCATATTCTAATCATTTAAACCATTTAGAATAAATCTCGAGTGTTTGTTTTCATAGTCGCCTGTGAAATTTATGACTTCGACTAAATAAACCAAAAATAAACAATATTTTATAAAAGAATTCTGCCAGTGTTTCAGAAAAGGATCATATATGCTACAAAAGAAAATATAAGTATATATCATTTCATTTTATGATGACTACATATTGTTTAGAATTTTCATCAAGGTTAATTTCTAAATTTTCAGCTTAAATTATACATGCAATAATTCGTAGTTTTAAATCATCACTAAAATGTTGACGTAAAAGGCTCTTAAATGTGTTTTCTTCACCTTTAATTGTAACAATACTATTGTTTTTATTAAAACTCTATGGTACTTTTTACATTCAAATATGTTTTCTAAAAGTAAATCATCTTATGAATATTTTTTTATTACACCTATTCCTCATCCAAAAATGTTTTATTATACCTTCAAATGTGAATGTATCCACTTCGTCTTGTATTTCTTGTTTTGTCAATCCTTTCCCATTTTCATCTTTAGCAGTAAGAAGAATATCAAGGAAATCTAGACGTCGTTTTTGCTTTATTGCATCTGGATGTTCTTTCTTGATAACCAAAAAGAGCAACGTTGTCATGTTTTTCATAATATTGTTATTTCATCAAAATAAATGTTGTTCGTTATTTATAAAACATGACAAAGAGTTGCCATTTTTATATAAAAAGTATGATTTTGTTGATCAAAATATTATTAAGTTAACCATATATTTAAGGTTATAATAATTATTCTGTATCCAATAAATGATAAGATGGTTCTCGTAATCTTCCAAAGATCTATGTAATAGTCAGTTTCTTCTTTTGATCTCATGTATGTAGTAACTATTCTATCAGATCTTTCTTCAAGTTTGTGTGTATTAAAACATTAAGATTTAAAATTTGTTATTACGATTCAAAACTTTTAAATAACATTCTTAAGAAGGTATTGCATCAGTATACGGAACTTGACCACATGTCTTCATATAAAATGAAGACCACACAATTTTTTTATACCATTATCAGGACAAAGAAGCGGTTTCATCACCCCCCTTCGACTGGAAAAGCCTCATATGTTTAGCTTAAATATACTTATAATAAAAGACCACAACATATTCACCAGAACTTTCCTTCTAGATTCAATGATATCCCCAGTAAATGTTCGTGCAATCTTTATCAGACGATCGTGTTCCTGTCCAAGGCTAGTCTTCCGAAAGAAGAAGTCAAATAGTAGTAAAGGGTTCCTGTAAACACAAAAAAGCACAAAAAATTCTCAGTTTTGTATAAGGTAATTTCATTGTACAAAACACAATTACAAAAAGACTTAATCATAAATATTATAACACAAGACGTAAGAGTGAATGCGAAAAATCTTCAGTAGTTTTGAGTCAACTGATATTAAAATCAGCACAGCAGAAGCCATTTAAGTATAAGGACAATATAAAGAAAACGGAATGCATAAAGAGCGACCAAAACGACAAAATTGAAAATGTTGAAGTCTCAGTTTGATTGAACTTGTTCATTGGCGATACTGTCCAGGCCCACTAGCACAGACTAAAGCAGAATTCAACATTTAAAAATGAAACAGTGAAACCTTGAATTAAGAAACATTCGCAGATGTGTTCATACGACGGTCTCCATGAACTTTCAATGTGTGATTAATGTGTGTGATAAAATATGCCGTACTATGCTAGTTAAAGGAATGTTATGCGTTATAAATCCATATTTATTACATTCTTTAGAAATGTAAATAATGTTTTAATAATGGATTTAGAGCATATAAGATATTTAACAGTTGAGGAACGTTGCACTGAATCTGCTGAAATGTTTCATAAAGGTAGGAAAATATATATACAAATCAGTATTTTGACTTCAATTCTAAAAACTAATTAACAATTATTATTATTTCAACTATATGGCAAATGAGTAACTCTTTTTAAACTGTAACAAAATACCAAAAATAAAATACATTTAGAATTGAAAATGATAATATTTTTGAGGCATAATGGGCCTCGATCTATATATCTAACTTAAAATCATTCCAAAGAAATATGTACTTACACCAATCGACTCCACATAATATGAATGACGCGCTGGATGGACGAAATGTACTCATGTCTGAAAAATATATTACATAACATGTTGTAAAATAAGTGCATGTGAAACTTAAAATAACTGTAATATTGTTAAGGTTAAAATGGAAGTAAGCATTCTTTTCTTTTTCTGTAGGGTTTTAAGATTTTGCTTGTCGATACATTTGTAAATTAGTATAAACACAAACGAAAATAGTTACATATAACAAAATACATGCTATTAAAACTTCGGGTTTAATTAATAACATGTGAAAATTGGTTCCAGGTATTCTACCTTTGAAATATATGTGCAACTGATAAATATCTCTGTTAAGATATACATAATACTAAATCTACAAACTGTATAATTATACAGAACGTTATCAGTACCAATAAATATTAGAAAAAAAATGCAATATTGCACATACATGTACTGGAAAAAACGGAGTAATTTTGCACACAAGTCATTTGTCTAGGCCCACATCAAATAGAACATTTATCTAGAAAAATTGTTTCCAGAAAACTCTGTGGAGTACGAGGAAGGTGTGATAGAATTATCCGCAATTTCTCCAAAAATTTAGTGAATAAGATATACTGAAATACTTAGATTTTAATAAATAAATTTACTGGATTTACATACTGTTCAACGTCTTGCATGCTGCCTTCATAAGACAATGAACATTTCAGCATGGCATCAAGTGTCTCTCTGCATACATATGGAAATATATCTACTGACTGGCCTTTTGATGTCACGGCCTCCAATTTATCCTACATTCATATTTTTTTATTAAAGGCACATTATACCTCAGATACAGATTTTTCAAAATTCTTTGCAAATGTCAAACGTGTTTAATAATAGATTAAGAGCATGTTATTTGTTTTATAACAGGCAAACGTAGTGCTGCACATACAGTAATATGCTGAAAAGAAGCAAAATGTAAATAAACTGGTATTTTTTTCCATACAAAGTACTAATTCACTATGATTTTACCTATTGCCAACAATGCTCAAGATGATGCAAAAGAAAGATCATGTATATAACAAATGAGTATGTTTTTGGAAAACTGTAACAAGGTACCAAAATAAACAAGTTTTTAGATAAAAATGATAGCTATTCTGAAGCATATTGGGCCTTAAACGAATGATGGCCAATATAATTTAAGAAAATTCTATAAGTATTTGCTCTACTATAAAGAAATTTCAGATTTCACTACCATAACGACCCTGTATACTCATTGTACTCATAAGCTCATTTCATTGAATCTACTTTAAACGATGCATTATTCAGCATTATCAGAGATGAAATATGGCCAGAATTATTATTCTAAATAGTTACCAAGAACAAATCTGTGACGTCATTCATGACATCAACATATCCATTTAGAATGTTAAAATGAAATGCTGGTGTAAGCAAGCGCCTTGTTCTTTCCCATTTCCTTCCATTACTTATCAACAGACCTTCTCCTGTGGAAATATTTAAAGTTAAAGAATCTAGAATAGTACGTATCAGTCAATTGTATCCCCCGGGGGGGGGGGGGTGGATAACGAGGACTCAAACTTTTCAATTTTTAATTAAGTTTTGGCCCCGCCATTCCGAACGCACAGGCAGTAAAGTATATCAGTTAAATGCCTTCCCAAACTATATATCTGGGGTCAAAATAAAAAAGAATAACTGTTATAATTGAATGCAAAAATTATCTGTAAATCATACAATTTTTTATATCATCATTTTTTATACTAAACTCATTTGATTTTGGTTATTATAATTATTATTCAACAGTTTATATCTAACAAGTCGAAGGACGATGTCACCAGAAAGGCAAATGAATGATCTGACTGAACGATTTATGTTTACTGTTAATTATAAAAAAATTAACTGAATCTAAGTAATATTTTTTTAAGATTCGTTAAAAGTTATAGAAAAAGAATGAGATGATTCTCTTTCGTCACCTAGCCATTTTTCCAATATCCGGTAACCATCAGCAATGCCTCGTGCCTTGTCTGATACTTGTTTATTAAGCTGCTGGAAAGTCTCAGCATGACACACCCCTAATACAGGAAATGGACCGTTCCACATGCAATAAAGCCTGCCACCTCCTCTCATAACGTCCATTACATAATCTCCATATGTAATGGAATCTTTGACCTGTAAAATAGGAATATCTATATAACATTTTTTTAATAAGGCCATTATCCCAATCCAAGGACACATGATGAGTTCAATAAAAGTTTACATTTTGTTAGGTCCTTTCAAATTTATTAATTACTAGCATACGTGGCCCAAGGAAATTTCTGTAAACATCCATCGGAGTTTACCTGTAAAGTTTAATTTATTAAATGAGTGTGACAGTCTTTTTTTATTTTAGGTTAATACCATTATAACAGTCGATCTGTTGATATATACATGGTCGACTCACCTCAACTTGACAATGAAAAAATGAGCATAATGTCACTTTAATATAAATAATTATGTAATAATAAATAAAAGTGAATTGTTATCTTATTCCACCATATAAGTGAATGTACGACAATTAACTGAAATGACTATTGCTTAAAGGCCAATTATGCCTCAGAAATGCTGTATTTTTTATTTCTAAAAAACTTTTAAATTTTGGTATCTTTTTACAATTTCAGAAATCTATAGAGTTGAAATTATCTTTGCTTCTTTTGCAGTTTGGTAAATGGTAAAATTACAGTGAATCAGTATTTTGTACGGAACTCAAAATAATACTTTGTTTACATTTTGTTATCTTTACGACACATTACTGCACCTTCAAGTTGCAAAAAACAAATTTATGCCCAATTTTTCAAATGTCCTAGAGTTCTTCTGTTAACTTTTGTTACTGCCAGTGTGTTTCTTGTGCTAAGTTAAGGCACGCTTTACCACTTTTTATTATTCAGTCACCACTTTTTATTGCTCAGTGATGTTAATCATTTCTTAACGTATAAAGCCAATCCTTTGCACATTTTTTTCACTAAATTTATAAATACGGTTACAAAATGGAGGTCAGGTAAAGGAGCTATACATTTGTCTTTAAAAATATATATTTATAACAGCTTAGTTCAAAGTCGTAAGCAAAAATGCTGCTGATGATCAATCATTATTTTTTTTGTCTATAAAATTTAAAAAAATGTCTAAAATGATCCGATTTTTGAGAAAATGATTTTGAACCATGAACATTTAAATGTGATTAAAACCCCCTTTAAAATGAAAAAAACCCTGGTCCTTCTATAACGCTCGCTTTCAATGAAGAACCCATAGTCTCTCTATAACGCTCGCTTTCAATGAAGACCCATGGTCTCTCTATACGCTCGCTTTCAATGAAGAACCCATAGTCCTTCTATAACGCTCGCTTTTAAAGGTATACTATGCTCAAACTTGATTTTTAAAAATATTAATAATTGCTTCACAATCTCTTTGTATGTATAAAAGAAACGTGTTTCGACTTAATTTAAAGTAGATATGTTATGTTTCGAACTCTACAAACTACAGGTGGTCACAATATGAATATATAGTGTCATTAAAAAAACTGGCAGTTTTTTTAAGGAAAGACCAACTTTACTTGACCGGTAATAGAGAATGCAGCTTCCCATACATAGTTTATTCATTATTTTATTCAAATTAAACATGTTCAGTAAGAATTTCATGGATTTCAATACATTTCTAAGATAAAAATATTTTACCCAAAGATGAGCATAGTTTATCTTTAATGAAGAACCCATGGTCCTTCTATAACGCTCGCTTTCAATGAGGAACCAATGGTCCTTCTATAACGATCGCTTTCAATGAAGAAACCATGGTCCTTCTATAACGATCGTTTTTTTTTCATTTTACCGTAGTAATCAAAAGGGTGTCATAATCGATAACGATTATTAAGTAGTATCATTTAGATTTAGTTTTCTGGGCTTTTCAGATTTGAAAAAAGGTGCAGTTGGGGTGCGGTGGTGGCACTTTGTATTTACAGAAACCGATGAAATATATTTAACACGAATACATGGCATTTATATTATAGTTCAGATACAATGTGTGATGATTAATAACCCTAATTGCCATTTTTCTTCACTAAACTTGCTTCTTTGTACAATGATCACAATTATACTGTTTTTCTGAACCAAAAGTAAAACTTCCTGATATCAAAATGGCGCCGTCCTTGGGAATGGTGCGGACCATATACTTCTGCAGATGAAGGCTTTGGATTTGTATGTAAAGTTTAATATCATCAAGTCTCAGAGGGTTTCAACAAATATAGTTCTTCTTTCATAAGAGAAGGAATAACTATAACGTTCACAAATACAAAAAGGGGTTACCTCCTTCCCATGTCCAAACAGCCAATGTGACGGTTTTTGTGGAATTTTCCTGAATTTTCTTACAAGCTGTATATACGATATTAAACTTGCCACAAGTTTCCAAATAATGAAAACAACAACACCAATAAGTAAAGTTTTTGTTAAAATCTCCATTGTTTTAGTGTGCACTGTAAAATTGACAGTTAAAACTTATTACAATTTATCAGCGATATAAAGTTAACCTCGTGGGACCACCTAACCTAATGATGATAATATAAATATTTAACAATTCAATGAAGATCCCGTGGTCCCTTTATAAAGATCGCTTTTTCCATTCTACCGTAATAAACAACAGTGTTACATAAGCGATAACGATAACAGTATCATGTAGATTTAGTTTGCTTTGACTTTGAAACGGGCTTTTCTGATGCAATAAACAATTTAATGGACTCATCCGATTTGAAGAGGTGCAGGCGGGGTGCGGTGGGAGGTACTATGTATTTAAAGAAACTGAAGAAATAAATCAAACAGACATAACTTACATTTGTATAACAGTTCAGATACAATGTGTGATGAGTAATTACATATTTGCCGTGTTTTCTTAACTAAACTTTGCTTCTTTGTACAATGATCACAATTATACTGTTTTTCTTAACCCAAAGTGAAACTAGAACATAAAGGCGCGGTCAATATACATTCTGAATGTTATGGATTTCTATGTGAAGTATAATAGCATCACGTTTACAGAGTGTCAACAAAAATAGTTCTTCCTTCTGATAGAAGGAAGAGTTATAATGTCAACAGGTGAATACAGAAAAGGTTTTA
The DNA here is from genome assembly GCF_026571515.1 of Ruditapes philippinarum. Taxonomy (NCBI): domain Eukaryota; kingdom Metazoa; phylum Mollusca; class Bivalvia; order Venerida; family Veneridae; genus Ruditapes; species Ruditapes philippinarum. The sequence continues at coordinate 47,147 of NW_026865553.1, forward strand.
CCTGTTTGCCATGTCCAAACAGCCAATGTGACGGTTTTTGTGGAATTTTCCTGAATTTTCTTACAAGCTGTATATATGACATTAAACTTGTCACAAGTTTCCAAATAATGAAAACAACAACACCAATTAGTAAAGTTTTTGTTAAAATCTCCATTGTTTTAGTGCTGAACTTCAAACTTGACAGTTAAAACTAATTTCAATTTATCATCGCTATAAATTTAACCTAGTGCGATCACATTAATTCTATAAATAACCTGCCGATAATAATGTAAATATTTAACAATTCAATATCTAGCACATCTTATTTCTGTTATCTAGCAACTTTGGATTTTTCATTACAAACGAACCTCAATTTAGTACACAAAAATAAGCATATACAAAAAATCAAAATGGACAAGAGATGTGCAAACAATAATTTCAAAAATTAAACTCTATGAATGCCCTTCCAACACCGTTCTTAAAAAAAACCCCGGGAATTTGTTGTTTTAGCCTCACCCCCCCCCCTCCTTCCGGCGTCGGTGTCGGCGATCGCTGTTATACCTTTGTTAAATTTTCGCGTGCATGCTGGTATTTCCATAACATTAGATCTGATGGAAATGAAACTTCACGCACTTGTTCTTTGTGATTATCTTACAGGTTTATACCCTTTACAGTTATGCCCTTTTTCTTACCGTTAAGCACCGAGAATGGTCAATCAAGCTTTTATTACGGTCGGGTCTTGTTTAATGTGATTTAACACAATGATCGATGTAATTTAATCTTTTCGTGCTTTTTATTCATGAACTTGTGCTCATTTAAATATTTGAAGTTTATAAAAGTAAATATCATGTCACTGCATTCAATGTTTGAATCACGTGGTTCTTTAGTATAACTTGCACCGATAGATTTAAAACAAGTATAACAAAAGTAGGACATCATTTAGGCAGATAAGTTTCATGTTTTCATTCAGAATTTCCTTTATAGAATCATGGATATTTTAATGAAAACTGTGCTTTTAGGGATAATTTTCATGTTTATGTGGAAAGTGCTGGCAAAATTATTCAGGTTCAGAGAATTATGCCGCAAATTAAGGAAGATTCCACAGAAGTCGTCTCATTGGTTGAAAGGAAACGCAAATGAGGTAAGGGGTCTTGCGCTTATTTTTCATAAAAAAGGAGAAAAAAAATGATGTTAAAGCTGCATGCCTCCAGACGAGTTAAAAAGTTCCAGAAAAATAAGCTTGAGAAAAATGTGCTAAGAGTTGAAGAAAAGATAAGATTCAAGATCCAAGTAGTGCAATTAAAAGCTTATTTGTAGTATTTCTTGTAGTATTTTTACGCTGCGTGACTAAAAAATAGGCACTCAGGAACTAAGTGGATTGTGAGGTGATCTTCTTTTTTAATTGTATTTCAACGATACTGAATGACATCACGATATTGATAAGTCAGTGGAAAGTTAAATGATTTGACAGTTTAAAAAAAAATGCATCTGTTAAAATCTATATCAAGTAAAATTTTACGGCCTCATATTGCAGCTTTTGTATCTCGTTCACCTTGAACGACTGACACCCGACATTTTCTTGCAAAAAATAAATCCAGTGACTCTGTGTAGTTTCATCCGAAAATACATCGACATCTATTATCTTTCATTGTTATGCATAATTATGTTTATGTTCGGTGAGGCAAAGTAAAATTTCTAATAAATGTCCGTTCGCCATCCGTCATCCTTCCTTTGCAGAGAATTACTTATCAATATTCTAAATCAAACTTTAGAACAGATGGTCCTCATTGAAGACTGAGAACAGTCTTTTTGTGTTTGCGTGTAATAATACTAAAGATTGTAAATGTAATGCTTTATTGACGAAATGTAAACAGTCATAAAACACTGAAAGCACAACGATTTAGTGTGCAATATACTAGTATCGTGTAAAATTGTTTGCATTTTGTGGAATTTTTTGTTAGTTCTAAATACCCGTGAAATTTTACATAAGTACTTTACTATCTACTATAAGTGTCAATCTTAACCAGTTTGTACAGCAACAAAAAAACCAACACATTTGCAGGTAAAGGACTCGATCACGTACTGTAACTACGTCATGGACATCGTGAATGGGGGTGGCAGGATGTACTGTATGTGGAATGGTCCACTACCTATTCTAGGTGTTTGTCATCCGGAAACGTTTCAACAACTTAATAAACAATCGCACAATAAAGCACGTGGTTTTACTGATGGCTATAGGGTGCTAGAACCGTGGCTAGGTAAGGAAAGAAAATACCGAAGTACATGATTTTTTTTAAAATCATTATAGCGTGATCAATTGCCATTTTTAGCATTATGTTATTTAAAATTCAATATATGGTGAATACATAATACATGTCTCGTCCATTGAAGATGAGTAAGCTTCTGTTTTAGTGGAAAAATCTGACATGTGCATGCATTTCTATATGATATGAGATGCCTGTAATACACAAATATAAATAGCTTAATAATATATTTGAAATGACATGTGATCGAAATACTTTACAACATTTAACTGTTATATGATGGTAACAATTATAATGCCTTTTTGTTGTTAACGTTATGCTTCAATATCATATTTATGTTTGTTAAGCATGTTATGATTGCAAAATCATTTCATATCGCATATACAGTCGTATAAATTTTATGAGTGCTATACACTTTCATTTGAAAGGGAGATGTCTCGGTTGGGCAAAGTTGTAATAAATCTGCGCAAAACCCTTTCGTTCATTGAAATGCGCGCGATTGACAATGTCTATACATTCTAAACTTTTTTTGATTTTGAATATAACATTTTTTGTTTAACACTGGAATGCATTTATGTATATCCTTTTTACTTCCCTTACCACTCTTCCATCCTACGAACAGTAGAAGAGAGATTATACCTTTTCATTAAACTTTTAATTTATGTTTTGTGTGTGTTTGCGTTTTTTTTTTTTTTGGTAATGATATATCTACGGAAGAGCATTAGTGCCAGGTGTATGTTTTTTATTAACTCGAAATTTCGAGTGAGTAACTCGAAATTTCTATCTCGAAATTTCGAGTTACTCGACTTACTAACTCGAAATTTCGACTTATTAACTCGAAATTTTGACTAACTAACTCGAAATTTCGAGTTACTTATCTCGAAAATTCGAGTTAGTAACTCGAAATTTCGACTTACTAACTCGAAATTTCGACTTACATTGCACGACTTTCATTGGTTGCCGGTGAAAGCAAGGATTGAATTCAAGATACTTTCTTTCGTGTGTAGCTGTTGCACATTGACAGAGCATCTTTAACATTTATTTAACAGAACAATTTTATAGGGTCAAATTGTCCACACATATTGAACATATCCTTCGCTTTTTTGTGGAGGGGGGGGGGGGGTGTAAAATCACACTTTCCACATTTCTGTGTTAACCGGGTGTCTCTTTTTCTTAAGCAAACGTACAACCATCATGAGGAGAAACAACAAGTCCAAAACCCACCCTATTGTAAACTGTGCAATATCATGTGTTAAATAAGTTTTAATTGGCGTGTATACGCCAGTGAGTCTGTCACGTTTCTTTATACTAATAATGTTTTTGTAACATTATGTAATAGAAAGAGCACCGAAACACGAGGCTATCTGATTTGTACGAGGGGGCGTAGCCCCCGAGTATTAATCAGATTGCCGAGTGTTTTGGTGTTCTTTCTCTTTTGTATCATAGTCAAACATAACAGCGCGTTCCCTGTTGTCACAATATGAAACCCCGGCAAAAATGAACCAATGAACATACATCTGAATATGACATTTCTGTCGCTTTCCCTTTTTCTGCCGTCAAAATATGTAAACCCCAGCAAAAATGAGCCAATCAATGGGCATGCTCTGGAGTGCGGGTAACTAATACCCGCACTCCAGTTAACGCACTGTACATGTATATGTATACGATTTAACCCTGACACATTTTCAACAGAAAGGTCTCCAAACTATGATACAATCATTATTTACTAATACTTTGATATTGTGTTGATCCGATTTTACAAGAAATATAGTCAGTCTAACAATTTTGACAAAGGCCTCAGCACGCCCTATTTTGGCCACGCCGCGATACTTTCCTCAGATGTCCCACACGTGAAGTATAGGATCGGTTTTTTACAGGGATGAGAAGAATATGATTAGCGAAAAGATATGTTCGAACAGATGAGCTGAAGAACGCCTGAACGTACAAATTAAAGGAAGCCTTGTATTTTTAGGTCGGGTGTGTATATGCCATTACTAATTTTAAGTTAAATTTCAATAGTTTTTGTCCAGGCACCCGTTTCTCCATCTCCGTCGTTCAAAGGCACTGCCTACTATATCTTATACCATCTAACTAATAACTTTGGCCATTCTTGTAATGTTAATAAGTCGAAATTTCGAGTTACTAAGTCGAAATTTCGAGTTAGTAACTCGAAATTTCGATTTCGAGATAAGTAACTCGAAATTTCGAGCTAGTTACTCGAAATTTCGAGTTAATAAAAAACATACACTTGGCACTAATGCTCTTCCGTATATATCACATTGAAATTTACCTGTATAAAGTTTCCTTTTATGCATGCTATTCTGTATTTTTTGCATATTATCATTTTGTAGTCAAAATGCATTAAATAAACTTTTATGTATATTAGGCTTATATCTTGAAATCAAGGTCCGTAAAATATATTCAAGGATGTAGCCCTACATCAAGTGGTCCTAGACACAAGATAAATGTGTGTAATGGTTATGAATATCTTTTTTTAAACACTTTTTTTTAAACATTAAATATGTAAATATAACATTTGTAAATATTGTCATTATTATATAACATTTGTAAATATTGTCATGATTATATAATGTTTGTAAATATTGTCATGATTATATAACATTTGTAAATATTGTCATGATTATTTAACATTTGTAAATATTGTCATGATTATATAACATTTGTAAATATTGTCATGATATTATAATGTTTGTAAATATGATATACTCTAGCTCTTCCAAAATGGAGGAAATACTGTATGTACTTTATATACTTTTTTAATTTTCATGGTTTCCAGCAATACCAATACATTTGAAACTGTCCCATGTAACAATGCTAGCTTTTACATCTGTTTTTATGCTCTTTGTTTCTTTCTTTCTTTCTTTCTTTCATTTTATTGTTTTATTTCATTTAGTATTTGTTCACGCCTGGTAAACAAAAGAATCATCCATTTCGGAGGTATAAGATAATATGCTCTACCACTTCTTCCGAGATACAGCATGTCGCCGGATTTAAGTGGAATATCAAAAATCAAAGACTGCATTGCCATGTCGAATTGATAACAGTCTCAAGGGGACTTAAAGTTAATGTATTTATGTTTGAACTGTAGTAGTGACGGCGTTTCCCAGTAAGCGGATTCAGCAATAGTGGTTATTGCCTCATATTTAATGAAACAGTAATCCAGATTATAAACAAATAGCATTCTTCGACGATTTAACAAAAAATATATAAGACAACATTATACCTTAAGTGACACTTAAATTTGACGACATGGACTAGCTCGGAAGTAGCGATAGAGCAGTTTACCGTGTACCCCTGAATGAGGAAGCTCTGTTGTTAACCAGGCGTGTTGTTGTTGTTGTTGTTACAGGAGAAGGCTTATTGATAAGTGAGGGAAAGAAATGGGAAAGGAACAGACGTTTACTTACACCTGCATTTCATTTTAATATTCTAAATGGATATGTTGACGTCATGAACGACGTCACGGAACAATTTTTAGTAAATATAATTTGAAATATAATTGTTTTGTGATAATAAAATACAATGACTTTTTGAAGAAAAAAATCTGATAATGCGAATTTTCAAATAACTGACAAACCACCAGCTGATTTCAGTTATAAAGCAATAAAAACAATAAAGCTCTTATAAGGTTACTGAATACTAATTATTAGGCATGTGTGTATATATTCTCATTGTATATTTCTCAAAATCAATTGCTTTTCGGTTTTGATATCGTAAATAAAATTGTTTTTAAGTGTAAGTTAATCCAGCTCTCAAAATGAAGTTGTAGCATTTCTTTATAAATGCCAGGACAAACTTGGCGAGGCTACACAGGGCGGTGAATCAGTGGATGTTTTTCCATACGTGTGTAGATCAACTCTTGATAACATGCTTAGATGTTCACTGTCATACGAAGGCAGTATGCTGGAGTCTAAAGAGTAAGTCATAGTTTACCATGCTCAATTTTTGTAATGTTCCTTTTTTTGTTTGAATTTGGCGTGTGACCGAACCTGCAACATTTTCAATTTTGCCCCTTTTGACTTTCTTTAGGGATTCTTATTTTCTCTATTTTAGTATCACAAACTGAAGGTGTTTTGAAATATAAACCCTTTGCCCGATTGGCGGCAACAGATTGCACCAATGCGACCAGGGTAGACCATGATCTGCCGGAACATCCGTACCGTATTTTCATGGTCTGCACTGATCGCTAATAAGTCAGTAAGTTGTTTTTGTTGAATTGTCCTTAAAAATGGTCAATGGTCTAGTTCAGACTTAATGATGGAAAAGTCACTTTCAGATATTTAGCATGGTCAGGATTAACAGTAGTCTTACTGTTATACTTTCTAGCCAAAAAAATCCAAGATCATCCAATATCGTGGCAAATCGGTTATTTCCGGAACGGTATTTTTTCGAAATATTAGGCATTGAATTATTTACAATCACTTATCCTTTAAGGATTTGTGCTAAATTCCAGTTATAAACGGTTAAAGTTATTTAATACCAAGACGTTCCGGAAAGGACTGATTTATTACGATATTGGCCGGTGTTAGAAACTTTTTGGCGGGAAAGCATTAAAGTAAGACTACCTTAAACAGTGATTAATATAGGTTCTATACAGGCAATGCTTATGATATTCATTAATGTCAATTAATGATAACTTTGGTATTTTTAGTTTAACATCCATCTGCGATATTGTCGTAAATTGTTCAATTTTCATCGTGTGTTAGTGATCTTTTTCACTAAATATCATTCATTTTCTTGTTCAATTATTTTTTCGTACAGGCATTCGTATATTAAAGCCGTGCAACGCTTGACAACAATCATGTGGGAGAGAATGCTGTGAGTATAGAGTGCTTTAGCTACAAAAAAGTTTGATGATGTTTAAGCGTAGATGCTTCAATTTTATGTAAAATTCCCTTTTAAAATAATTAAACATGTTTATAGATTGTCATTTGAGGTTACAGTTGTGAAATAAATCATATCATATGCCACTTCCATTGATGGTACGAATATGTGTCCAGTGGAAGGGTACTAGATTGTCATCGTGTAATTCGTGTGTTATTAATCTCTGAATTTCTTATACACCATCTTTGAATCTATTTTCGAATTCTGATCTAGACGGTGCTGAGGGAGCGTGAACAATATATTTCATTTACCTGCCACCGATGAAGAGGTTCAATTAAGTATTTTCAATTATTGCCTTGTCGATTGACTTTAAAGTTCTCATTTTAGCTAATTTTAGAAGTACAAAATGTATAGCCTGATAGATTATGGAAAGTAAGTCAGCTGTCAGTTAGATATAGTTACTACTGTGCACTCTATCAGCTCGTTTTTTTATCAAACAGTGTCATTTTAAGGGCAATAATGGTTGCTTATTTTGACTTGGCATATTTACAATGTAGTAAAATTACAAGAAAAGCTTTTTTTTAACTAAACGATTCTCAATAAATGTTTACATTTTGACTTTGACGAATATGCTTTGAACAAAAATTTGAAGATACAAGTGGTGTTTGAGTCTGTTAATGAATGGCAGTGATGACAAACGCTATTGCCCACGCTGCACCCCTCCCCCTAGCACCGACAGAATGAAAATTTAACATTTATGCTTGAAAATTGTAATGTTTTGATATATCCCAACGCTATTTTTCTTTCAGGCAGCCAATTCTTTTGATTGATTTTATCTTCAAATTATCTCCCTTGGGTTCAGAGAGCAAGCGCGAGACGGATGTAGCCCATAAATTTACTGGTGGTCTCATACAGTCAAGGAGAAACACTTTAGTAAATATGATTTTCAAACAGGTTTTTTCATTGCACATTTTAGTGGTTTCAGTAATCGTTTCTCCTCTTGTTTCATTTTTATTGCCTTTTTCATCACGTACATTACATAAGGCCCGTAATACAGTCTGAGTTCATTTGGGCTATTGAATTTAGATACATATGGTGATGAATCTTCATGAAATCTTTCACAGGGGCTATGTATCCGGCTTCTAAAGTATTTACTAAAAAGTGTAAACGTCTTATTTGAACAGTTGAAGTTTATGTCCTTTTTTGGTATTGCTTTTATTTCGCTGGTTTCATTTTGAGCATCGGCATATACATACTGGCACGCTAAAATAGGGGACACATGTATACTTGTTTACGTGAAATTTTGTATACATTTTAAAGCAAAATATTTGCATATATCTCTTGTCAAAATTTGCAACAAAATTACTTATTGTACGATTGTTTTAGTCGATTATATCATATTTTTAGGTATTAGTGTACATATGAATAGAACGTATTTCCCGCCCACTTTATAAGTATTACGTGTAAGGTTCATGCGATCTAGATGTAGAACTCTTGTGTTGATCCGTAGACATGTGCACATCAGATACTGATGAGCTGTCACGTACTTAGACAAGTATTTAAATGCAAAAACAGTATTTACAAAAATTTACAAGTCTGCAACGTTTTCTTTTCACCTCTCCGCTGTTTTCACGTAAAATAAAATTCTAATAATAACCAAATTTCAATAAACTTTATGACAATAACAAATCAAGGAAGATTAATATTCTTCGTAAGGTCTAATAATTGTATCCTTTTGATGAAATCAGAATGTTTATTTTGAAAAATCCATATAAAATGTTTTCTTTCACTTATATCTGGAACAGTTTACATCGACATTGCACTGAACATTGTCCTATGTAGAATGCGCATGCATAACTGTCGTTACTTTGGGATTGCCGTGCTAAAAGGGTCTATACATATCTGTAGTATCTGTTTGAGTATATTGATGAGCTATTTTATCTGCATTTTTTTCTTCTTATTAAGAAAGGACAAACAGACCTAACGGAACAAAAGAGACGTCTCGATTTTTTGGACATATTACTAACCGCAAAGGATGAAAACGGAAACGGCTTATCAAAGCAGGAAATACAAGACGAAGTGGACACATTCACGTTTGAGGGTATTGCTACGTTTATTTTGATATATTGCTCAACCCCTCTTGTCCGTTTTATAGGGTGACCCGTCCGTCAAAGATTCGTTAAACATTTCAGCATATTTCTTATGTTAAATGATTTAATTAATCTATCTTTTGTTTGCTTTCTTTTGGTACATTTGTATTATATTATCACCAATGGCAATCTGATACCTTCCCCTCAGAACAGTTTCGGTGTGAATTGTTAAAATTTAATGTTTTTTATTAGTTCTGTATTCTCAATAAACGTTAATCTTAAATTAATGAATATGTTCTTGAAATCGTTGCTTAATCAGTTGCATTTTTGCACTGTTTGTTTTATTAATCTTGAAATCGTTTCATCATTCATTATCCATCCAAGCTTTCTGACACCAAATTTTTACTCTTTTTTATAAATAAAAATTAAAGATAAATATAAAAATACAAACAAATACAAGCAACGCTCCAAACTCTTTATTTTTTAAAAACTGTCGATATATAAAACTTCATTTAATTTATCTCCTAATAACATTGAGCAACAAATTTGTACAACTTTTGTATGCGTTAAGTTAAACATGAAATATACTTTATAATTGATTAATAAGATTAATTATTTGCTACCGTTTCTTCACTCATACCATATGAATAAAAAGAAGAAATAAATAGAAGATATTCAGGTTTTTTTCTATAAATACGAGATTTTTTTTCATCCGGTGGTATGAAAAAATAAATATTTCACGAGTCGTGGTAGCCACGAGTGACATGTGATAGTTTTCATACCACTAGGTGAATTCCCTTACTTTTCCTCTTTTTTGAACCTTACAGTTTCGAAAGAATTAAACATTATTTTTGTGTGTTGAGTGCATTTATAAGGAAGTAGTCCGGCACAGTACAGCAGAAATACGGAAAATATTTTTCATCGCAATAAAAATATTTCTTCACAGTCAAAATGAAAAAAAATATGTTTGATTTCATCAATATTTCTTAATATTTTATCTACACGTATGTGATAAACTGGTATACTCAATACTATACATGTACGTAAATTGCTTTTTATCTGTTTCAAGGCCACGATACAACAGCTTCGGCCATTAGCTGGTCGATATATGCATTGGGACAACATCCGGATCTTCAAGAGAAGGTGTACAAAGATGTGCAAAATATAACGAGAGATAGTGAAGGCATCTCACAGTAAGACGAAAATTTTATTTCCTTTCCTATTCCACATAATTAAATAATTATAACAACTTAAAAGTATACATATTTATCAGGATTATAACAAGAGGGATCAGTAATCACATGTGTCGCCTCATGATGGCCAACTTCATGTTGGGACAAATTTTGTGACAGACGGACAGACAGACGGACAGTGCACAACTAGACTTGGTACTGATCATTCCTGTAAAGTTTGTATAAAATTGCACCAGTAGTTTATGAGGAGTAGTTCGGACAAGCTTTGGCGTACCTTGCAACACACAGAAAAAACACCTTTTTATCAAAGGGCCATAACTCGGCCAAAAATCATTCAACCGGAAAACCCCTGCAATATGCGCAAGGACTTGAGCTACAGATCAATCCTGTAAAGTTTCATTAAAATTGCATAAGTGGTATTAGAGAAGTAGTCCGGACAAACTTTAAAGTTAAAAATTATTAAAGGGCCATAACACTTACAAAAATCATTGAACCGGAAAATGCTGACAATATGCACAACTAGGTCTGATACTGATCATTCCTGTAAAGTTTCCATGAAATTGCACCAGCTTAGTTATGAGGGTAAAGTGTCGGACAATTCTGTGAAGGATCAGACAGACGACGGAAGAAGTATTCCCTTTATGTCGCCAAAATCTTACTCCGTATGGCAAACAGAAAAAAAATCCACTGGGAGGCTCTTAGGAGTCTCTGAATAAAAATCCAATAGGAGACTCTTAATAAAAATCCAAATGGAGGATATTAATAAAAATCCACTGGGAGATTCTGATTATAGATTCAATGGGAGGCTCTAAATAAAAATCCAGTGGGAATCTCTGAATATAAGTCCAATGGGAGGCTCTTAGTAAAATTCCAATGGGAGACTAATGCATGTATATCCCACGCGAGGATTTGCTCTAAGCACTTTATTAATTGTCGTTGCCCTTTTAGAGATTAGTAATCTTGCCTGAAATTTTGAACAAAACCTGTATATATGATCAAGTAAGATCTGTGATATTGTCTATTTTCTCAAAAGAAAACTTAATTTGAAGTGGTTTGGTTTATTTTTAAAAGGTAAAGGATTTACGACAACATGCGCAAAATAAATATCTGGCAAATGCGCTGAGCATAATATGTTGTCTTGTTTTATACAATTCCATTTATTATCATGAAGTGTGTGATGCTTTACATACAATTTTTTTAAAAAAATGACATAAAATGTCATAATATGATTTTATGTCATATGATTTTATGAGATGTCATATTATGATTTAAACCAATCATTTCGATCGTAATATATTAAACAACATTGTAGTAACAGTACAATGTATAATTTAGGACAACAATGAAAACAAATTTTAGACATAATGATGAAGAATCTTGCTATAATATTTATAAGGTAGGGTGACTGTGACGTTGCAAAGTTTTTTTTATACAATCGTGTTTTTTTTCTTCTCGCAGAAGTTGTCTCTCCCAATTCGAATATTTGCCATTGTTCATAAAGGAGGTTATGCGACTTTACAGCCCGGTACCGATGATCGCCAGGAGGACCACTGATCCCATTACGATTGATGGCATAGAAATCCCTGCTGGGCCGAGAATTGATGTTAATATTTACGCAATTCACCATAACCCAGAAATCTGGAAGAACCCCGAGGTTTGCAAATAATATTTTCAGGCCTGAACTTTTTTTAAACATGTACTAAGTTTCTATCATATATTTGTTTGTTACATTTTTTTCACTTATCATAGTTATCCGATCCTAAACTAATGTGTTGAATAAAATCGTTAATTTTATACAAGATATAACTATGATTTTTTCTCTTGGAGTTTCTAAAGATAGTAGCACAGCGAAATACATTTGTAAATTATAGCCGTAATTTCTTTGAAAAAATAATAATCACGTTTTGAGATCTTACTGATTTTTTTCCAGACTTTTGACCCATCACGTTTTGACCAACACCATAGAGATGAAACGAACATTTACGGATTCATACCCTTCTCCGCCGGATCAAGGTATTTTGAATAACATTCAAGTGCTTACAAAGCATTGCAAGGAAAGAGTATGAAAATATACAAAAGTAGAGCACTCTTATCTAAAATTCATAGTTTAATATTAGTGAATGGTAAAATTTTACAAACATAACTTTTTTAACATAAAAAAATAATAATTCATAAATGATCATTGTATTTTCGTAAAGACATCCAGTGTAAGTTACATGGTAAAATGCACTGGGTCTTTCCATTTGCATGCTTTCACAGTCAGTGGGGTTTGAATACACTGTGAAGCTAATGAGGTACGCTGGTGAAACTTCAATGGTTCTACACAGTTGTCCGTGTCAGCAATCTGAAGCATGCCTTAACTGACAAAGGATGAAAGCCATCACATGACATTATCGGTGTAGCTGTGGGCTTTAATGCAATACAAAGAACGCTCTCGCTCACTTCATACACAAACAGAAGCGGGAAGGGAAAGAGAAACGTTGAGTACATTGGTACCTCGGCTACTTTTTAAGTGTAAATGCTCCCGATTCTATATATATAACAAATGTCACCCCCCCTGTGCTAAAAAGAGACATTAACAAATACTTGACCTGCAAGTAATGAACAACTTACATCAAGGTTTTTTTTATTTTTGAGTTTTGATAAAGTTCGATAAACATCTTTATCCTACTTATATGGTATAGTTTTTCCATTTATTAAACAATGAACAATATATGTGTTTAGCAACAAATTATGATTAACATTGAAAGGAAATGATTTTGTTTCACAAATACTTAAATGTAAACAAATGTCCATGCATAAATGTTTATTTTATAGTTTTTTCTATGACAGAAATTGACAAAATATTTTTCTCAAGAAAAATATGCAAATGTAAACAAAATTTAGTTTTTCATGCATTAAAAGATTTTTTGTATAGTTTTTCAATCTTTGAACTTGAAACTACATGTTGTAAACTAAGGGCTAATTCTCTACCTTGTTGTACAATGCTCAATATTATGGAATATGCTATTGTATTGTACATCATAACTTGTGACACAACCAGATATACATCGTTTTAATATCATACTGTGTATTTTGGCCGATGGACTAGAATTACATTACAAGAAACTTGAGACAGTAACTAATATTTTGCAGGAATTGTATCGGACAAGTATTTGCCATGAACGAGATAAAGATAACAGTGGCCAAGTTAGTAAAGAGGTAAATGAAATCTTTAAATTTTTTCAGACAAGTTTCGTATAAAATACCTTACCATGCTTTGAACAAATTATTAAAAGTTTTGTCGAAGGTTAAGGGATTCTAAATTAACTCCCGAACTAAGTTACTTTTCTTTCGGCTGCCATGGCAACCAGAGTTCTGCATGGAATTAAATCTTTGAACAATTTTTAAAATTGAATACCATAGGAACTTTCCTGTGAAGTTTGGATGAAATTGGCTTACCACTTTATTAGGAGATGTGGTTTAAAGTAAAAGTTAACGGACGTCGGAAAGACGCCGGACGAAAAGAAATCACAAAAACTCACCATGCCACTTTGTGACAGGTGAGCTAAAATAAGTGACCGATTGACCAAATGGCTCATACTATCGATAATGTTTGGCCATTTTCAATTGACTCATTCGTTCTTCGAGCTTATACTGGTCCATCATGTTTCTAATTCTTTTTTTTTTCATAATATTTTGTAGATTTGAAGTGTTACCTGTGAAAGACCACACTCCTGAACTTCAACCGGACGTCATAATGCGTTCACTGAATGGATTACCTGTTGTTTTGAGACCACGAGAACATTAGGTTGCCTTGACAACAACGTATTATAACAAATATCCAGTATTGATTAAGAAAATAAAAATTAATTTTAAACACCTGCAGTTTTTTTGTTTATTAACACATAAATATGCTTTAAACATAATTTATGCACTGTATTTGACCAGATTTGCAATGAAAAGCTAAATAGAATAAGTTTTTACTAAACATTTGGTCCATGACCATTTTAAGCATTTTGCATTCGTTCCTTAAACAATCATGCAAGACTTGTGCCATGTCAAAATAGGAAGGTAACTTAAATGATTACTATCATCATTTCCATAAATACAGGTGCACCTGGTTTTTTGTGCGCCGCAAAGACCAGTAAAGTTAGGATCCCTCAATTCATGATAACCAAAAGGCCTGTTCACAAATGTCTATGTCTTTACCTAACCTATGACCTCTATGTGTGACCTTGACCATAGAGACCTCAATTTAACATGGGACAATCAACTTTTGAATGGTGAACATTTGTGCCAGGCCAGCATATAAAAGAAGCCCGAGATATGACTCACATGGGCTAAAAAAAGTAACAAATATATAATGACAGATCAAATTTATTATGCAGATTAAAAGAAATAAGAATTTGTGACATTACTTTTACATGCAGGTAGTAAGTTGCTGGTGGTAGAACCAATAAAGATAAATCTATATAAATATATATCAATGTCAAACAATTAAACACAGGTGTGATTTTTGTTTTTTGGTGAGATTCTATTATACTGATACAATGAATAAAACTGTTTTTTTATACATGATACCAGCCTTAAATAATTGTTCAAAAATTATGAAAATACAATATTATTATGACTTTTTTTTAAAGGCCCATTTTGCCTCAGAAATGCTTTTATTCTTATTTCTCAAGAGCCTTGTAATTTTGGTGTAATTTTACGATATCCAAAAAGGTTGCCCATCGCAATTACTTGAACCATGTTTTCCACATGTTGTTTTCTGGCAATAAATACAGTTTTGTATGGAAGTCAAAATATTAATTTGTTTACATTTTACTTCTTTTATGACAGATATTTTTTACATTTATCACTACTTTCTTCTGGTAACAAGAATCTTACATTCTCGAAAACCATTATTTAAACATTTCAAAACTCATGTTTGCCTTTTCTAAAGAAGTACAAAATTATTTGGAACTGAGGCATAATGTGCCTTTAAATCAAGGAATATTATTTACAAAAGAATGTTAAAAACATATATTGCGGACAAAGATTTTCAAACTGTTAGAACTATATTTCTCATTTCTCAAAAATACTGGTAATAAAATATATACTAGAATCTGTTGCTCAACATCATAGTATCCAAATGAATTTATGATGAATCTTGCTTTACATACAGTTCTTAAAGGGACTCCACTGAGGTTTTTTGACATGACAGGACTGGAAATATTTTTTTGAATTTTGTGTACCATTTGATGTAAGTCTGGACTAGTATCTTGTGTGAAAATTTTAAGCTCATTCCTTCACCCTGTTTTTATCACAATAATCATTTCTATTTAGAAAATATACCCAATAATGAAAAACCTGGCAACGCTTATCATTCAAATCCGGATAAAAATCGCAAAAAAATGTCAATTTTTGATTTAATTATCTTTGTATTTCTTGGTCATCCTTTACAGACTTTTTTTCCATTTGGACTGCTTCACTTGATATTTGAAGATTTTCAAATTTTATGCTTTTATGTCTTTGAGTCGTTGTGGAGTTCCTTTATTAAATTGAAAATATAAGCATAACAACGACAAAATTACAAGATATTTGTGGCTACTCTTCTATCACAGTAGTGTTGAGCATTATAAAAATAATGAGAGTTAACAAATCTAACAATGGATTTATTTCAACAATTACAACTTATCTAAAAAATTCATACCCCTTCTTGCATCTAAAACTGATAATGACTCATGATATAGAAAGTTCAAGGTCATTTTACAGAAATTCAAGGACAAAAATCCCCAGGAAATTCAAAGTAATTTCAAGAAATGCAAGAACCCCCCCCCCCCCAGCAAATTCAAGGTTATTTTACAGAAGTTCAGGGAAACTTCAACTCTCAAGGAAATTCAAGATCATTTACAGAAACTTAAGGACAAAAAAAACTAGAAAATTCAAGGTCATTTTACAGAAATTCAAGGAAAAGACCCTCAGGAAATTTGGTTTTAACATATTAATTTAAGCTTGATTGCCAAACAAGTTCTTGCCACTTCTGAGTCTGCTTACTGGAACCAACCAATACTGGTGTCATATGAAGAAACATGGTTGTGACCAGAGTAGGGCTGGAACTCATGACCTCTGGGAATCTCAGGAAATTAAAAGCCAATCTTAAATAAATTCAAAAATTTAAGGCCATTTTACATAAATTCAAGAGAAAAAAATCCCTAAAAATTCAATATTTGTTTGCATTTTATGTGGCAACACTGAAGTGAAGTACTTTTCAAAGGTGATAACAAAATTCAAGTACTTTTGAATACCTGTGCAAACCATGTGATTTAATGCCCAGACATCATTTACTTTGTCAAAGGTTTTTTTTCTACATAATTATTTATTGGAGGATTAGACATTTTATAGTTTCAACTTTAACATTGCTGGCTGATATGGTAACACATTCTAAAGCACTTTAAAGTGTTTATATTTCTGACAGGTGAAGTGGAAGCCTATTTCAATAAAATTTACAATTGCACACAAACTCAAAAATACAATTTCACAGACATTGATAATACTACAAATATTGATTTCACAGTACATTCAAATAGACAAAATTTTTCTTTATCATAAAATACAGATCCCAAAGGGTTATTTACGATTAAAATGTACAAGGACATGTCCATATATGAACATAAAAGTACCTGTTTCTACAACATTCAGTAATACATAATAATCAAACTTTTAAACAACATGAAATGAAAATATACACAAAAACAATTATATAGTGTTTTATCAATTGGGTTTTAAGTAATAACAACACTGTCAATGTAATATGGCAATATTCCAGTTTTACTGGTGAAGGAGAACCTCAGGAGCCCCTACATGCAATATTTCAGACACAAGTGGGAACCCGGGTAGATCAACAGACATTTTGATACCTGGATAACTTCTTCACATGAAAGAATCTAAAGTATGTGACGGGATTCAAACCAACCATGGTTAGAAGAGCAAGCGGTTTAAAACCACCATCCTTAACCACACAGCCATTGACTAGATGAGTATATATCATTTTCCCTACTTATAACTGTACAATTTTTGATAATTTATTTTCATAATTCTCACATTTCTTTTGCCTTTTTCTTATTACAAAAATGTTTCAGACAAAATATTTTACTGGCCTTAATTGATTTTCTCTGTTTTGAAACTTTGCAGCATAAAAAAAATCAATTAGCTAATCATAAATACATTATTTACTTTATAAAACCCTCTTAAATGTCATATTATTATCATCAACATCAACTTTATTTAAAGCCTACTGACAAAATACCCACTTTGCACACCAGAGTTCATAATTTCAATTCCTTCCTGTTTTATTTAAGGTCAATAATCAATATCATACAATTATTGACTAGTGAGCCATTGAATATGATGTGATATTCAATGTACGAGGGGTTATCCAAAAATTTGTGGACTTTCTTCGTTGCGTAAAGTATATTTGAGATATTAATTTGAAATTCTTACACTGCTTAGTAGAATTAATAACAAATAAACACAGAAAAATTCATGTGAGTAGCTTTTTACATTCCAACAATATTTAATTTTGCATAAACACATGTCGGCGACAGCGGCGCACTCCAAAAAAATTATTGACGTCAACGTCATAATATTAACGTACAACTTGTGCTTCAACGTTACGCAGTCAATGACGGTTACTGCTTCTCAAAGTCATGTCCAAAACTAAATTTCTTATGCCACTTTAACACTAATGATTGTGAAATTTTCTTTTTTCTGTTTGTTGGCTCATTTTTATGAAATGTTTTTGTAGGTGTCATCCCCAAATTACAACAAAAATTTAAGATCATTGTATGATCTTGCAATTTTCTAATTACCGCGTGTCCGTCATTTTCCCGTTGTAAACAATAATGGCGTCTGGCGTTTCTAGCGATATCAAAAAAAAAATAAACGGAAATGACGTCCATTATTTTAAAAAATTACTTAAATGACATCATACAAGAACCATGCAATGTTCAGCGGGTTTTCTACGTTATTTTATTAGGTTTTTTTTTTTAGCAAAAATATACGATGACTTACTGCGTTTTTCTACCATGTGCCGGGTGCCCTGTATGTGCTTATTTAAAAGCAATATAAAATCATTATTTATGGACACAACTGTTTCTTTCAAAATGTGTTGATAATAGTCTACAATGTATGCTGATAAAATTTTATTACAATACACGTTGATGTTCAAGAGATATTTAAAAAGTCCACAAATTTTTGGATAACCCCTCGTACATATATTATATCTGAATAATGGCTGATTACGAAAAACAATATCAGACTATTTAGAGAATATACATTTGTATAAAAATTTCAAAATGTACACATGTAATAATCAGTATAATATAGGTGCAAGGTCTTCAAGAAATCAATTCAAAATATGAAATTTAAACAATTGAAAACATATTATTTTAAGATAAACAAATAAAAACAATGTGTGAGAATGTGTTTTTGGTAGGCAGTGTATATATCTACTTTATAGTAAAGCAATTACATCTTTCATGTACGAGAATGATCTGCAAATATAACAGCAATTCTTTTGTCCTATTAACTTTTTTTATGACAAGAGTCACTGAATCATTTCTAAGTTGGCTTTGAGCAAAATATTTTTTCTTTATTTTAACAACTTTAAGACGTTAAACATTGATTGGCTGCGAACATCCAATATTTTTTATGACTAAAGTTAATTTCTTTCTAAAAAGCAAAGTAAATGCCATAAAAACAGTTAATTTTTTTATATCTCTTTGGATAATTTATTTCATTTCCATACTAATTATTACATTACCTATTCATTACTATACTAATCATTACCTACATGTAACCTATTCATTACCATGCTAATTATTACCTTAACCTATTCATTACCTAACTAAATTATTAGTCACTATCAAACTGAAACCAAACAATTTTTGCATTCATAAAAATACCAAGAATATTGTTCAAGTTATGCCACAATTAAATTGCACATTAAACATAAAATATAGATATTTACAAAATACAATGAAATATTGTTAGTCGTATCATAAAACCATTATCTTTCACAAAGTTAATCACAATGTTTAAACAAAATCTTTTTTTTAAAGGCAAGTATTTCAATAAGTGAAAATGTATAAGAAAATTGCGACTAGTTTTTTGTTTTAAATGAAAGCATATACCTATACTAAAAGCTTGTACATAATATATATATCTACGTGAATACATTATTGACTTTGCAGAGCATTATTACCACAAAAACAAAAGAACCAACAACAAAAAATGAACAACACATAACACAAGAAATGTCTCTGTGAAAGCACGCTCAACTTTTGTCAGTGCTTGACAGTAAGAAAAGGGGCATAATTCGTATTCATAATAAGTAGGTAACTCAGAATTATGAGACATATGCCAATCCATGTTAGATAATCACAGAGAAGAAGTTGAAGTTTCAACCCATTCATTTCAGTAGCTTTGGAGATGTCAATTTCCCAGCAAAAACTGAACGAAAGTGACGCTCACAGCTGCCATCAACGCCAGCACTCCCTATTTCTCAAAATAGTCAAGATAAAAAGTTCAAATAGTCAAAATAAAATGTTCAAATTGAACCAACAATAAAAGTCACATTTGGCTGCCCTGTCCCATCCTCCTCGGAAAGTACCGAAGCTCCACTGGCATGTCGACTAGAAACTCTCCCGCTTGTGTGTCTACTCCGTCTCTTCCAGCACGAGCACTCGTGTGGAGACAACAACTGACCCACATCCCTTACTGGAGAAGTTGGTCCATCTTTTGACCATGCGTTATCAGATATCAATAACTGCCGTTTTACAAGATTTGAATATATTCCTTTCAAACTCAACAAGTGTTTATGCGTTCCTTCTTCAATGACCTCACCTTTATCTATGACAATAATACGGTCAGCTCTCTCCACAGTACTGAGTCTATGAGCAATAATGATCACGGTTCGGCCACTCAGGTTCTTATACAATGCTTGCTGTACCTGTAATATAAACATTGGTACTTTAACATTTTGCATTGAACTAGAGTAAATCTTTAATGGCATAATAAACCTACATAGATGTTCAAAATTTTCAATGCTTTGACAAACAGCTGCAATCATTTAGATTATTCTGGAGCACTTTCAGCTTCTACACTAGTGGAAGTATTGGTCGTTTTCACACCTGATCACAGCAGTTCGTGTCATTAAATTTACTAGAGCACTATTCAGCCACTGCATTATTTCTGGGCAGGCTGTCAAGCAGTTTACCAGTACTAGTTTCCGTCACTTTCGGAACTGATAACTTCTGAACATGCAAGAGCAGAGGTACAGTGGAAATTTGTTTAATTGGTTTTTTTTGTCTCACCAACACATTATATATAGGTCATATGGCGATGTTCCAGCTTTACTGGTGGAGGAAGATCTCAGGTACCCTTCCATGCATTATTTCAGGCACGAACGGGCACCTGAGTAGAACCACATACAGTGGGAATGACTGTAGGATGAGTAAATTTCCGGAAATCAAAGCCCTGTCCCCTGATTCTCACTCTGACGCTCTACCTATTGAGCTAACTGGACAGCTTCAAGCTTGTATACTTAACAGGACACAAGAATTTAAACTGACAGGGAATTCTAGGACATCTCACCAGGTAAACCACCTCTACATTTTGGTAAGGGCAATGTTAACTACAGTACTATTGCTGATTTTTTCACCATTGTGCTTCATACAAGTTGACATTCAATCTAAAAGATGTAAATATGTAGGGCAAAGAAAAAAAAGGTTTGTAGATGACTACTTTAAATATGCTCAAATTCTTAATAAATTCACTGACCAGATATTCGGACTCTGAGTCAAGTGCACTAGTGGCTTCATCCAGCAACAGAACTCGTGGTTTCCGTAGCAACGCTCTCGCAATGGCAATCCTCTGCTTCTGTCCACCTGAAACACGCCAGACAAAGCAAAATATTTATAATCTAGCAAGATTACAGACACTAAATTGGTTGTGTGACCCCTCAGTGCTGTGGGATTGATTCCCCACAGGGACACATGTATAGAATTTTAAATTTGGAAAAGCTATCCAGCTAGCTTAAAAAAAGTTGTTGTGTCAACTCGTGCTCAGTCTTTATGTAACGAGGACCTGATGTGCTTTCATCAGTGCAGCTTGTCAGTGTGTTTTGGGTAATGTAGCTTTGGGGACAAATTCGGGTCACATTCACAACTGCTGAATGAAACTTCACAATGGTCTAATTGCAGTCAATGAAATAGTTGCCATGACTTAAAATCATATGTTATACAGAAATTAAACCATGAGATTTTATCAGATAAGGTGTTTGTCATGAATCAAGGTGTATTTCCAAGACTAATGTTTAACTGTATAAATAAGAACTATATCCACAAATAATGGTATTACTGCACTAATTTTCACAATTCAAAGGGCCTTTGACCCATTGACATAAGACCTGGAAACAAATAATGCTACAAAACCACCATTTAAAACTTAAGTATAGCTCAACAAAAGACATGACATTTTCTCTCACAGAAATTTTGTCAAACAAGTAAAATGCTGTTGTGCAACATTCACTTTTTTAAGACACAGGGTAATTATCAAATGTTTTCAAGTGAGCTTCTTATCAGCATAATCAAAGTTTTCTTACCTGACATCTGAACGCCCTTTTCCCCAGTCTGTGTCTTGTAGCCATCTTTTAACTGTGTGATAAAATTGTGAGCATTGGCCATTTCTGCAGCTTCCTCAATTTTAGCATCACTCCATTCATTCTCATTCAGACCATATCTTATATTCTCCTCGATAGTTCTAGCATATAACACAGGCTCTTGTCCAACCAAAGATATCTATTTTTAATTGAAATAAAAAAAAAAAACCATTTTTTTTATATATAATATACATGTATATATATCATTGTATTTATCATAATCAGAGTCATAGAATGGTCTTGATATAAAATTTCAAAGAAATAATATGAAAATAATTAATCTTGAAAGCCTGTACAGTTTTACTAAAATTTCACTCGTTTGGTCAATTATTAAAGCTCAGATTTGCTGGGTCTATGGTCAATATGTAGAGGATATTAAAGGAGTGTAAGTTTAATACTGAATTTATTAAACGAGTTGAATATAATTATATTGTGTGACATTATTTTATTCGAGTTCAATAAATTTAGTAATGAACTTACACAAATATCTTTTTATCACAAAAAAAGACAGTTTAAAGTGAAAAAGAAGCATTTTCTATTAACGCGCCTGTAGTATAACACTAACATTAAGCACGTCTTAATGCTATGTATATATATATAATGAACCTCCGTGCAATACCATTTTTATTGAATCACAATGGTATGTGATAAATTTAGTTATATCAAATTTATATTAGCTGAATCTTAGCCTAATCTGAACCAGTCTCGGGTATAATTTCTGGAAGTAACCAGTACTGATGTCACATGAGGAAATATGATCATGACAGACATTTAAACCCACTATTCATGAATTGAAAGGCAGACACCTTAACCACAAGGCTGGCTCACCAATATTAGTAAGTAAATCTTAGCATTGCATATCTGAAATGTGGGACTGATTCCAAAAATAGCTTTATAGAAAGACATATAAAAATTCATTACTGTGCTAAGTACTCACTGGCACAAAACTAAATGCCAGACCTCATATTAAAACACATTATTGTTTTGATAATTGTCTTTGTGACTTACACATTACATTAGAAAATTTGTTACTGGCAAAAAAATGTAAAAAGATTTCAAATTCATAGTATTTTCTGAGAGTTTTATCAAACAAAAAAAAGAAGTTTGTTTAGATAACACTTTAAACTTATGAACGCGGTTGAAAAATAGATATATGCAAAGTCTTGTCAGATTTCCACTATCTCCATTAAGTATACCAACATACAATAAATCTAGCTTTTACTGCCAAAATGACTAAACAGGACCCTCATTTAACGATTTTTGGGACCCATTATCAGCCCCATTCACGACCTTGATTAAAATACATGACTTAAGTATTTTAATTAATATACATGTATGTATTGTCACCTATTTTATAAAAAACACTCCCCTTTTACAAAACAATGTTAAATTCCCCTGCCTCAGGACCACAGCCCAAGTCCTGTATAAGGTAATTAGGGCCCAGCTAGACACCAGTATAGAGCTTGGCCAGCATGCTCATTCATGTAGTTTTACCGAGCTCTATACTGTTGGCTGCTTTATTGCATTAAAAATATTTCATTAAATCAAATCCCTTTAATCAATAATGGACACTTCCAATTTCACAGCCAGATGAGTCCATAACACAATTTTAAAGGGGGTAATGGGTTAAACTAACCTGTCTATGTAAGTAATGATGGTCATACTGCTGTATAGGAATATTATCTAGCAGCACCTGGCCACTCTCTGGTGTGTAGAAATATTCTAATAGGTTAACACAGGATGTTTTGCCTCCACCACTAGGACCAACAAGGGCGATCACTTCCCCGGGGTGAACAGTAAAATTTATATTCTGCAATGATAACATAGCAAGATGAGTATAAAATATTCATACACCCCCATGCCAAATCTGTTAAAAGATCATTCACATTAAAAAAGTTCCACTTAGGTCCAAAAGTCTAAAACATAAAATTTGAAAATCAGATATAGATCAGGTGAGGCACACAAAATGGAAAAGTATGAAAAAGATAATGAAGAAATATACTTAGAGTAAAGAAATAAATCCAAATTTAATGCAATTCTTAGCCTGATTTGAGTTAAAAGCATTAAAACACTTACTTTTCTTCTTGCTTAATGACCTAAAATTTTGCACACATGATCATAGTATAGACCTACAGTTAAAGTTATTAAAATCTTGAAAAAGTATTTCCAATCCAATCATGTCAAAAAACCTCAGTGGAGTCCCTTTAAACATGTGTAATATAACAGATAATGTAACATAACTATGAAATTGAAACAAACTATGGCACCTGATGAAAAAAAATTTTTAACGGGAACACATAAGACGGGAAAATTATGCTTTTTAATTTCCCCTTTTTTTTTAAATTTTTTTTTAAAGAACAAAAAAACTTCCCCATTTTAAAAGTAAACACTGTATAAAACAAAGAAAATTTTTTTTAAAAAAGGTACATCAGGTTAGATGGGGTAAGAAAAGCAGGCCCTTTTAACTGAAACGTGCCCTTTGGGAAAACATCAGGTGCAATGTTCCCTTTGGGTGACAAAATTTTTTGGGCTTTTCTGTCTATATACTCAAACCCCTTTTCTCTGGGGTTTCCAAAGCTGCCGGGCATCAAATCCAGTAAAAACATACCCATTTTCTAATAACAGTTTTCATAATTAAAGCACTAAAAGTACTGGAGGGTTGATTTGTTTTTTGAAATTTTATAAACCCTTCCCCACCTTTTGGAAAGTTAAAAGGAAAATAAATTTTTTGAAAATTTTTGTAAAAATCGTATTTAGTGTCATATATAAGCCGAAATTACTCTTGTAAGAAGTTCAAATGGCACAAAGTGGAAACTAAGGACATTAAGAAGGGTAACTTTTTGTTATAATAGTTTGACAAGTTTACAAAACAAAATACAGAAAGAAGTGAAGATGAAGAGTTGCTCTACAAGCTGGTGTACATTGAAGTCATTTAAAACAAGAGATGTCGGTAGGACAGCACGTTCGACTATCCTTAGTGCTTGATAGTAAAAGAGCTTTGATAATGTAAAAAGTTCACAAATGGGGAAAAATTGTTTCAAATCAATGTTACAGTTAAAGGTTTTGTAGAGTCCTACTATGCTTTCAAATAAATTATAAAAGTTTCAACTTTCAAAGCCAATGGACTTTAGAAAATATTTGAGGCGGTACAATATGTAAACTTTAACCCAGGTTCAAAGTCCAAAAAGGTGCATCATTCCGTCAATATGCAAGATAGAGTTATCTCTTCCCGTCTACAGGTTGTGGGCATGATGGTGAAGGTGTGCAAAGTTTCAAAGCCATATGTCACTTGACCTTGCAATGCGGTGGTATCAAACTTACACAATTTTTTTTAAAAGGGGCATTATTCTGTTAAAATGCTTGATAGTGTTACCTTCTCCTGTCTACATGTTAGGGGCATGATGGTGAACAAGTGTGCAAACTTTCAAAGCCATAATTCCTATTATGTTTTCAAAGAAGTGTATAAAATATCAACTTTAAAGCCATGTATACGTCGATGAACTTTGCAAATATTTGAAAAACTTAAATATAAAGATAACGCCGACGCTCGGGTGACTAGGAAAGGTCTTCTTACTCTTATCAAATAGTCAGCTAAAAACAATATATCATTGCTTATTCCCACAAGGGAATTATAATTATCATCTTTTAGACAGTAATCATATGCTATATTCATTTAGCCCTGTGTTCAAGCAGTACATTTGATATACTGCAAACAGGACAGCTTTGTCTTCCAGTAAAATGTATGATCAGTGTTCCTGTATGATCAGTGCTTCATCAGCGAAAGTGATATCTTGAACAAAGCTTGTGTGTAATTCATTGACAGAATAATGTCACAATTTCTTTCTAAACAGGTTTACAGAGTAAAGCAATCTTTACAAAAACAATAAATATGAATAGTTTAAATGATTTATTTAAAATGACAATATGAAATAGTAATCATATTTACAAAACAGATAATAGAAACAATAAAGAAATTTTAACAAGGGCCACTGCCTAGCATGGAACATGCATGACTTACAAATCAAACACATCATAGGAGTAATACAATAGTTAAGAGTACTCATAGTATACATTATTATCATGTTCAAATAAAATTAAAAAAAAATGAATTGGTTGACATCTCTTTTAGTTTCAGAGTTATGTCCAGGACAAGTTCAAAGCTTAAGAAATGACCAAAGGGCAATTACTCAACAATAACTTTAAAATAAAGAAATACAGCTCTTTTGCTTAATGATATCTATCAACCTACGAATTTTCTTGTTGATACCTCTTATGGTTTCAAAGCTATGTCCCGGACAATGATCAAAGTGGAAAAATGAACAAAGGGCAATAACCCCAAAATCAGGGAAGGCAGAATGACAATTGTTGCAATGCCATACTACTAAATTGAGATTATATATAACCTAACACAAAGCTTCATATGTTGCATACCTCCCTTGTTCTTTCAGCAAGTTAATGACCAAGACAAGATAGGGGGACAGAAGAAAGTGGCAAACTTATTGCTCAAAACTATATGAACTCAAATGCTTCAGGAGACATATTATTAGATAACATAATTTCAAGCCTTTAATTGTAATAAATATTGGTCCTTGATAGCAAGGTTGTTTAAAGGTAAAGTTCAAAAAAAATTTAACCCCCTTTCCTTTTTGAATTGTTTTTTTTTTTTCTGATGGATGCTGTGCCCAAGAGTTTGCATGACAATCATATTCATATATAAATGAAAAGTTTCAAGCAAAATTTGACAGAAAAAATTCAAAATTCTGTTGCATTATATTAACAAAATAAAATGAAATTTGAAGAAAAAAATGTTTAAATATTACCAAATATAAAAAATAAATTTAAAGAGAAGTTAAATTTAAAAAAGGGCAAGAAATGGGGGGATAATTCTGAAGAAATAATCTCTGTCAACGTCTGTGGAGATTGTCGTCCTTTCATCCATATTTCTGGAAATAGAAGGTGTGTGAAATTTATGTGAAATAAATAGTATTGTTGCAATGAAATGTTAACATGGCACTATATTTTTGTCTTTAATAAGAGATCCATAGTTTCTTAACAAATCAAACAGGAAACATTAAGACACACTTCTTTTACAATTTCTTTAATCATACTAAGGTTCCTTAGCAAGAATTTTCATACATGCAGTAAGTTAACAGCAAAATTGTAAAAAAGCTTTTTTTCTGAAAAAAAAAATGCAAAGCAATGGTTAGTGTAAAATTCAGTATTAAATTTTATGAATACTCCTGATAACCTAGAATATTCCCTTACCTTCTGTCTAAAATGACAGGGCAAGTAATGGTTTATAAAATGGTGCTGCCTATACACATACCATAGCGTTTATTGATTTTGGGGAAGATTTATCATTGCTTATTGTTATATCTCATGATCACTGAAGACGTCTCTTTGAATGTCATAGTTATAGATTTTAAATTATGAAAGCATTTTCTGGAAATGAAGTAATAGATGGTTCAACTACACATCAAATTCATTAATACTGTTTTAATTGTATAGCCTAACATGTAACATCTTATTTCTATTGTTTTACTATCAAATAAATCTAATTCTGACCTGTAGGAGAATTTTAAAAAGTTATAAATAATTGTCTACTTTGTTCCACAAAATTACAATATAACGAAAACAACAAGAGATGTTGATAGGACAGCTTGTTGAATATTCTCATTGCTTAATAGTATTATAGCTGGACAATGTAAAAATTATGATTTCATTTACAAATATACAAATAATGTACATATCTTGAATATTGACCAAAGAATTTTATTAATACACTTTTATTAAGCCTCTTTTATTCAAAATCCATGCAACAGTCATAGGTCTTAAAATGACCATGAATTGTTTTCTCAAAATGCATGTGAATTGAATAAGTAGTTTTATAAACATAAATATTGCAAAGCAAGCAAAACTTGAACTTAAAATATTTCAAGTGTAATTTGGATAGTGACCAGCAAAAATGATTTTTGGTGTGACCATGTGGCTGTGTGGTTAACAAGTCTAACAAGTGACCTAAAGATTGCTAGCCATTGTGTCCTTGAGCAAGAAACTATACATTCATTGCTTAATACTGGTTAGTTCCAAGAAATGATTTGAGAATGTTTCAATTAGCTGACAGCTGTCAACACAATCAAACTATAATAAATCTGTATAAACTAAAAGTTTACATTTAAATAAACAATTCTGTTTTTTTTTAAGAAGTTTGTTTTGGAAATTGATGTTGCATGCAAAATTCAACAAAGAATTGTCCAAGTTTTTCAAAATCCATGCTGGAGTTATATATTTGGATGGCGGCCTTTTATCTTATCATTATAAAGTGTGTGGTATTACAAGCAAATATTAGTAGTGCTTGCTGCATAGAAAACTTTAACTCAAGTGTTACACTGGCACTGACACCTGGCTAAGATGGAATGCCCATAGTATTCTTTGATACTCAAGCTGTTAAAACTCAGATGCAAAATTAATTTCAGTAACTACAGTAGCTTATGTAGTTTGATTAATTAATTCAATTGTCTTAAGACTGAATACCTTAAAAAGAGATTACATACACTGCAAATGTAATTAACAACAAATTTTATTTCATTTAAATTATCTAATGACAAACCTGAAATGACTTTTCTTCCCATATATTTTCTTCCCTTTCCTTACAGATTTTTAAACAGAAAGGGATTTTGCCCAATTTTTAAAAAATTTTTCACCACAAAGGCCTTCATAATTTTAAAACCCAAAGGGAAACAAAAGTCATGGCTTAAAAACCCTTCATCAAAAATGCTGCCCGAAACTAAAATGCAGAAAATGATCTTTCTTTGGGTGAAAAAATTAAACCCCACTTGTTTTGTAAAAACCCCATATTTACCAAACAGTAAAAAGGGCTTTAAGACAAATGGGAAAAAAAAATAAAACACTTTATTCAGTATTCAAACAAGCAATTCATTCCATTTAACCAGTAATTCATTCAATTTAACCATTTTATCTGTACAAATGATAAACTGCCTAGAGTGAAGTCACAAACTAAGTGCCTTATGATAATGTTGAGGAACAACCCTTAATTGCTCACCTAGAAATGGTTTAAATGAGCAAAAGTGCATATTTAGGCAGGGGTAGAAACATCAATTTCACAAATTCTAGTGTGCAGGGGTTGGTGCATTAATAATAATAATGTTTATGAATTGATACCTTTTATATTATTATTACGTAATGGACTCTACACAAAGAATACTTACACTGGGAAAAACTTAAAAGTAGTGACATGATTTTTAATTATTTTTTTAGCTATTTCATTCAGTACTCCAGTACAATTTAAGTAAAGGATGGGTTCAAAAAATATGCAACCATTGTAATAAACAGGAAAAAAAATTTAAAAATAACTTTTCATTGGCATACGAGTAAGTAAGGAATTAACTAGAAATGTGTCCATAAGACACGGGTGCCCCCACCGCGCCACTGTTCTGTCAATCATATGACTCCAGGTCAAATATTTTTTGAAAACTAAAAATCTTTTACTAAGTAAAAGGCAAGAACTTTACGAATACTGAATAAATCCACAAGTAAATCCCAAGGTGCATAAGTACACATGCTGACCAACTTTTAAACTTTCAGGCCTACAAGTGAAATACTTTTTGAGCTATGCATGAACAATTTGGAAATTGCAAATTTATACTACTGTAAGTCAAGGGCAATAACTTTAACAAAACTGAAAAATTCCACATGCAAAGTCCCAGGGGCAAAGCTTCACAGTAATGTGAATCATTATTCCTGTAATTTAGTGATGTTGATCATTATTCCTGTAAAGTTGGTTGATTCTAAATCAAGCACTCGAGGAACAAAAAACAACATTATGAAACGGTTTTTACTAAGTCAAGTGCAATAACTCTAAAAATACTAAAAATATCCAGACAAAAATACCCAGGTGAACAACTACACATGCTGACCAACATTCCCGTAAAGTTTCATGACTCTTGGTGAAATACTTTTTGAGTAACGTGGGATACAAACGAGAACGGACGGACGGAAGGACGGACAAGGGTAATCTAAATACCCGCCACTAAAGTGGCGCACAAAAATCACTGTGATGAACAGATCGAATTCGATTTTTCATTTTGTTTATAGCCTTAATTAATTTAATATAATAAGTTTTATTGCATCAGCATCATCAATGGAAAAACCGGTTTTGAGGTATGCTGAATGTTTTCATCAATTTATGAAATACTTTTTTAGCACACTAAATATACTTAACATAAATTTACCAATTTTGCTCCTGATGAACATATCAGAATTTGAACGACAGCTGCTTAATATTTGCATAAATTTTGAATATATCTTGCATTGCCATTTGTATTACAACTCTCATTGATGTCAAATATGACTATATTTTGAGATCAATATACAAGACTTTATGGTCAGAATAATAGGATTCGAATGCCCCAGATCCATGGAAAGGAGAATCAGTATATATATGGTCTAGACAACTACCATAGTCAGTAGTCACTTGATCAATCAACTGATTTAATTGAATGCTAGTGCTCCTAAACACCTGTGAAATACTGCTACTTTCTGCATATTCATAATTGAAGTCTCCCATTATTACAAGTTTCACAGTCCTATGATTTTGAACAAAATGCCCATAAATCTTTTCAGAAACTGAGGAGAGGAAAACAGTGAAATTTGCAATAGTTGCTACTTTTGGAGGACAATAAACAAAAGTGATAAGAAGATCCCCAATAGCTATAAATGCACATTCTATTCCAGATACAGTTTTAAAATCATATGATGTAATGTTTACATTATTTCTGTAGTAAACTGTAATCCCATGAAGTGATTGTTCCGGTGTAGAAGCCAACATTTTGAAACCATCAATGTTATATTCAGCAGAAAAAGTGCCCAATCTTGTTTCAACAAAGCCTATAATATCAGCCGACAGTAAGTTGTTTTCATTTTTTACATCTTCAAAGTGCTTCCTTAAAGATCTACAATTTTGAACACACACTCTCATTGAATCAACAGAATTATCAGGAGCTTCAGGAAAAGATATTTGCCTATGTGTTCTTAAGCGTTCCATTTCCATCTGAACATCTGATGAAACACTAATTTTGGCAGGGTTAAGATTTAAAATATGCACACCAGACAGGCTAGTGACCCTACTGAGACCAACATAATGAACATGATTAATTGCTTTTGACCCAAAGTGCATAACAGCCTCTTGAATTGTTGAACCTTGTGCCTTGTGAATTGTTTTACCAGCAGATACATAGAGAGGAAACTGACGCCTGACAATTTGGTAAGTTTTGTAGTATTTATACATAAATCTCCTACATATTTCCAAAACTGGGGTCCAGGACATTTCTATACCATCTTCATATAAATGCCTATACTTTACACGCCATTTTTTGCCAACAGTCTCATCATCAAACTTGACCCAAACTATGCTACATCTGCATGAATTCTCAACCCGGTAGTCAAATTTCTTAATGCAACATGACGCACCATTTGTAAGTCCATCAGTGGTGTCAACATTTGTACACAGTTCTGCAGGGATGCCTATCCCAAGTACTAATTTTTTCTGCAGGCCCATTGTTTTACTTGGGTCTAAAGGTATTCTTGAAAGAATTCTATTATGAATTGAAGAACTAACATTACCTGAAACAGTGTCAATTGCTTCAATGTCAATTTTGTTTGTAGAGGGTATTTCTGCAAGGATAGTGTCATTGTGAGAGCGAACATCAGCTCTTGTACAGAACAAATGAGGTAAATGTTTGATTTTCTCTCCACTTACTCCAAAGTTGGCAACTTGTCTGTCCTGTAACACAAGCAGGTCCTCTTCTGTGTGTTCTCCTTCTCGCAATCTATTTAGAAGAAGAGCAAATTCTTGATCATCTTTCTGTCTCATGACTTCTTTCAATTCAAAGAATTCAAACAAATCAACCCATATATTTGTGCCTAATGACTGAAGCTGTACTGAATTGTAGACTTGGGAAAAAACCCATGAGTCAAGGACAGGTTTCAATTGATACAGATCACCAACTGCAAGAACACTGACGTTTCCAAATGTTTTGGTGCAACCTTTAATTTCCTGCAACCTCAAGTTTATATAATTCAGCATTCCACGACCAACCATAGAGATTTCATCAATTATTATAACTTTCAGGTCACGATAAAGTGCTCGCATTGTATTCAACTGCTGCATATCAAGAGGTTTGAATTGAAAACTTTGGTTTGCTGGAATGCAGAATGATGAATGTATTGTGCTTCCACCAATATTGTGGGCAGCTTTTCCAGTCGGAGCACACAACAGTAACTTTTGAGTATTAGGGTCTTCATGACGCAAATGATTGAAATATTTCAAAAGGGCCTGATTAAGTGCACGAACAACAACAGATTTTCCACAACCTGCCCCACCAGAAAGAAATGTATAAAATGGTAAAGACTGTGTCTTGACTTTGTGCAAAATATGGTAAAATATATTTTTCTGTTCTATGTTAAGTTTTTGTACACATTGCAAATATTCTGCATCGTCCATTTCATTTGTTACACACTGTGTCGTATAAGCACGCTTTCTACTTATACCTAAATCTTCACCAAGGTCATAACCTTCATCTACTGCTGAAGCAACCCCAGGGTCAAAACAACCAAAAGTGGCTGATTGAGATGGACATTCATCTGAATCTAACATATCTTCATGTTGTGCCTGTGGATTAATTGATGTATCTATTACTTCTGATGCAATGTTTTCCAGTATATTTTCAACAACATCAGCATTTTTCTCATAAACAGATTTATTAACATTGATTTCGTCTCCCTTTGCATGATAGCTTTGCTCAAAGGTCTCAAACCCACCCATCAAATCCTTTTCCTCATCTCGCCAGGCAGTATATAACATGATCTTTTGTCGGAAATGTTCTTCTTTGTCTTGATTTATTGAGGTGACATTACTATATATCACTTTCTGTTTTTGTCTTCGCCTTACTTTTGTACCACATGCAAATGTTATAACATTTCCTCTGTCAATTTCATTGAAATCCAAAATATTGTCCTCTGACTCATACTGATAGACAGTCTCTGGCAATTCAGTTTCATCATTTTCATCTGGTACCTGTTCCCCTTTTTTCTCGCTACACAAATCGTACCAAGAGGCAAAATCAGCATAACAAAGTTGCTGCAAAATCCTTGGCCTCCGTTTGTACCTCTTCAACATGTTGTCCATTTCAATGCTTTTGGAATTTAATGGAAGTTCTTTCAATTCTGTTAAAGGTTTGATAAGAGATGTTCTTTCATCTGGTTTATTACTATCAACATATACAATATCCCTTGTGCACCTTCTCAGTGGCATTTGAAGAGTTAGATAAACTGCTTCCTGTGCACCAATTTCAACACTTGACAAGAATTGGTTACCAATCCTCCTTACTTGTTGTCTCACATCACTATCTAGCTCTCTGGCCTCATTACAAGCATCTCTAAGGAGGTTAGATAGACCCCTCTGACCTTTAGAAATGTATGAAACAATGTAAGAAACACAAGAATATGCGTCCAAAACATATTGTATGTCCATATTTGCTTTCCAGCATTTCAATAAAACTGGATTATACATGTTAATGCGACTTTCAGAAACTGAGCGTTTTAAGAATATTTTTGGTCTAGTTAGAGAAGAGCGGATTATTAGAAGGTATGATTGATAATCAAGCTCAAGCTCAGCAAGGAAATCATTGAATTCTAACTCAGTTCTTTGTGACTTATGTAGGTCATTGAGAAAAGATATCACTTTCTCATATGCTTCAACTCCAAAATTTCTCTCATTTTCATCCAATGGATAGAGAATAACTGTTTCAGGCATAGGAGGAATAGGGAAATTGAAGCGACAAATTGCTTTGCCATTTTTTTGACAGGTATGAGCATGTCGATGCGTTTGGTAATTGATCAATGTTGGCATTGAGTTATCATTGTCACATGAAACATATTTTGAAACAAATTCAGCTACTACTGAATCTGAACAATTTCCATGAATTGGGGCACCATTAATCCATATGATCATATGAATATGAGGGGAACCACGCTGTTGAAATTCAACTCTGTAAAAATAGTCAAGTATTTCTCCAATTGGTTGTGACTGATGTTTCAAGACATGTTTAATGAATATTTGAACTCTGTGGTCAAAGAATCGAGCACAGGTAACTGGATCAGACTTGATCAACATGCATTTGTCTTGCCAAGTCAATTCCTCTGCTTCTTCAGAAGATAAATCTCTTCCTTTGACGAGCTTTGCTAAAGACTTTAATAATGGCAGCCACTTAGTTTCAGCTGCTGAAAAAGAGCAAAACCATGTTGGAATCCCAAGCTGGCGTATCATAGCAAAAACATCTTTCTTTGCTGCTTCCCAATAAGGTGGCGAACCACGCAGTGTTCTAAGCACTCTGTAACCATCATTCTGCATTGTAAGTTTATCTATAAAACCGGGTGTAAGTATGTCACCTGCAGTTAAAGTAACACCTCTTGTCTTGCATTTACGTATTGCAAGGAAAACTTTGTCTCTAATCTGCTTTATCTGTAGCCTTTTCAACTTAAAGAAGATGTTTGGTACACATAATGCCACACGCCTATCAACATTTCTTAATTCCCATTTGCAAATATCACTGTAATGCACCTGAACAAAACGTGATGAATTTTCTTTACGAGCCTGACCACAGTATAGTGTAGGGAAGGAGAGTACCTCTGAATGATAATCTTGAAATAACCCAATGGGGGAACTTTTCTCTCCTGGTGCAACAGACAAGATCTGGTTAAATTCTCTGAAATCCAGTGACTGCAAGAAGGTGTCAAGATTTCCTGTTGGTCTGTCCATAAAATTTTCTTCAATCCAATCAGATTCACACTGGTCAACATTATTATTACTATCATCAGAGGTGACTTCATCATTATTTTCCTGCTCAGACAACATGGTTATTTCAAATGGTTGTTGCAGCCAAGTGTCATTTACAACAATACCTTCATTTTTAAATAATGAACTGTTACGCACCAACCATTTTGCCGCTTCAAAAACTTTGTATGGTCTGACGTTTTCAAATGCAACATGATGTTTATATGATAATTTGCGTTTCAGTTTCAACATAATTGTTTCATTTTCATTGATCATTCTTGGCAACGACTTAATTGTACTATTGACATCAGCAGGTACATTTACAATATTTCCTTTCAAGTTAACCTGGCCACCTCTAGGCATTTCACGTAGTTGCATAAATGGTAACCTAGGAGAAACAAGTCTTTCTTCCAAATTTGAGAGGTCAAGCTCTGCTGGTTTTTCAGGAAATTGCAACCCATTTTTTACCCAAAACTTTGGTACTTTTCCATTTCGTGCATGATCAAAACAAAGCTGACAAACCCATTCTTTGTTGCCTACACTCTTTCTTTGTGTGAGATATCTATTCAAAGAAGACTTATTTGCATCAGATAAGTTTTCCACATTTTTCATGTAATGTTTGAAAAATGTTTGAGTGCAACATGAACAAACATAATTTGGACCAGTACAAACAAGCTTATCAAACTGCGAAATTACTGAATCTAAAAGTTCACTTGCAACTGTATTTTCAGAGCATGATCTGTTTTCTGGAATGCAGTTTATATTCCTATCATCTACAAAACCTATCAAAGGTCGTTTGCTTAAAAAATGCCGCAATTCTTTAAGTTCATTTGATTTGTCATGCAGACGCTTCCGCCTATAGATGGTCTCAATTCTAAAACCCATTCTATTTTCAAGAATAATTACACAAAATGGGGTATGTTTGTATCTGGTTATGAATTTAAAAGTATGCAAGTCAAATTGAATGTCACTTTCAGGTATACCTAAAGAACTTGACAATGACTGCAAGTATGTAATTAATCCCTGGATAGAATCCAGAACTGCTAGAATGCACCTTCCGTTTGAACAGCTTAATCCATATTCATCACGAGAATGGCTATCAAAGATGTAAAATGAAGACCCATGTTTATGTATTCCAACAGAAACACCTTTAAATACAATGATAGAATTTGATCCAATTTCAGAAGAAATTAATAAGGCATTTTGCAGAGAATAGTATGTTTGGTTATCTATTAGTGAATGATGTTTCATAAACCCAGACAAAACACTCTTGTGAGTTACAAACATTGTTTTCTTTTGGTATGAAATACGCTCAGGTATTCTTTGTGGATCAACAAAATCAGAAGCTATTCCTAATTGGTACAGAGCACAGTACAAGAAGCTGCCAGCAAACATAATATCATTTAAATCAACAGTTTTCAAACTTGTACATGGTTTTATGTATGTGGCAGTTAACAAGAACATAAGACAACTTGGAACACACTGCCTTCCCCTTGCTACTGCAGGAAAACATTCAGCACCTTGGTTGTAGTCAGCAGAACACAAATATGTAAATACCATTTTGAATGATCAAAACAGGAAAGCAAACCCAATAAAATGATTGATTGAAAATTAAACCATCATGAATATGTTAGAAAAGCAAAATGACCAAGATATAAAATACCCATGACGTTCAAGTTCACTTCCAAGATATATAAGTTCAATTCCAAGATATATAGATATATATATATTCATTTCCAAGATATATAAGTTCAATTCCAAGATATATAAGTTCAATTCCATGATATCTATAAATTCAATTCTAAGATATGTTCAATGCCATGTTCAAATCCATGATATATATGTAAGTTCAATTCCATGATATGTTCAATTCCATGTTCAAATCCATGATATATATGTAAGTTCAATTCCAAGATATGTTCAATTCCATGATATATATGTAAGTTCAATTCCATGATATGTTCAATTCCATGTTCAAATCCATGATATATATGTAAGTTCAATTCCAAGATATGTTCAATTCCATGTTCAAATCCATGTTATATATGTAAGTACAATTCCATGAAATATATATATAAATTCAATTCTAAGCTCAGTTCCAAGATATGAAATTATGTTCAAATGCAAGAGATTATATATGCTTTATTTTAAACTGAATTACCTTACAAAAAGAAAAAATTCCACACACAAAAAACAACAACATTCATTTAAACAAAAAAAACTTTGTAGGCATACATGCTGTCTGACTTTAATAAAATTAATGTAAGATTATATGTAATGTAAAGACAGCAATGTAAAAAATATTTTGTCATTTCAAAACACACTATATGAATCAAGTAAATACTAAAACTATTATACAAATAAAATGATATTTTTTTCTTGCAGCTTATTTACCTTTGCAAATGGATACTATCTTCAAGGTTACTTTGCAAACAGCTGAATATGTCATAATCATAACCACACACAGGTCTACGATTACAAACCTGAAATAAATGAAAATCTCATATTTTACATCAAATATTTATCACACTTCAGTCAATAATATATCAACAGACTCAACTCCTAGATTTTTTAGAAAGAAGTCTTGTAAATTTAGTGTTTATTGTCATGTAAACTAAAAACAAAACTAGTAAATTTATTGATACAGACCTGTTCTGATATGCAGGAGGAACAGTAAATACGAGTTTTTAACGGTTTCTTTTTAAACAACTGACAGCTTCACAACCAAAAGCTGATTAAACCTCACACACAAGGCTGTGATCCTCTCCTGAAATAATTACATTTCATATTTAACATAAACAATATAGCTCATACAGCAAACAATAATGTGTCAAAAATGAATGAGAAAGTTATGGACTGGACACAACATATACCCTCCAACAGACATGTTGACCATAATTAGATTTCCCAAGAAATGGTAAACATTTTGTAATCATTAACTTCCAATATTAGAATCATAAAGGATAAATTCACATAACTTCTGATGTGATGTCACACCAGCATAATGGGTTATAACATCTGCCTCTTAGTGAAATCAGACTTTGTAATGGTTGGATTAAGTAATCAACAACATTTTTATTTGAAATTTAGGGACAAAAACAGCATCATTCTACATGATCAGATATCAAAACCAGCACACAAAAATGTTCTTTAATCTAACTAATCTATTTCTCAGATATGTGTTTTGAAATGGATGTTATCAAAAGCTCAGTTAATAAGCGTTTTTCTGTACCCAAAAACATTTAAAAGTACTTACAGCATACACTTCTATATCTTCTCATAAAACAATAACCACGTCACAATCAAAACCTCAACAGTTTGTCACATAACATACCTGAAATAAATGCATTTCTTATTTAACACTCATATAATTTACAAATATACAGTAAATCCTTTCAAACTTCCAGTTATCTAAATTATAGGCCAAGTCACAAGGTTTTCATTATTAACAGATATGTTCAAACTTGGTGATGTGAATGCTATGAATGGACAACAATTCAAATATGCTGATAATCTTGACCAAAACAGTTGCATATTTTGAACAAAAGCCTTGTTTTCTGTTTTAGAAATAAAAATGACCAGCAGGAAAAATAAGATTTTACAATACTCAAAGAAATGCATTTATAATTAACAATAACAGTGGGTAGGCTAAAATTAGCCACGGGTGCCTGCAAAAAAAATCTTCAAACATCCAGTCCTAATTATCCATAAAATTACAATTTCCACAGTTCAATCATCAAATCAAAATATGACATATCGACACACATACATAATTACTATTGTTTACCAATAAATGAAAATTATTATCTACACAAAATTATGTCATGTATATTATTTAGCAGACAACTCAGTTTTACTTCTCGCTATCAGATGCAAACTGCGAGACTGTACCTGTCAGTGATTAGCATAAACCACTTTAATGCAGATCATTTGTCCAACTACTGTACCTGTAGGCAAGTCTAATTGCTTTGTCAATGTAAAATACCTGGGTCAGCACTTATTGATTGACAAACAAAGATGTCTCCATGTATCCATCAGAAATTATAACAGGTCAAACATGATACACAAGCTGATTTTATGATGTGCCAAACAAGGGCATTTCAGAATTTTGACGAGTCAAGACCCAAGGTCTAAGGTGAAACAAACACCCTGGTCATGTATGAAATAGTATGTGATCCAGGATATACCACATTTTGGATACCTGTTATAGTTGTCGTTTATTTTGTTTAAAATTTGAAAATATCATATGATGTTGTAGAAATGCTCATTTTGATAATAAAATGGAGGAAATACATGTATATTTATATATATCTTTGCTAAGTTTTACTATTATGACCTGTATCACTTGCTTAAAATGCCCCTATTTTAGGTCTAAATCCCCTTCTTTTTAAATTTATTTTAAGCCAAATTCTCCTATCTGGGTGACTGGAAATATGGCAGGACATTGTATGCTTTACACTCATTTTTAGTACTAGTTGGTTCCAGGAATATTTATATAGTTGGTTCCAGGAATATTTATAAGCTTACAGCTTTCTACACAATCATACTAATATAAATTCTGTATAAACCAAAGCTTTGTTTTACTTTAAAAGGCAAGTTTTCCTGTACAATTAAAAATATTTAAACAGAAACTTACAGCATACAGTAAGTCTTCTCTTAAAACAATAACCACGTCACAATCAAATCCTCACACAACAGTCTGTCATATAACATACCTGAAATAAATGAATTTCTTATAACAGTCATGTAATGTTCAAATAATTGTTACAGTAAACCATTCCCAATTTATAGTTATCTTAGGCAAATTAGCTACTGGTTGGGGACCACCAAAACCGGACAACCACCAAACCCGAACGGCCCCGAAAATGCTTAATTAAAATATTTTTCTTTGTTCATTGGTTGTTGATCTATCAGTTACTTTATAACATTAATAAAATGCATGTTTCTTCTATAATTAAGGAATTAAATTTATTTCAATTGTAATATTTTAATGTCTATTTCAAGAATGTTGACATTAAATTTGGGGGTTAGGAGTGCAATACCTGACCTCATATACCAGCTATAATCATTTGCAGAGTAAACAATAGAATATCCAACACGTCAGCATTTGCTGTGGAAATGCTAAAGAAAATAAAACGCCCTAGCATTTAGAAGAATTAAATCACATCATGTACATATCTGACCGGACACATGTTACTGTAGTGTAGACAATATAGGTAATTTTGATACCCACCTTTATGAGCCTCAAATTTAAGTGTCAATATAATCAGAAATAAACAAACTAGTTTGTTAGTTAAGAGAACAACCCAACTGTACTATGTCAAATTTTCAGGTCTCTAGGTTTGAAATCATGAAATCTTTATGGATAAATGTTAAGAAAGTGTCCAGCTGATGGTCCCTGACCAGTATATATCCAACTACAGCAGGTCAACTCATTCCACTATTTGAACAAAACAGACGCCAGTCAAATGTTTGATTTGTGGACATTTTTGATAATGGACTCTTCGCACCAGAAACTCCTCTGAAGTTTTTTTACTAACAACTATACACCGATAGTCTGCATCTTCCTCTCGGTAAATAGCCTAGTTTTTCCCAAAAAAATTCTATTTTCTCTTTGGAATGCTAAGGAATTAAATACTTAAAAGGTAAAAAATAGTAAGTTTTTCCATTTCAGGCAAATGAAACCCACCAATTGTAGCCCAAAATAACCAAATAACATTGCAGGAATCTGTAAGTAGTGTCTGAACATGGGGGCGGCCATTTTTTTCTTGGCTATATTCCGTACTAAACGGTACTATTTGCTATCAAAATATTATTATTTTCTTGGTTAATTCTTTTAGTAACCTGTACAATTAAAAATATTTAAACAGAAACTTACAGCATACAGTAAGTCTTCTCATAAAACAATAACCACGTCACAATCAAATCCTCACACAACAGTCTGTCATATAACATACCTGAAATAAATGAATTTCTTATAACAGTCATGTAATTTTCAAATAATTGTTAATATATACCATTCCCAATTTATAGTTATCTTAGGCAAATCAGCTACTGGTTGGGAACCACCAAAACCAGAGAACCACCAAACCCGAACGGCCCCGAAAATGCTTGAATTAAAATATTTTTCTTTGTTCATTGGTTGTCAATCTATCAGTTACTTTATAACATTAATAAATGCATGTTTCTTCTATAATTAAGGAATTAGATTTATTTCAATTGTAATATTTAAATGTCTATTTCAAGAATGTTGACATTAAATTTGGGGGTTAGGAGTGCAATACCTGACCTCATATACCAGCTATAATCATTTGCAGAGTAAACAATAGAATATCCAACACGTCAGCATTTGCTGTGGAAATGCTAAAACAGATTAAAACGCCCTAGCATTGAAATGAATTAAATCACATCATGTAGTGATGTACATATCTGACAATTCAGTTTGAGACTATAGTACCCGCTCATAACACATTGCTAATGACAGACGTAACAAATTTCACATGCAGACAGTCTGCCGTTGCTAGAATGCAGGTGCAAAATAACCAAAAATTACTTGTATATGGATTTTTAACATACATGTAGAAGAAAGTGGGTTGATATAAGACATTAGCTCTCTTGCTCAATACCAGCTAATATTGACAATCTTGAGGCAGCATCAACGCACTTTCAAATTATTTATGAATTCTGAAAAGGTTGATCATTTGATAGCAACGAGAACTTTGTCACCACAGAAACGTGCCGACTTTGTTAAAAATGGCTGAGTTTTTCATGAGCAGGAATGAAAATCTCACTGCCAATGGATTATTCGCAGATGTTTCCAGTACAACTGTACCTCCGAACTCTACATATTCTGCACATATAATGACAATAAGTATTATTATGTATACACAGTAAGAAATATTTTAAGTTTAAATGTGGTAAATACTCTAAGATTACTTCTCACATTTACTCAAGATATTATTAACTAATACTCGTTACACTCATGACTCCAGCGAGCAACTCAGAAGCAATACTCAGTAACTGACATGTATATTTATTCTCAAAATGCACTGTCATCCTGATTACGATTGTTGAGTGAACATTAACAACATAAAGATAATCACTGTTATCACATTTCATTTGATTTGATTTATTTCTTTTAAGGAATTATATGCACAAACACATTCTGAAATTTGACTGATCCAAGCTCATTTATAAGTGAGCAGAGACAAATTTTACATAATTTCCATTACATTTCAAAATTATTTCTCAATATTACAGTGACTAGAAAAATTATCGAAGTATTCGTTTGTCTATAAAATTATATCAAACCAATTCAAAATGACTAAATATCGTGGCTGAATTTACCTTTGTTCCCCGTTCTTAGTGAAGTTAGTCGTGAAATGGGATGAAAGTCCTCGTAATATGGAGCAATATCCGGGGGTACGGTATTCCGTAGTGGAACTAGTTTTGTTGCTCTATGTTGAATTATCTTTGTTTCATGTGTTCAGACCATTCATTGTTTAACGTTTTCATGTTATAATCTATAGACCATTTCTAATTGATATTGAAATTGTTATTAATGAAAGTGTGTGAGGGAAGAATTTACAGTTCATAAATGTTTAGGCTAGGCTAGTTCATTTTTTTTTATTAATAATAGAAACATCTCATCTAAACAAAGAAAATAAAACATTCAGACCTTTTCAATTTTTTTTTAGTATATGTGATCTAACGCTGGATGTTCATCAACTAAACAATCTTAAGTGGTTTCTTTTTTTGTTGCGGACCGAGTTGGTTTAGGGCCGAGTTGGCACTTTACCTCTTCGAAATTAAATGTTACATACATTGATATCATAGTTTTTACAAAGTCACAATTCCTATATTAAAATTTTCGATAGCCTCAACGATATCTTTATTTCAATTGTCAAATATACAAGTTATTTGGATTTAAAAGCATCACATCTATCCCTGCTGTTGTTTCTCGAAAATGAACACAGAAACAAATCTTCAATAATCACACGCCTTGCTCATTCAGGGACAGTTTATTTTGCTTAATCGAGGTATAATTGTATAAATCGCTGTATGGGTATCCGATACTTACAATTTCTTCAAATATCCTGATATGATTATCTGTGTCAGGTAACGAAGTCGAAACTGCGTTTCAATCTGGGCTGTTGAATAAAAAATGGCGTCATTGAAGAGTCAGTCACGTGATTCACTCGCGCATTTATATAATTTCTGCGAACAGTACAAAATATAACCGAACTGTAATTTTAATTTTCGATAATGTGATATAATTCGAAATGTATGACAACCCCTCTATATTCAATGCATGAATCAATTTTCTAACTTGTTACCGAACATAAGGAACTATTTTTTTTTGTTAACGAAATTCGGTTCGCATTAAGAAATAGTGCGGTTATATAATATAGTGCGGTGCAAAAATACCGTATCTCGTGAAATGGAAAGGGAGAGTTGCGATTGTTTGGAATTGCGATTGTTTGCCTGAACGGGGGTAGTTTATACCTTTGGGTCGATGTACAATCGACCCAAAAATGGCTAAAATCACTGTTTGTCAATAATATAATCAACCTGATGCATAATAAGACATATCCAAATAACTATATCCTGACAACAAATCATACATAAACCAGAAAAAGCTCTTAAATATAAGCATTCTTTACACGAAAACTTTGATCGATTTGAGACATTTTGCCAAATTTAGCAAATGAGCATTATTTGTTATTATCTAAAGGTTGTCATCAGTTCGTCTATCATGACAACCCCAATCTGTGTGAACTACATTTTGTAATTGGATTTGTTTGTCCTTGATGATGAATATGATTTTTGTTTACTTTTTTATTTAATCTAGTTTAGAATATGTTAAAAGTGGCATGGATAAATCAATTATACACAATTGTATTTGGAAACTTCGCCAGATTATGCTTTCTTAAAACACAGCTTTACTGCCTTTTAATCAGTAAATTAGATAAAGATTATTAAGATCTTTTGAAATTAAATTAGGCCTATATAAACTGTAACACGCTTATACAAGTCCAACTGCAAGGTTATATTTTAAACAACCGTTTACACACGGGCATATACCTGTCAAAGTTACTTTTAATAACGATCTGATACAACACTATGTTATAACACAATTCCTTTATTTGAGATAAAACGAAAATTGCTTGAACACATTTAAAACAGGTGTGTATATGGGTTTTAATGTCACGGTTATTAAAAAACAAACTCGCAGTATATGAATTTTACTGGATAGTGCAAGCTACCGTCCAGCTCCTAGTACCGGCTAAAGCAGAATTCGACATTCAACATGAAATGGCAATTTTTTTAATGTATTACGGGATCTTGAAATTAATTTAAGAGACAGCAATTTACAATAAAGCTTTAGGGGCGTTTAGTAAAGTATGTAAAAGTAAATTGAAAATCAAATCTTGTAAAAAATGTGATGCGAAAGTCTCAAATAGATACAACAGTTTTTTTTTTTTCAAAATATAAAGTTAGCTTAATAATTTTATATAGTATGTCTTATTATAGGTTGATAAGTGTTAATGAATTGTTGATTTCCTAAATAACCTTATTAGTAATCTCTCTGGGGAAATTATTCTTGCTGCTCATGCCATTGATATAAATCACAGAAAATGTCCTTAGCCCTTGCCGTTTACAAAAACGTCACATCTGTTGACGTTTTCAAAGAAATCGTAAATTAGTATGAGAAGTAATGTAATCAGTCCTTTTCAAGTGACCAAG
Organism: Ruditapes philippinarum; assembly: GCF_026571515.1. Lineage (NCBI taxonomy): Eukaryota > Metazoa > Mollusca > Bivalvia > Venerida > Veneridae > Ruditapes > Ruditapes philippinarum. Next base: position 91,804 of record NW_026865553.1, read on the forward strand.
TGCACTGCAATCAGTGATATAACATTAAAACTGATTATGATTTGTTTTAGTTAAGTTTCTGACATTCTATATTACACATCTTTAAAAAGAAACACATTTTAGCCGTTTTCTATTTATACCTAGAAATATATTCTATCAGATATACATATATACATTACTCCTTTGAATTCGCCATCTCACGAACGTGAGTATATATATATATCGTTATTTGCTAGTGACATATAGAACTTTATACAGTATTGTATAACGATGAAAGATCATTTTAGATAACTATAGAGAAAATATATTTTAAACTCTTAAATCAGCTTCCTTTTTACGTGTTTTATTTTTATCATTTGAGAGAGCTTAATTGCCAAAGTCTATATAGAATGTATTTTATAAAAAGACTTAACAAATATTTTTCTTTACAATCATTGTATATAATATATTTAAACTTAAAACGTCTATTCTCCTCTTGCATATTTGGTACATATCAACCTTATAGATAAAATCTCCTTGTAGCCGATAAAATATTTGTATTATGCCAGATTTAAGTTATCAATTATTTCAACAAATCTGATTACCAATCAGCGACATCGTTTATGATGGTAATTGTGTTCATTTAAAATTAATACAATCAACTTTTTTTGTTTGAATAGAGCACAATACGAATATAGTAAGATATTTAAAGATTGTTCTTTGCGACACTGTATATCAAATATATTTTTTGCAATGGTTGGTTTAACTGTTGAATACTAACAATGCCACATTTTTACTAAATGTCTACTGCATACATATTAAGTCTAAATAATTTATTCAATGTACTTTAATCTCTAAAAGAAACAACAATTACTGATTCTGTTCACTGGTACTTTGCTTAATTTTTGATAAGGCGTGTGCAAGGAAAGTCTGCTCTAATATCGACATACTTTTTCGCCTTGTCCTTTGTTTGCTGATTCTTCCTAAAGTTAACAATACTTAATCTTATGGAGCAGCACGCAAATTAAAAAGATGGTTATAATTATTTGCAATTTAATCAACTCGGACGACTTGAATAAGTCTTTCTTACAGAGTTGTCGCACAAAGTTGAGCAGTTTTAATTTGTATTATTTGCATATAATGACGATGTTTAAAACTGTGACTAAAGATATCTCTTTCTGATGTTTCCGTATTTATGGGACTTTTGCGTTTTGTAAATAAATTATCTAGTATATATCAGAGGTACTATTCAAAATGATTGATTTTTCACAAATATATGCCTAACATAAGTATTTCACGAAATATCACATTCTTATCTTTTATTTATGAACTCTGCCTATGATCACTATATACTTTTTGTAATCTCTAAAAAATAAACCATTTCTTAATGACCCAGGAGAAAGTGCGGAAAAAATTTGACTAATGGATAACAGCGTAAAAGAAAATGTCAAACACTCTTAAAGAAACAAATGCCTTCAAGAAGTTTCTCACTTATTCATTGTTAAATCTATGTGTAACTACTATTATCTTAAAATTTGTCTTTAGATGTGCCTTTCACAAATAAATGAATGCTATTACAAACTATAAAAGAATTTTTATACTTTATTTTCTGAGACTAAAAGTTTTATATTGCTTATAATATCAGGAACATGGGGGTCAAGCAGTTCAATATATCTTGAAGCTTCTCAAGTATAATCTCAATACACAATATTCTTAGTGTTCATGAAATCTATTCGTTTCTTAAATTAAAAAGTTTTTGGAGGCAACATTATTCCTCCACATCATTCACATAACGTTAGCTATTAAAATATTCATTTAACCAATTGAGCAATCAGCGACATGATTTTATTATAAGAATTGTATGGATGTTATATGCAAAAATGCAGCTACTTGTATTTATGCAGGCAACATATTAATATTTTATATACCTATGCCTGCAACATGAATGATATCTTGCATTCTGCCATTGTTTCATAATAATATCTAAGACAAGAATATCATACTTAAAAGTATTATAAGATTTAACAGAAATAGTCAATAGAACGATTTCTTTGTTGTTGTAAATGCGTATTTGCTATCAGATACAGTATGGATACAGCAAGTTACTATTTTTAATTTTGTTAATTGTGTGTTCCTCCTGAATTTTAGATATCACTTTGACTTACATAAAACTGTTCATCGATTAAGCAGAAACTATTTTGCTTTCATTTTTAATAAAAGAAACTAAGAAAACGATGTATGCTGAATTATCATGAGCATATTTATATAAAAGATATCAATCAAAGATACATAAAAAATTACCAACTATTTTAAAGGTTCGAATCTATAAACAATGTATAAACATTTCACATGATCACAAAGGACTAGGTCATTCATTTCGACAAAAAGTAAAAAGTAAATAATAAAACCAATTTCATTACTCTTGTATCATTATTTCACTGTGATTTCGCAAACGGCAAGTTTTTTAAGGGCGCTTCCTGTGATTTATATTTATGGAATAAACATAGAAAGTAATTTCCCAAGAGGGTTTCCTAATAAGGTTACTTCGGAAGTTCACAATTTCGTTAACACTTATCAAGCCATGACAAGGCGGACTTTTTAACTTTATGTATTGTATTGAACACTAAAGACAAAACAACAACATTATATTAAATTGATAATTTTATTTTAGAGTACAGTGAACAGTAGGTTGAAGTATACTTTTCATTAATACGCCCGGAATGTCATTATGATGCAGTAACTCTCTTACTTTTCAACAGGTTTTATTTCATGACTAAATATTTTCTGAGTTGTATTGATAGTCAAAAGAAAGTGATATATTTAAGTGTAAAGTAACTGTCGACAACGTTCTGTCTGTCAAAACATAACAATGCAATAACAAATTGTTTTGTTTCGCACCATATGAACATTTAAAGTGGATACAAATGTCGATAACAAGTGAAAACCTCTGCGCTTTTCTACGGCTGAACTTAAGCCGTCCGTTTAGCTCGTCCGCATAAGGGCTTATTCACGGGTGCAGAAATAAACTACTTGGTAAATTTTATTTCGGTCGGATAGTAAAACCAATTAGCGTATGACGATTTCGGTAAATATCCAAGTGTATGGACAATGTAATATACTACCTCGGTGAATTCCACATTTGTCGACCTCGGTGGTCAGATTTATTTTTGGTAAATTTAATTTCAGCTAATCTAAATGAAATATGTACAGTGTAAACTGATGTTGTTTTAGGAAAATATGACATATCAATCTTTGAAATGTCAGCTTCACTATCTTTTCTTTCATTACCTTAAAGCAATGTAGCCTATAGTATGTTTTAATAATAATATAACTGATAGCCTTGTGTTTTTAAAGACATACTATAAAACGTTACGCAATATGGTAAGTGAAATATGAAGTAATATCAAGCCCGTCTGTAACTTTTTATAAAAAGACAAAGTTCAGAATGTCAAATGGTGCATAATTTGCAATTAGTTTTTTAGAGTATGCATGTAGGAATAATATACCTAAAATAAAGTAATATAAAAAACAACAACAAATAAACAAAAACATAGACATGGTTGACTATTCCCTTTTTATACAGAGATTTCCGGTGTCCAAAGAAGCATCCTCGTGTATCATGATTTAAGGATTGTTTGTACTTTGTGTAAAGTTCAAGGAGCATCATTAAGGAGTGACATAGATTTTAATTATACATCACAGACTTTATCATAACAACAGTTTTTTTTTAAAAAATTTAGCATTATCAATTAATTTTCAGGAAGAAAGTAATGTGACATTTTGTAATTTGAGCAAAAAATGATTAACAATTGTTATTCCCGATAAACATCTTCCTATACAGTTAGGCTCCTTGATGTCTAAAAATATCACTTTGAAGGCAAATATTAATGTAACCGACGCGAAACTATTTGTATAGCCTTTTAAATCTAAATACATGTTGTTAAATGAAACATAAAACATATTGCAACCCAATAGAAAGGTAGGTTCAGTTTATTTAGAAACTTATAATACATAGATCTAACAATAACTTCATTGATACAACATTTTATATAATGGCTAGAATTTTAGCAATCTGTGCTAATTACATTTTGTAATTCGGCAATAAATATATTCTGGCGTGTTAGACGTAGGACCCTGTGTAAAGTTTGTATATCTTGTGTATTAATACATTTTTTGTATTTTGCAGTACGTTATTTTATGTACTGTCTTTTGTGCCAACATTATTTTCCGTATCCCTTTTTTTGGTTTTGTAGTTCGTATTAATTTTCTTATGAAATCGATAATTGTAACAGTTATTGCCATTTCTCTCCCTTCCTTCCTCCGCCTTTGTGTCCTCTCCCATTTTTGGTTGGGCGCATTTTTGTGTGACTTGCCAGGCCAGTGTGGCTTGGGTGTATTGAGGGCTGATCTTTGTTCACATTATTTTTTACAAACAAATATATCGAAAATGCAGGAGTAATCTTTTTTATTATTATGACGGATGACACAAAATGTTCGAATTCCATCATGTCCTTTCTTTTTATTTCGATAGCATTTTCTATAACCACATTGTTATGCCTTCTAAGTGATGAAATAAATCTAATTTACTTATTTAGTTAAGGTTGCTTTAGTAACCTTTAGAAGAGCCTGTTTTATGAATATTTAGAAATCATGTCCAATCTTCGTTTGGCCACAAATGCTATTTACATGTGCTATGTGTTTTAGATTTTATTCTTGTAGATTAAGAATGGAAAGTCTTTAATATACATATATATACATTTATTACAATTAGAATCAAAACCAATATTGAATTTGCGTACACTTTAATGAAATGTTGGTTATTTTACCAAGCTAAGAGGAATGGATTGTCATATCATTATCACCATAGCCATAGTTAATTTCCTACTAAGTTCCTATCCCATCGCTGAAAAATTAAAGAAAAATGAATGTTTGAATTTCAATAACTGGAAAAAACTTGTCTCTTTGATGTAACAAAAATGAATAAAACATTATCACGTTAAAAGAAAAACACCTCCCCGACGGGGAATTGAACCCCGGTCTCCCGCGGGGATACTCAGCACTATACTATCGAGGATTCGTTATTTTAACTTTATAACCAACAGGTTGTCTTGTTCTGATTATATAGTATTCGTTATTTTCTAATAACATATATAACTTTATACAGTTTGGATAACGATGAAGCAAGCATCATTTTAGATAGCTATAGAGAAAATATATTTCAAACTCTTTAATCATCTTCCTTAACACAGGCAATGTTTTGTTTTATATCATTTGAGAGTCCTTAATTGACAAGTCTATATATGTATTTAATAAAAAGAATTAACAATTATTTTTCTTTACAATCATTGAATATAATATATTTAAACTTAAAACGTCTATTCTCCTCTTGCGTATTTGGTACATATCAACCTCCTTGTAGCCGATATAATGCTTGTAATAAGCCAGATTTAAGCTATCAATTATTTCAACAAATCTAATTACTAATCAGCAACATGATTCTATGATGGTAATTGTGTTCATGGAAAACTGATAAATCAACTTTCTATAAGAATACAGCACAATACGAATATAGTTAGATATTTTAAACTATTTGCAACACTGTTTTAGAAATTATTTTGCAATAGTTGGTTCAATTGTTGTATAATGACAACAATAGTGCTTTAAAGTGTAAGGAGTTCATTCAATTTCCTTACCAAAATAAAATGACAAAGGCAACAAATCAAAGTCCTAATGATGTATTTCTCATTTATTAGTTTTTACAATTATCTCAAACAATTGATTCTAACCAGTAGACATTATATCTACATGTAATACATTTTAGCAAGTTTATTACGTATAAACCTGCTTGATATACTATTCGCCCTATTTGAGGCACAAAATACTAAATTAATTATTAGCTTTGAATTTTAGAAATTGCATTAATTTACTTAAGTTGTGACTTAAAAAATCAGACACTTAACTAGAACAAACAACGAAAAGATTTTTACTCTTCCTTATATATTTTATGACCACTCACGTTATACTTAAATTGTACAAAATTGTGAACTTTGTTTCCATTATGGTACTAAAATCACTGTTTGTCAATAATATAATCAACCTGATGCATAATTAGACATATCCAAATAACTATATCTTGACAACAAATCATACATAAACCAGTAAAAGCTCTTAAATATAAGCAGAATGCTTACACGAAAACTTTGATCGATTTGAGATATTTTGCCAAATTTAGCAAATGAGCATTATTTGTTATTATCTAAAGGTTGTCATCAGTTCGTATATCATGACAACCCCAATCTGTGTGAACTACATTTTGTAATTGGATTTGTTTGTCCTTGATGATGAATATGATTTCTGTTTACGTTTTAAATTAATCTAGTTTAGAATATGTCAAAAGTGGCCATGGATAAATCAAGTATACACAATTGTATTTGAAAATTTTGCCAGATTATGCTTTCTTAAAACACAGCTTTACTGCCTTTTAATCAGTAAATTAGATAAAGATTATTAAGATCTTTTGAAATTAAATTAGGCCTATATAAACATGCTTATACAAGTCCAACTGCAAGGTTATATTTTAAACAACCGTTTACACACGGGCATATACCTGTCAAAGTTACTTTTAATAACGATCTGATACAACACTATGTTATAACACAATTCCTTTATTTGAGATAAAACGAAAATTGCTTAACACACTTAAAGCAGGTGTGTATATGGATTTTAATGTCACGGCTTTTAAAAAAACAAACTCGCAGTATATGAATTTTACTGGATAGTGCAAGCTACCGTCCAGCCCTAGTACCGGTTTAAGCAGAATTCGACATTCAACATGAAATGGCAAATTTTTTAATGTATTACGGGATCTTAAAATCAATTTAAGAGACAGCAATTTGCAATAAAGCTTTAGGAGCGTTTGGTAAAGTATGTAAAAGTAAATTGAAAATCAAATCTTGTAAAATATGTGATGCGGAATTCTCAAATAGATACAACAGTTTTTTCGTTGTTGTTTTTTTCAAAATATAAAGTTAGCTTAAAACTTTAATAGAGTATGTCATATTATAGCTTAATGAGTGTTAATGAATAGTTGACTTCCTTAATAACCTTATTAGTAATCTCTCTTGAGAAATTATTCTTGCTGTTTATGCCATTGATATAAATCACACAAAATGTCCTTAGCCCTTGCCATTTACGAAAACGTCACATCTGTTGACGTTTTCAAAGAAATCGTAAATTAGTATGAGAAGTAATGTAATCAGTCCTTTTCAAGTGACCAAGTGTATCGTAATCAGTGATATTAGAATATGAAGTGTCTTTGGATATATTGAAATTACATGAACAAAAATATAACATCGTACCCAGTACAGATGTCGTAAAGATTATCATATGGAGTGAACGTCAGTGCATTACAGGCCCCTTGGTGCAATACAGTCTCAGACTTTTAAAGCGTAAAACATTTTATACTTTTCCTACATAAGTATTAAAAATAAATCGAAGTATTAGGTAAAGACAATTAAAACAGATTATGATTTGTTTCAGTTAAGTTTATGACATTCTGTATGACACATCTTTAAAAGCAACACATTCATTTTTTTTTATTTATTTCTACAAGATTTAAACATTTGTAACGTATAATTGTAGTAAGTATATAGACATATATATATACAATTCTAACGCGATTACTCCTTTGAATTCGCCATCTTATCTTAATTGCTTGTTCTTTTTACGAATTTTATAATATTTAGATTGACGAATATACTGAGATAAAAAAAACGAGCAATAATGAATATGTATAATCATGATTATTAATATTAATATATTGTTAAGTCATAAATGTCATATCCTCGATAGTATAGTGGTGAGTATCCCCGCCTATCACGCGGGAGACCGGGGTTCAATTCCCCGTCGGGGAGGTACTTTTTCTTTTGAAATTGAATGTCAAAAATGTATTCAATTTTTTGTGGCAAGTGCTCTGTAATTTAATTTGAACACTGTTCATTATAAAAAATATAACACTATAATAAATAATATCAAAATTACTACAATACTTGATACGTTTTGGATGTTTTGTAAATGAACATGCACTCTTATATTATTAATTGTGGGTGATAATTCAAAACATTGACAAGGCAAGTTTCATCACCCTAAAAAGTGGTTTGTTCATTTATTACAGCTGTCGTGGAGCTTTTGCCAGTTAGATGCGCACAAAATGTAATCTGGCTGCGTAACAATTATATATAGAAATGTCTTCTTCGGGGATCTTTCAAAAATTCATTTTGTTTCACTGTCAATTTTGTCAAGCAAACGTTTTTACTTGGTTTTGATACTCTATTAAGTCTCTCTTGCTGCAGTGAGATAAACTCGAGACGTGCACACATGTTTTTCATCCTAAAATGCAACTATAGAAAATTAGTGGAATCTAATATACAAATCTTATTTGTTTGGTAAATTAGTTGTAATTCATTTATTCGTTTACGTTTTTACATATAAACGTAATAAAGAACACAATAAAAAAGAGTTCTCGTAGATGCTTCATGGCCTTATCATCAGAAGTAGTTTACATTGTTGTTCTTGCGTTATAAAAACTTTAAATCGAAACGAATAAACAGTGTTTAAATATGTGTAATACGTATTGGTAACGAAGTTAAATGAATCAAAATAGACAAAACAGAAAACAGGTCAGTATCTTAACAAATGTCAACATCGGAATGATCTTAACTTTGAATATAATGATGTGTTCTGATTTTAATGTTGTGCCTGATTAAGCAAATGAGCATATTTTGCTATCAGCTAAATGTCATCAACAGTTCGTTAAACGCGACAGTATGAATCGATGTAATTAACGCGTGACAAATGTTGCTGTTGTCGCCATTTGGTATATTTGTCTCTGAAGACCACTCAATTCCATTTATAATAATAATGAAGTTGTATGATTCAGTAGTCTATAATTCTCAATAATCCCAACAAAAACATGTTTTGTAATTTGAACCGAGCAATGACTGGAAGTCGTTGTAACACATTTAGGAAAATAAAAAGTATCAATCTCATATGGTGCTCTCAAAATCCAAATGCTATATATATAGTGAAGCTAAAAGCTTGGAAAAAATCCAAATGCTATATATAGTGAAGCTAAAAGCTTGGAAAATATCAGAAACTGGTTCGTCTGTAAGACTAAATTGATGTTCGTGCTAGGAATATAACCGGACAGTATTACGACATGTGTATCATTATATAACACGTTCATGGTATTCAGATATACTCTTATAAAGACCTGCATGAGGACATAATTTACATGAGGAAGATTTCAATATTATCATCAAAAGTGTTCAGCGGCTAAGGTGAAGAAACTATTTCAAGTTATTTTTAACTCCAGTCGCCATCTTGTTTACCAGACCTCAAAGATTTCAACGGTTTTTGAAAGGCTTAACAGTGATAATTCCCATTGAATTCACCTTCTATTGTAAAACATTGAAAAAAAAGAGTTTCTTCAAGAGAAATTATAAAGTAAAGAATGCTTAGTGATTGTTAAAATGATATAAATTAAATTTTCTGTATAGCATTATCCCTTAAAATATCAATACAATGGTTTTATTTTTGAAGAATGTCAACGCTCGTTGAACATGGTCCTTTCTAATTCTATCTTAAAAAAATTGAAGAAAATATTTTGTTGTTCTTGAAGTAGAAGCCGGTAGTTCATGTTTTATTACGTTTTTTATTAGCTATTTTTGCTAAGAATATCATAAACCGCGTTTTCATTTAGTATGAGAAATTAATTCATAAAACAATATATGACAAAACCAACATAATGCGTTTGCGACCAGCATGGATCAAGACCAGCCTGCGCATCCGCGCAGTCTGGTCAGGATCCGTCCTGTTCGCTGTCAGTTACTCGACTTGTTATAGGGTTTGTAAGCGAACAACATGGATCCTGATCAGACTGCGCGGATGCGCAGCTGGTCTGGATCCATCCTGGTCGCAAACGCATTATGTTGGTTTTGTCATGGCGCGGCTCATATAACTCATAGTGGTGATCAGTCACAGTGTTTATTGCTCCTCTCCTTCAGCATCAAGACACACCTTCTTCATTTTTGTTCGCTGTGTGACCACCTGTCGATTCTTGAGATTTCTACTTTCTGCGTGCGTTTCAATCTAAGTAAAGGAAAATTATTATTTGATGTTTATCCATAATTTCAGGGAAAATAGTTGTTTCATTCCATGTGCCTGCTAGTATATTTATGAGTTATATCTTTTGACGATTAATCACCAATGAGGCAAAGTGCAGGTAAGGATTTTCACATTTTTTTGTTAATATCTCCTCCGTTATGTAATGTATTGTTTTAAAGGTATCATAATCTTTTATATGACTTCCTGCCTTTCAATTTTAGCTTTCGAGATTTCAAAGTGAAAGGATTCATTGTACGAGACGTGAATGTAGCAAACAAAAAGTGGTAAGGATCTGGAAAATGTAGCTATTATCCACAAATGCACGTATTCGTAAAAAAGTTTTGTTAGTTCTATAACTGAGCGACAAAGTAAAGAATTCAAGACATAGTCAAATCCAGTCAAGGACTTATAAAAACTCTCTTTACCGTTAAAACAATAAGAATCTAAATTAATAATATTTCGAATCTGAACACGTCTCTGATATCTTTTGACAAAGTTGATGCAAATGCCTTGAAGACAACCATCTTCAATGTAAAACTTTGTTCGTGAAAAGAAATAATGCTTTTAGCGATTTACTTATGTTATAAAATGGTCATATTCTTTATTCTGTGAAACTAAAAGGACCTTGAGGTGGTTATCATACTTTATTAAAATAATTAATATTTTATGACGGCTGTCTGGTATGATATTTCAAGAAATAGTTGGTTTACTAGTGTAATTCTTTTTTTCATCAATAAGTATTGAAAATAAAATTTAAAGACATATACTGAAGCAACAAATGTGAATATGTTGATGTACGAAACATACACTTGAAATCCTTTAAACTTTAATCAAATAAACAGATTAGCATTATAAATCAATGGTTATAAAGTTTCTCTATTAAATATAAGCATGATATTAAGTATGATGTCTAGTTTCATTTTTATGGATAATAAAATTTAATATAGAACGTTGCTAATATTTCATTTCCGTAGAAATGTGTGTTTTATTTATGTTCTTGCGTTTTTACGATAAGAATATTTATTTCTTTATTACAATATTACAAAAAAGAAGAAAAAATAAATGAAAAAAAAAACATAAAAAAAAACGTTTTTTTCTCTTATATGAAAGTAAATCAGCATATTTTGGTATTTTAAAAAACACCAACATTTTGTCACATATTTGGCATTTTGATTGAAATTAGTGCTTTCGAACGAAATGTCATTGACCTAATATTAGGGCTTAGTTTTTCATTTCTATTGTAAACTTAAAACACGCATATTTACACATTCACGTTTATCTTTAATGTTTTATTATAGCTATTGTTTACGTGTGTTAAGTTTAGAGGATAAAATGGAAAATACAGACATAAGTTCAGCTTTACTTGCTAACAAAGTCGATGAATTAGAAAAAGCTCGTGACGTTGCCCGTGATGAAGTAACATACCTTAAGTCGCAATCTATGCGCAATAACCTCATATTTACGAATATACCGGAGGACAATTCAAGTGGAAATGAATCACAGGAAGTTACCGAGCAAAAGTTAAGGAATCATCTTCACGAGGCCCTGAAGATCTCGAAGGAAGCCGTTAACGAAATCCGATTTGAACGTGTACACCGATCACCAGGTCATATATTACCAGGAAAAAAGAGGACAGTTGTGGCCAAATTCACGTATTTCAAAGACCGGGAACAGGTGCGCAGACAATGGAAAAATTTACAGGGAACGGATTTTCAAATGTACGAACAATTCCCACAGGAAGTGATTTCTAAAAGGAGAAAACTAGTCCCCAAATTAAAGGCAGCTCGAGATGAAGGGAAAAGAGCATGGATAGCGTACGATACGCTATTTATAGACGGACGACCGATCAAAGATTAGGGGTGCGACGGAGATGAACTTTCGATACTTTCATGGAATGTCCACGGACTTACTAATAATAAGAAAGTAAATAAAGATTTTGTTAATATTATAAGTAAACATGATATTTGTTTCTTATATGAATCATGGACAAATTCTCAAAGTAATATTTCTATTAATGGTTACGTCACTCATAACTTTTTTCGAAAGTTTCAAAATAAGAATGCGCGCAGATGCAGTGGCGGAATAGTGCTTTATTATAAAGAACACTTAAAAGAAGGAATTCAAGTTGTTCAGAATCATTTTCATACAATTATTTGGTTAAAATTAGATCGTACTTTTTTAATGTTGATGAAGATATATATTTATGTGGTGTATATATTTGGGGCGAAAATTCACCTGTATATAATACTTTTAATACCGACTTATTTGAAACATTAGAAAATGATGTATTTACTTATGAAAGTCTTGGTTCTATATATCTTTTTGGTGACTTCAACAGTAGGGTAGGCAATAAAAATGATTTTATTGTACATGATAAAGTAAACAAAAACATTGATGACATAGATTATGAACCCGATAGTACCTCATGCAGGGCCACAATAGATAGTAAACATAACAATTATGGTACTGTCCTAGGATGATAATTTGGTCTTAACGGTACATGGGAAAGTCCAAAAACGGGGTTATCTGGATTATTATCAGATATCGTTAAAGTAAATACTTACATATACTATATAGCATTATTCTTACAGTATCGTTTGTAATACCGTTATGGCTCTGTCGGTAGATCGAAATTATTGTAACTTTTAGTGTTTTGTACTCATAGGTTCGAACCCTACGTAGTGCCATTTTATAACCACAGTTTTTTCTTCTTGCTCTGTTCTTTTTATCATTATAATTATTTATTTAATTTTCGTTTTCCTTTTTGTTTTCTTCTTATAATATATATTTTATAGTATATATTTATTTATTTTCATTTCTATTCTTTTTTTCTTTTTGTATTTTTTTATCGCAGTGTAATAAAATATTCGATCTGATATTCATGTATGTATATGGAAAAAAAACGGTCAAACTCGTTTTCTGAACAATTGAGTGTTCTGAGGTAAAAAAAAATGTGTCATACCAGTAGTCGAACACATTACTGACACGGTTGCTCTACCTACTGCCCTAACAAGACATATGATAACATGCAGTTTTATTTTCATTTTTATAGGTTGTGGCATTGATCTGCCTAACCTATTTTTCGCATTGTTATTGGTCTTTGTTATGTAAACAAAGGCAAGTTATCATCCTAGGACAGTATTAAACTGTTAGATCTTTGTAAATCATCATGTTTATGTATTATTAATGGCCGTATCGGGAACACTAACACTTATACTTTTTTATCTCATAGCGGTTTATCTGTGATAATAATAATAATAATAATAATAATAATAATAATAATAATAAAGACTTTATTTAACGAGAGAACTCATTTGAACAAACATATCAATCTTCCATGAGGCCCTCAACAAGGAACAATATAAATTTAACATTTTCAAACTATTAAAATACATAAATGTAAAAACATACAGGAGATTATCAATTATGTGTATACATCAATGCGTGATAAAACCTTAAGTATAAGGTTTTAAAATGGTCACAGATGTAGCAGACTTAATATAATCAGGAAGGCCGTTCCAAATACAAGATCCAGAATAAACAAAAGACTTACGAAATTGTTCAGTATTTGGTCTAGGGGTATAAAGTTGAAAATCAGATGATGAACGCAAAATGCGAGTATGAACATCTGACGATAAAATGAAATTATTCAATAAATAGGAAGGCGCCTGATTATTTATTATTTTAAACATCATAATAGCTTTTTGAAAAACAACCCTCTGTGAAAAGGTCATCCAGCGGAGTTCAGAAAAAAGTTCAGCAGATGGAGTGTCATAATCTTTGTCTAGAATTAGTCTTGCAGCTCTCTTTTGGAACTTAATAGACTATGTATTATGCAACGAACGCAATTTTTCATTGATCAGTGATTTTACTATACATCCATTTAATGAATGGAGTGATCATTCCCCGTTGACCTTGTCACTTGTATGTAATAATACGCACGATAATAATGCAGGTCATTCTGAGATTAAATTTAAGTGGGACAATGATTTCAGGCAACAATTTCGTTCTGGCATAATTGTAAATCTACCTGTTTTTAATACTATTAATTGTTAATACATTAGATTGTAATAGTAGACAGTCTGTTAATGATGCATTGAATAAATTTACAGATACAATACGGAGTATTGCAGATCCTCTTTTTTCTTATAATTTGCAATATAGAAATGTTCATTATTATGATGCAGAAAAATATATGAAGCACACAGAATGGTTTGATAAGGATTGTATCGATGCACGAAACGTATATTTAGAATCGTTAAAATCATTTAATTGTTGTAAAACGGATGAAAATAGAGTAATTTTGTGTAATCATAAATCTGCTTATAAATCTGTTATTACAAAGAAGAAAAATATGTTCTATAGAAAGAAAATGCAAGAAATAGAAAATTTGAAAAAGAGTAAGCCGAAAGATTTTTGGAAATTTTTTAAAAAACAAACAGGAAAGGTTGATAATAAAATAACTTTAGAACAATTTAGAGAATATTTTTCTAATTTAAGCAATGATTTTTTTAGTGTTACAACGCTGAAGCTGAGGAATTTTGTGAAAATAATGATTTTACAAATACTAATATGACATTTTTCCTGAATTAGACGAGCCTATTACTTGTTCTGAAATTTTATCGGCTGTTAAATCACTGAAGCGTAATAAAGCCTATGGTAATGATTGTTTATTGAACGAATATTTTATAGAAAGTATTGATATTTTATCGTCTCATATTTGTGACTTATTTAATTGTATTTTAAACTCGGGCTGTTTTCCTGATAAATGGACCGAAGGCATAATTATCCCTCTGCATAAAAAAGGGAATCAAAATGACGTTAATAATTACAGAGGCATTACACTTGTAAGTTGCTTGTCAAAATTATTTACTACAGTTATAAATAGACGAATCGAAAAATTTTGTAATGAACACAACACTATTTCTGATGCACAGTTCGGATTTCGTAAGGGAAGATCCACTGTAGACGCTATTTTTATTCTTAATTCATTGGTTCAGAAATTTTTAAATGATAATAAAAGATTGTATGTTATATTTGTCGATATGATGAAATGCTTTGACTCTGTTTATAGAAATGGCCTTTGGTTTAAATTGTACAATTGCGGAATTCAAGGGAAGTTACTCAGTATAATACGTGATATGTATCAAAAAGTAAAATCTTGTGTTAAGTCGTGTTCTAGCTATTCTGATTATTTTCTGTATGCTGTAGGTCTTCGTCAAGGGGAAGTTATGTCCCCTCTTTTATTTTCTCTTTTTGTTGAAGACCTTGAATTATATCTTCAGTCTGAAACTGAAGCAGGTCTTACTTTAGATGACATAGTCTTAATTCTTTTATTATTTGCTGACGATATGGCTATCATAGGTAAAAACCCAGATGAAATACAAACTCTTTTGAATATCTTATTGTCTTATTGTAATACTTGGGGCCTTAAAGTTAATACCTCAAAAACAAAAATTATGGTATTTCGTAAAAAGGGTGCACTTTTAGCATCTGAGCATTGGACCTATGATGGCAAAGAATTCGAAGCTGTTGATGATTTCAATTATCTAGGTACTTTTTTAATTATACTGGTAAATTTATTCTTAATCAAGAACATTTGATTGGAAAAGCTTTAAAATCAACGAACATGCTGTAATGTAAATGCAAATATTATGATCCTACCCCAAAAACATTATGTCAGTTGTTTAATGCCTTCGTTTCACAAATATTAAATTATTCATTTGAAATTTGGTTTAATTCTAAATCTAAGGATTTAAAATTTAAAATTTTGTAAAAGGTTGTTAAAAGTTAGATTAAATACATGTAATACTAGTGTTTATGGTGAACTTGGAAGGTATCCATTATATATTCATAGATATGTAAGAATTATTAAATTCTGGTTAAAACTTGTAAATACAGACAATATAATATTAAAAACAGTTTATACTCAAGCACTTGAAGATAGCAATAAGGGGCAGACAAATTGGGTTTCTAATGTTAAAAATATTTTAAATAACTATGGATTTTCATACATTTTTGATAATTGTAACAATATAGACAAGGTTATGTTTTTATCAGAATTTAAATGTCGCCTTATTGATTCCTTCAAGCAAGAATATTTCAGTTATCTTGAAAAAAGTCCTGTTTTATGTATATATAGAAATGTTAAATCTTGTTTTGAATATGAATGTTATTTTAATATACTACCTAGGTGTTTTAGATTTTATTTTTGTAGATTAAGAATGAATGGTCTTCCGCTTAGAATTCAAACAGGTAGATTTAGTAGAAATAGAATTCCTCGCGAAGAAAGATATTGTTTGTGTTGCAATAATTTAGATATTGAAGATGAATACCATTTTATTTGTATATGTAAATGCTATGACGTTATAAGAAAACAACACTTAAAAACTTACTATTACAGAAATCCATCAGTATACAAATTTACTCAACTGTTAAACTCAAAAAATAAAAATGAGCTTGTACGTTTATCAAAATTTGTTAAAGAAGCTCTTTCCATTAGGTATACACTTTTAACTAATAATGTCTGAATTGAATCAATGTTCATTCTCCAAATGATTTGTTTCCATTCCAAAAATATTCATAATTAATCTTATTTATTTATAAAAGTATACAGTAAATGCACATCTTTTTTCATAGCTATATGCATGTTGTTTGTTTGTTTATTAGTTTATCTACTTATATTTTATTATGAAACTATTGAATACGTAAAATGTGATATCCAGATTATGTTTGTAAATTTTCATGCAGCAAAAATATATGTGAATATAATGTATTGTAGATGATGTACTTTGTACAAGTCTTAATAAAATTTCTGTTCTGTTCTGTTCTGTTTATTAGAAAAGAATGTGATGAGGAGATTTTCTAATTGTAATATTACAATTTTATTATAAGTCGCAAGTATTCAACACATTTATCGGAGATTAAGATAGATGTGTACCAAGTAACAAATACTTCGTATATATTTTGGCCTTGGAGAAATATTCAATTATTAAGCTCCTTTATGAGATTTTTTTCTCACTGATTGAAATTTTATATTATACACTACTGTATACAGAGGTTATTGTCGTGAAATTAAATATACAACGCCAAAATATAAAGTAACATTTGATATGTAAGGTTGACGTCTGTAAGTCTGTAAAATAATTTATATAATTTATATTTCCGAGGGATCACTTTGTTTCCAGTTTTTTTTAATAAAAAGAACCATTTCTTCTGACACGGAGTTTCTACAAAGATATCAAAATACGAAAGGAAGTATATGTAGTTGAATACAATTTTGTATTATATACTATCAGTCACATCGTTGCTCTTTGTTTCTTTCAATGTTTATCACCCCCAGACGTAACTTAAAACCGTCTTAGAAATATTCATTTGAAAATAACACGCACAGTTAATCTAACTTAACAATAAACATATAACAAATAATACTATATGTTGGCGTATAATCTAAAATTACCTCTTAAATTAACACAGTTACATATAAGCTATGAAAGGTGATTAATTAATCATCTATATTGATTTGAAAAGTACAGGTTTAATTTGAACATTGTAATTCAAATATATTAATATATTGCTATAATAAACTTGTTGATCCACATTTGTACGAGTCGAAAATAAACCATCTGATATGTTCCTTTTGACGATTCCATGTGATTATAACACTAAACGTGTGATTCTGAGGCTACTGTGTGATAATTACATGGGCCGTTAAATAATATCATCATGCGAGCCAAATTTAGAGCTACAACGGCACCGGAAAATCAACAAAAAAGCAAAACACGCACACACACAAACAAAAAGCAAGCAAGCTTTTTCGTTTAAAAGTTGATTTGAGGAAAACATGTAGAAATGTTCATTCACAAAATTCACTGCAATTTATGCCGGAACCTTATCAAGATCATAGAAATTCAGTACATCAAATGGCTAGGACCGTGTAACAGCAGATCTAGCATAATACGTATATTGCCTATTAGGAAACCTTTTATTTTATAAGTATTTATTAATGTTAAAAACCTAACAAAATATATTGACACAATTAACTATAGTATCGATACACTTTTCTCTATATCCAGTAAACAATTAATATTAACATTTCATCAGGAGCTAATTTCAATATTGTATCATTACTCTTGGTGGAAAATTGAATTGATTCTTCGCAATAAGTGTAGCCTGTTTGAACAAAGAAACAACTCTCGTGTTTTTTGTTCTAAATCGGTTTTGGCAATAAAAGTGCATTAACAACATAAGATTGGTCAATATACTTTCATATTAAATAGTGAAATCTGTCATCATTCGATTTGATGATTATTACTTTGCTGGTTGTAAATATATATCCTTGTTTACTTTAAAAAAAACCAAAAACATATTCTGATTCCTTTGGGAAATTATAATGGTTACTCTTGTCTTTGTGATAAATCAAAGGAGAGATTAGTGACCTTATTTCTTTCCAAAATGACACACCTGCGTTACATGCTCTAGAATTCAGAAACCACAGAGACCAAACTCTAGTCGATATATTCTTACAGTTATTATTCATTATTAGTAGATCTTTGGTTTTTATCAACTAAGATGCCTTTTTTGAATAGAAAACTCTAAGATTAAAACAATCATAAGTATTGCTTGTGTAAAAATAAGCAAAGCATGAAAATGATCTACTTTGAAGTATATTTTGAAATCAGTTTTATATATCCAACGATTAGTTCTAAAAAAATGTGAAATTATTTGAGTACCAAAGGTTTATGTTAGGTATATAGATAAACCCTTGATTTGTTTTAATATTTCACATCTAATAAAATGTCACCGATGAACTTCAAGCCGTTGCACCACATGATGACAAACCTCTCCAAAGAAAACACTGAGAATAACAAAACAGCCAGTGATTTCAGAAAATACACTCTCTGGCTTAAGACAAATGTACCGTTAGAAAATTGGACCTTGATCAAGGTAAAAGAAATGAATTAAAGAATTACGGCACGTCCTATGAGCAAGATTTTACCAAGGCCATACAAAACTCCATTTTCCCAATACAACTATGCTACAAGTACATGTATATAAAGAAGCTCACATACCATCATTTAACTTGAAATAAGTATTGTCATTTATTAGGAATAATAAAAGCAGAGTGAAATGCAGTCAGAAGCTTGGAAAATTATTCTTAATCATGATTGAAACGTGCACTCTCTCAGCAACATTCAGTCCTTCTCTCACTGGTGGTCGTGATATTTTACTTGCTTTTGTTTTGTCTGTGACGTTTTATATCCAACCTACCTTTTTTAAAGTCTGTCGTCCTAAACAGAGTCTGGCATTCCATTATCAGGGTCAGCATAGCACTTAAACTATCACGGCCCAAGTCCTCAACGTCCTATAGGGTCAAATTTGCCTAATTTTGAGATATGTTTACTTCAGGCTTGCCCAGCATAATCTTGCACAAAAGCAAACGACTAGTATTTAGGAAAAGAGTAAACTCGTCCCTATTTATACTTCTCAATAATCATTTATAATTTTACTAAGTATTTATTATTTACGAAATAGTGTTTATTTATCTTTACGCATTGAAATGGTTTCCTGGTGTAGCAATAACATTTGGTGGTCTATGTTTAGGCTGGATACCGGTCTCATCCGCGTTAAATTTAAGATGGGGCTTGGACTGCAGGTTATATTAGATCATTATCTTCTCTAAATTCTTAAAATAATTATCAACTGCTTCTGGTGTTGTTGATTTAGGACGTGTTGACTCCAACTTACGTGGACCAAGGGAAGTTTAACGATGGTTCCATATAGAGAGAATTTAAATGCATACAGCCAGTTGTTATTGCTTATTGGTGTTAGTTCTTCTTCCAAACGTCAAAAAGAGCAAATTAGTCTACCGTTTGAAAGTTTGCTTTGTGAGTAACATGTAGCAATGTTTAGCTTTTATCGCTACACACTTTTCAATGTAACTCATGGTGGAACCTTTAGTTGATTTCAAAGATAATAAGAATCAAATACATCAATATGTCAAAACTGTGTAACAGCAAATCTAGCATAATATTGTCTACAATAAATTCCGTTATTTTATACAATATTTATGAATGGAAAAGTCTAACAAAAATATCTTTCACGAAAACAGACAGTGTAGAAACACTTTTCCCTATATTTAGACAACAATGCATTTTCCTCAGGAGCTAATGTCAGTATTGTATCAGTAAATATATATAAGAAACCCATAAAATGTATCCAATTATAAATGGCATGACAGGCTTGCATTTGACATTTCAAGAAATGATAGTGTGCCTATAGACAGCTTCTGACAGAGTGAATGTGTGTTGGTAATATGTGAGTTGTATTTGGCTATTTTATTTGATAAACATTTTTAATGTTGAATTAGTGGAATTCCTATGTATTCTATAATATATAGTAAAATGTTTCTCGTTTTTTATATGATACGAGTACAATATGTAAACAGATCATTAAATATACAGTGAGTCGATGTATTCTTAAATTTATTATTCATTACATGTGCTTGAAGATCAACTAACTGTTTAGTTCAAGTTCGTCAACTTCTTTCATACATAACAATATATTATAGAAAATTGTGAGGAATAACAACCAGTTTGTATAAGTTATACCAGTGAAATTTGGTATGCAAGAGATGCATCATTTACATACAAGTTTACCCTTACGTGGAAATTAAACGAATATACATTTATAAAATTTACTTGCCGTCATGAAAAAATTATATGTTGAAATAATAAGCGTTAAACTATTTATTGACTGGAGAGCAAAAATTAAAAGGCTATGTATTATAGTATGTTTTGATATCTATAAACATATTGTAGTTCTATAAATACATGTAATTTTCTTAAATACATATTTTAATACTTATAATGTAAAATTATATCGGGCTATTTTAAGTTTAACAGTTAAATAATATAAAGCTAAGGTTAAAGCCAATTTGACGAATCCTCGATAGCATAGTGGTGAGTATCCCCGCCTATCACGCGGGAGACCGGGAGACATTTTTTCTTTATCACATGATCTATTAAATGAAAATATTATTAGTGCACTCGCAAATTAAATATTGCTTCTTTCATATAAATACTGTTAACGAGAAATCATGACTCTTTAAAATACAATTGTGATTTATCAATATTTACACAAAATAATCAGTCTGGTGTGTGAAACAAGCAAGCATTTGCCACTCCTCTAACAAGGACGCTATTTGTTATACTCGACATTACGAACTCATTGAAATTATAAAATCATTTAAATATACAAAGAAAACACTTATATTGCGTATGTATATGTAGCAAAACCTATAAATCGTACCATTATATCCAAATTAAACAAAGTACTTTTTTATTACGTAAAATTGTAGCAACAAGGGAAAAACTGAACAATTTGCTTTATTTTATAGCATAGTCTACTTAAATCCAAGAAACTTTGAATAACCATTACTTTACAAAGGTTGTTATGTCACACCAGGCCATATAAAATGTATATGATATTATTTGTAAAAAGGCTAGAAGGGTGAAATAATTATGTTTATAAAATATGAAAGTCTTAAGTGTATTTAGCTACTGTTAAGTCTCAAATAATCCTCGATAGTATAGTGGTGGGCCTGTCACTCATGACACCGGGGTTCATTTGCCCCATCGAGAGGTATAATTTATGTTTTAAACTTGCTCAATTCAAATGTAATTATTTTGAGAATTATTTCAAAAAATATAGATGGTAAATTTAATTAAGATAATCAATATCGAAACACAGATAATAATCGAGTCTACTTCTTCTTCTTTTTCCCAAGACATTACAAGTAGAAATGAAAAGGCTCCACAGACAGGTACAGTGGTCGTAACTAGAAGTGATTGTGGTTAGACAATTGAAATAGTATCATCACAAAAGTCGATTTGCATACATATTAAGTATCATTCAGGGAATTACTGAATGTCAATAAATGGTGACACATCCGGGGTTCACTCTCAGCGCCTGAAAGAGCGCATTGAATCTCACGAAGCCTAGAATACATATTTACATCTAAGATATTGTTTAAACGGAAAGTACAAATCCTCGATAGTATAGTGGTGAGTATCCCCGCCTGTCACGCGGGAGACCGGGGTTCAATTCCCCGTCGGGGAGGTCGTTTTTTTACACAACTCATAATAAACTAAAATTTTCAAAAACAATCTGAATCTAAAAACTGTTGAATTTAAATACACAAAACATTCTTCATTGTCTACTATGATCACTTTTATTTTATACAGTACTGATGAATGTCAAAAAAAAAATCTTGATATAGTTATACAAACACCTTTACCAGTGTTAACCTATATCTAGTAAACATTCAGGAACTAATGTCAGTATTGTATCATGAATCTTTGCGGAAATCATTGTAATAGTGAAAAACAGAATCCCTAAAGACAGCCCAACACGACAAAATTGTAAAATGTTGCAAGTTTATCCTGTCTGAACAAATCAACATACCTCTCTGTTGAGTTCTTGTCAAGCCTTTGGCAATAAATAAAAGTGTTATGATACGTAAACATCTATTTGATAACAGATATATAAGAAAAAACATCAAATGTATCGTGATTAAAATATAAAACGACATGACTGTCTTGCAGCAAACATAATTTAATGTGATATTTCAAAAGTTAAAATACTACCTAGGCAGATACTGACAGGGGGTTGTTGTATTGGAGTTACGTGTGTTGACAATTTTGTTTTAATTAACGTTTTATGTTAAATGTCATTTTCAAACGATATTCTCAAATAGTGACAGAAGAAGAAGTTAATAAACATATTAAACAAAAAATACCAGATTAATTAACGAGTTCCATTTCTTATAGTAGATCGTACAATATTACCATTTAACATAACGTAAATATTACAATACCTAAAGAGTCAAAACAAAATTAATCACGAGAAAGATTTCTTTTATTCACAGTGAAATAAAACAAATTCTCTATTATTAAACAGTAGTATACACAAAAAAGAACCCATTATTTCTTTGTATATACATAAAAACAAGATTGTATGAGTCATAACAACCATTTTGTATGAGCAATTCTTATTCGCAGTAAACCGTAGCTCACCTATTTATAATGACTGAAATACAATTTGACAATAAATTTAATAATGTACATTCTGACTAAATGAACGTAAAAAAACAATAGTAACTTAAAATATTTAATGCATTTGAAATATCCAACTGTTTGCTGTAGAGAGACAAGTCATCGGTGAAGGCTTCATGTATATACACTATATGCTATCAATAACGATGTCGTAATTCTATAAATAACTAGCTCCAGTAGAGATTATTATGCTTAACCATCTGGCCATATTTAGTTTAACGGTATAAAGTACATAAAACTACCGTTTAAATCATTGCAATATATTCTCGATAGTATAGTGGTGAGTATCCCCGCCTGTCACGCGGGAGACCGGAGTTCAATTCCCCGTCGGGGAGGTCATTTTAGGGTAAAACTGCTCTTTTTTCATGTTATGTACTAAAATAATAAAAATTTAATAAATAGAAGTTTTTTTTATATTCATTTTCTTCTTTATACATCACAGACATTCTGATACGTTCATAGGTTTCAAGACATAATATAAGCTTGAACAAAGTTAACACACAATAAATCATTGGTAAATCATAAGAACCATTAGTACATTAGAAAACGACATTTATAGTGTGTTATTTCGTTTCATCTTTCGGAACTTTTTTACTCGGCAAAAATAAATCAGATTTGAGATTTGGTTATGATCGTTCAAACCTGGGTTTTTCAAATAAAACATACAAATTAGAAAAACCCTGTTCAAAATCATCTCTGGCTTCGGAATATGAACACTTAATAAAGCAGTTTCCCGCACAATATGATAGATCACTGAGTTGTGTATTTTAGGGTATTTTTTATGAAATGGCTAATATTAAACTTGTGAACACATTAATACAATTATTAAAGAAGGAAGCACCGTTTCATTACAACACCGGCCATTGTTAATGATACATAATGACTATTGCTGTGATGTTTAAACAAGGAATGACGGAGGAGATGGTGTCATACATCGGGGTCATTTTGGTTAATTAGGTCACTTCCTTTGACAAGAACAACCATTGTTTTTTCCCAAATGTAACAAAAATGTGTTTATTTCTTCCAAAGTAAACAAAAACATATAAACAACTGGAAAGTCGTAACAGACAAAATAATTATCATCAAATCGAATGATGCCTTATTTGACTATTTAGATATAAAAGTTTATTTGTTGTCCAATCAAAAGTAGTGCAGTTATGACAAACACCAACATTCATTTACATCTTTGTTTTATAAGAATGTTTATCATGACATAACAAACTTTAAGTAATCAAATGTACGTTTGTATACTTTACTCGTATCATATAAAACATTGACAAAATACAGGTAAATGAAATGTGTTTTTCATTAAATTAAAACTTTTTGATAATAAATGGTCAAACTTCAACACACATAAGGTCAATTTTTCAATTTTCTGTCTCAGCATGTATGATAATTACGACATATTATATAAACAAACAATACATCGAATGTACTTTTATATATTATAAAAGACTGTGGCCAAAAGTACACAAAGAGGAGGAACAGGGAATGTGTTGTTTACATTATCGGTGTCTTTTAGATAGTACTACGTTCACTTGGTAATATACTTTTATTCATTGCCATAAGCTGAATTAAAACAAAAACACCAAAGATTATGTTTTGTTCAGGCAGGCTTAACTTATTACGAGAGTAGATTCTATTTTCCTTTAACAGTCATGATACAAAACTAATATTAGCTCCTGAGGGAAAATCCATAGTTAACTGTCGGACTTATTTTTCAGCTCAAGACTTCTTGTTTTTAATGAGAAATTCAGACTAAATGGGGCTCTGAATGGGGAAAACAGGTTTTAATATTAACGTTAATATTATAGAAATTTCGTTTTAACTTGTTTTTAAGCATAAAATAAAAAGAAAATTTGTTTGTTTGATGTGCAAGATGTAATTTTATTTTATCTCGTGAACTTTAAAAACAGTATTCTCACTCGTGGCTACGCCCGCTCGATGAAATAAAATTTCATCTTACACACAAACAAACAAATATCCTATATATATCGTGGTAAATATTATATATATATATCTCGTAAAGGAGCATAAAACTGAATTAACGTATTTTGATTTTTTATTTCTTCAAGGCCAAAGCATATATGTAAATTTTCTGACTAGATACATCTCTGTCTTAATATAATCTCGTTAACTTGTGAGACATATTTGTCATACTGTCTATATATTGTCTTTTCATGTTTACAATAATGTTAACAATAAAAAACATTTAAGAAACACTGTTCATTAAGAAACATTGTCCCATCAATATCCAGTCAACAGCATTAACAATTTTCAAAGCACGAATTATAATCCAAATGTTGAATATGAAATAATAAATAATAATTCATTGATGGGCAAAAACAGCATTTTTACCACAAGTGTAGACTATATATAATGGCATTATTGTAAAGATATATCTATAAACATGTCGTATTCTATAAATAACTAACGTTGGTCAACACATATTGAATACATTAAAAATAAAGCTTATAAAAGAATAAATGTCATGAAAAAACTAAAATTTCAACTCGACAGGAACTCACTACAAATCATATACCTATCATTTATTAGACCGATTATAGAATATGGAGATGTATTATTTGACAATTGCAATCAAAATGATAAAAAGAGCTCGAACAAATTCACCAAGAGCCAGCTAGAATAATTACCGGAACAACTAAACTTGTGTTTATTGATAAACTCATGAAAGAAGTTGGGTGGGAATCCTTGGAAAGAAGGCGTTACAAACATAAATTGATTCTTTTCTTTAAAATGAAAAATAGTCTTACCCCTCAATACCTCTCTGACCTTGTCCCTTCGTCTGTTGGTAGTGAGCATCGGTACCCACTCCGGAACTCAAACGACACACAGAATATTCACACAAATACTGATTATTACTATAAATCATTCTTGCCTTCTGTTATCAGAGATTTTAATTCTCTTCCACCTCAAACGCAAAATGCATCAACCTTAGCTTCTTTTAAGCGCCTTCTTAATAATGATTTGCCAAGTGTGCCTGCTTATTTTCTTTCTGGTGATCGCAAACTTCAAATTTTTCACACAAGATTACGCACTCACTGCAGTTCGCTTTCTGCCGATCTATTTGAAAAGAATATTATCGAATCTCCATTCTGCGAATGTGGTGCGAGAGAAAATGCTTATCACTATTTCTTGGAATGCCCTAAATATACTAACCTTCGACCAGAATTAATAACGGCTATTTCCCAATTTTGTAATCCTTCTTTAAATGTCATTCTTACTGGAAACACTTCTTTATCTTACGAGTCTAATGTATCTATCTTTACAGCTGTTCAAAAATACATCCGAGAAACGAAACGCTTTTAGCGCGTACCCCAAGTCTTACTTACACTTATTACATCTAAACATACATATTTACTATACAATGCATCTTTGTTTACTCCTACTGCTTTATTATTGTTCATCCACCTCTCCTTTTCTTTCTCAATTTTTTTTGTCAATATTAGCTGGTAGTTTTGTTTTTTTCGTAATTGCATAATTGTACTTTATAACTATCAATTAAGATTCTTATTACATTCTTTTGTCTCCGTTAATAAACAGTTGTCTTTTCGATTGCACATTCCTAGGTGAAAATTAAACGGCGACTTCTAACTAAATTAATCTCTGTCATATAATAATTTATTTTTTCACCTCCATTTTGTTTCATTTTTCTTTTGCTTTTTTTCTCATGACCATTTATTTAGTATTTATTAATTGCAAAATACATATTTTTTGAAAATGTCTTTGATATATTTTCAACTAAATGAATTTTGTGCATGATAATGCCATGAACTGTATATATGTAAATTGTTTAAACTGGGACAGGACACTCATAAGCTTTCATAGCTTTCTGCCCAATCCCAAATGTATTGTGTATATATTGTTCATCATAATGTAAATATATCGAATAAAATATGTTTAAACCAACTAGCTCAAGTACAGATAAGTAGTCGCATATTTATTATGCTAACCCTGCAAAATTATACCAGTCTCAATTCATTTTAACAGTTTTAAGGATATAATTAAAGCTCCTCGATAGTATAGTGGTGAGTATCTCCGCCTGTCACGCGGGAGACCGGGGTGAAATTCCCCGTCGGGGAGGTTAAACGATTTAATGATATAAATGCAGGTTACAATAGTAAATATGCGAGGACTTATACATCATTTTCGACTATGCATAATTCCATATCTATAAACATATCGTATTGATTCCTTTCGATAAGTTTTTGCCCATCAATGCATATCTTAACCCTTATTATTTCATATTCAGCTTTTGGATAATAATTGGTGCTTTCTAATAAATAATTGGTGCTTTCTAATAAATAATTGGTGCTTTCTAATAAATAATTGGTGCTTTCTAATACTGTTGACCTGATATATTGATTGGGCCTTGTTTCTTAAATTTTATTGTGAACAGTGTTTCTTAAATGTTTCTTAAATTTTATTGTTAACATTATTGCAGACATAAAAAGACATTAATTTCTAACAGTATGACAAATATGACTCACAAGTTTAGGTAACAATATTCGGAGATTAGATTAAGACAGAGATGTATCTTAGTCAAAAAATGTATATGATTGGGCCTTGAAGAAATCAACAAATATGTTGATTCATTTTTATGTTGCTTTACGAGATATATACCAAATAGTTATTTATCATTTAGAATCGTTTATTTGTTCTCACTGCGTGTAGTCTTATATTATTTACTACATTAAGAATAGAATACCACGACACGAAAGAACATTTGATAAGTACGGCGCCGTTTGTAAGCCTGTACATGAGACAAAGTAATAAATAAGAAAAATTATAAAAAGAGTGATTTCTACTCAAACGAGTATATACAAAGATATCAAAATACGGAAGGAAATACATTTGGATTCAATTTTGTATTATATACTCGTACTTTCAATTACATTGTTCAATGTTTATCACCTTCAGACGTAACTTAAAACCGTGCTGGAAATATCCATTGGTAAATAACACTCACAGTTATTCTATCTTGGTAAAAAAGCATAACTATAAACCTTCAGATTCGGTTTGATTTTGTCTGTTCATGAGATATAATGATAATGTTCAACTTTTCTTATACCCCCTGCCATCCCCCCCCCCCCACACACACACACCCTTGCACTGTCTCTGGACTCAATGATCCCGAAGGACTAATTTTATCATTGTTATCATACAAAAGCTGATGTGGCATTGAGAATCTCTTAAATAAATACAGTTATATATAAGCAATAAAAGGTAATTCATCCTCTATATTGATTTGAAAAGTACATGTTTAATTTGATCATTGTAATTTGCTATATTGCCTTCATAATTTTGTTTTATATTGTTACTATGTACATGAGTACGAGTCGAAAGTATACTATCTAATTTTAACGATTTTATGTGACTATAACGCAAATGTGTGATTCTCAGGCTTCCGCGTGATAGTCAAACGGAACGTGTAGTAATATTATCATGCAAACTGCAAGGTTTCAAAAAAGTTCTAAGCAAATTTAGTCTTTCGTTTTTTGGGAAACATGTCGAAATATTCTTTTTATTAGCTTTAATCGCTACACATGATTGAAACTTTAGCTTATTTCGAAGATCATAAGAATTCAACAGTTTAAACGTATTCAGAACTATGTAAGAGCAAATCTATCATAATATCATCTACAAAGAACATTTTTATTTTATACAGTATTCATGAATGTTAAAAGCTTTAAAACAAAAATTCCTTGACACAAAAAATCTATAATATAGAAATACCTTTCCTATATCCAGTAACCTCAGTAGCTAATATCAATTACTGTATTGTATCATGACTATAGGAGAAAACAGAATTTATTCTTGTAAGTGAAGTCTGCCTAAATAAAGCATCAACCCTCGGTGTTTTTGTTCTAATTTAGCTTTTGACAATGAATAAAAAAGTGTATTACCAAGTGAGCATAGTACTATCTATAAGAAACCAATAAATAAACACATTCTCTATTCCTCTGCTTTGTGTACTTTTGGCCACAGTCTTCCCGTTTTATATGATATGTGTATGATATATAAAAGGTACATTTGATATATAGTTTGTTACGTATATAATATTTATATAATATGTCGCAATTATCATACCTGACGAGTTGACCATATGTGTGTTGAATTCGACCACTACGTTTGATAAAAAGTTTTAATTTAATGAAAAACACATTTCAATTTCCTTTTTTGTGTACATTTGGTATCAATGTTTTTCTTTTTATATAATACGAGAAAAGTATACAAAAGTACATTTGATAACTTATAGTTTGTTATGTCATGATAAACATTCTTATTTCACAAAGATGTAAATGAATGTTGATGTTTGTCATAACTGCACTACTTTTGATTGGACAACAAATAAACTGTTATATTAAATAGTCAAATAAGGCATCATTCGATTTCATGATAATTATTTTGTTTGTTACGACTTTCCAATTGTTAATATATTTTTGTTTAGTCTTGAAGAAAGAAACTTATTTTCGCTACATTTGGAAATATATAATGGTTGCTCTTGTCAAAGGAAGTGACCTAATTAACCAAAATGACACCGATGTATTCTTATGACACCATCTCCTCCTTCAATTAGAGGATTTCAACTACGTCAACATCTAGCTAGAAAATTAAGGCTTGATTTATCATTTTTTCATCTGCCATGAACAGCAACTGCCAACCGATTTGCCTTTCCGGTCTTCCATCCATAGTTCTTCTCCCTTGCACCAGAGCATCAACGAGACTTGGTCTGCCTCTTGTACAATGACCGGTATCTTTTGCGCATTTGTCATGTCACACAGAAGCGGCAAAACTTCCACCAAAATGAACTTAAAAGCATCGACAATCAGCTTCTACTGAAAAGCACCAATAACTCAAACATTGTCCCTTTCCATGCCACTCGTAGTTCAATTCCTTCTTCTCATTTCACTGTTAGTTCAAGTAGTACCATTTGCTTATAAAACAATGTCTGGTCTCAGTTTGATCACAGTTATTTCTCTTGAGAATCTGTTATGAATTTTTAGATAAGTGAGCATATTCCCTTGAATGTGTTTATGATATTTACTGGGCCACAATAAATCAGATTTGAAATTTTGTCATGCTCGCGGAGGTGTATTGTTGGTGTATAAAAGGTCTTATTCAAATAATCTAGAAAATAATTAAAATATTAATAAATGAATAAATGAAACTTGTATTTATTAATTTCCTTGTTTAAACATCACAGCGTCATTATGTATCATGAGTGTATCAATTGGTGTTGTAATGAACCGGTGCTTCCTTCTTCAATAATTTTATTAATGCGTTCACAAGTTTAATATTAGCCATTCTGTAAAAAAATAAAAAAATACCCTAAAATGATAAAAAAAACAAAAACAAAAAAAAAACTCAGTGATCTATCATTTTTGTGCGGGAAACTGCTTTAGTAACTGTTCATATTCCAAAGACAGAGATGATTTTGAACAGGGTTTTTCTTTGTATTTTTCTATTTGAAAGACACTGGTTTGAACGATCATGACCAAATCTCAAATCTGATTTATTGTTGCCAAGTAAAAAAGTTCCGAAAAATGAAACGAAATTACACACTATTAATGTCGATTTCTAATGTACGTTTGGTTCTAATGATTATACCAATGAATTAATATAATTATGTTAACTTTGTTCAAGCTTAACCTATGAACGTATCAGTATGTATGTGATGTATAAACAAGAAAATGAAAAATTATAATATATAACATAATAAAAAAGAGCTGTTTTACCCTAAAATGACCTCCCCGACGGGGAATTGAACCCCGGTCTCCCGCGTGACAGGCGGGGATACCCACCACTATACTATCGAGGATATATTGCACTTATTTAAACGGTAGTTTTATGTACTTTATACCGTTAAACTAAATGTGGGCAGATGGTTAAGCATAATAATCTCTACTTGGGCTAGTTATTTATAGAATTACGACATCGTTATTGATAGCATATAGTGTATATACATGAAGCCTTCACCGATGACTTGTCTCTCTACAGCAAACAGTTGGATATTTCAAATGCATTAAATATTTTAAGTTACTATTGTTTTTTACGTTTAGATAGTTAGTATGTACATTATTATTTTATTGTCAAATTGTATTTCAGTCATAATAAATAGGTGAGCTACGGTTTACTGCTACAATTCATACTGTTTAACATTAGTAGAATAAGAATTGCTCATACAAAATGGTTGTTATGACTCATACAATCTTGTTTTTATGTATATACAAAGAAATAACGGGTTCTTTTTTGTGTATACTACTGTTTAATATAAGAGAATTTGTTTTATTTCACTGTGAATAAAAGAAATCTTTCCCGTGATTAGTTTTGTTTTGACTCTTTAGGTATTGCAATATTTACGTTATGTCAAATGGTAATATTGTACGATCTACTATAAGAAATGGAACTCGTTTATTAATCTTGTATTTTTTGTTTTATATGTTTATTATCTTCTTCTTCTGTCACTATTTGAGAATATCATAAATACAATCAAGGAATTATGTCCTCTTATATGAAAATTTGAAGCTATTCTCTAGAGAATTTACTGTGACCTAAATGAGATCAGACTTTGTTTTATGGTCATCAGCTACCAGTTGAAGTAACTTAATGTAAGTTGATCTAGAAGAACATGTTATGAATAATAACTTTAAGAATACATTGACTACAGTATAATATCAACGGGTCCTTAATCTTATACCACGTAACGTTAATGTGTCGTTTCAGACATACTTTGATTTATCACAATGGCAATAATGACCATTATAATTTCCCAAAGGAATCAACAAATATTTTTGTTTCCTCTGAATCAAATAAAACTATATTAAGAATTGACAGGTTGTAATAAGATAAAGGTAATAATCACCAACTTGATGACGTCTTGACTATATCATATGAAACTTTATATATTCTCCAATGTATTGTTGTGCAGTTATGCCAAACAAAAAACAGTCATTTTTGCTAGTGAAACCGATTATTATGACATAACATATATACATAACAAACAATGATATCAAGTGAACTTTGACATACCGGTAGTATACTCAAACACAATCATCTATTTAGTTTTATGTTTAATACACAAGTGACTATGATTTATATGACATAAAATAATTATATACATAACAAAATGTACATAAAATGTACTTTGACATATTATACTCGTATCATATAAAAACGAAAAAACATTGAGATCAAAATATATACAAAGAAATGGATTAGAGAAAATATTTTCAAATGTTTAAAAATCGTTTAATCGTTTAAACAAAATTATCAAACACATCAATCACTTGTCATTATCTGTCTAGGTAGTATTTTAAAACATTTTAAATACTATATTAAATTGTGTTCATGTCGTTTCATTTATAATGAAGAAACGTTGTATAGGTGTTTTTCTTATACAGGTATATCTTTTATCAAACAGTAAATATTTACGTATTATTACACTTTTTTTTCAATTAGAACTAAACAGCGAGGAATGTTGCTTTGTTCATACAGGCTAAACTTACTATGACTTCCTCAAAGATTCATGATACAATACTGACATTAGCTGAACAGAAAAGTAATGTTTACTAGATATAGGTAAACGTGCCAAGCTATTTTCCTAGGCTTTTTAACATTCATAAATACTGAATAAAATAAATGTGATTATAATAGACAATATTATGTTAGATGATTGGAATGAAAAATGTTTTTGTATATCATATTACAGTTTTTTAGATTAAGATTGTTTTTGAAAATATTAGTTCATTATAAGATGTGTAAAAACGATCTCCCAGAAGGGGAATTGAACCCCCGCGTGACAGGAGGGGATACTCACCACTATACTAACGAGGATTTGTCAAGTTGGCTTTAACAGTACATGTTAAAGTTAAAATACTATGTATTTATAGAAATACGACATGTTTATACATATCAAAACAATACTTCACTTATGTTTTACTTTTAATTTTCTCTTCAGTCAATACATATTTAACGCTTATTATTTCAACATATAATTTAAGATAGATCATTAGCAAACAAAATGTTCATCAACTTCGGCAACTTAATTTTATAAATGTACTTACGACGAAACTCGTATGTACATGATGCATCTATTGTAATCTCATTTGCGTACAAAATTGTATTTCTGTAACTTATACAAACTGGTTATTTTTCCTCACAATTTTCAATAATATATTGTTATGTATGATAGAAGTTGACGAACTTGAACTAAACAGTTAGTTGATCTTCGAGCACATGTAATGAATAATAAATTTAAGAATACATCGACTCACTGTATATCAAATGATCTGTTTACATATTGTACTCGTATCATATAAAAAACGAGAAATATTTTACTATATATTATAGAATACATAGGAATTCCACTAATTCAAAAGTAAAAAAATGTTTATCAAATAAAATAGCCAAATACAACTCACATATTACCAACACACAATCACTCTGTCAGAAGCTGTCTATAGGCACACTATAAACTCTTGAAATGCCAAATGCAAGCTTGTCATGCCATTTATAATTAGATACATTTTATGGGTTTCTTATATATATTTACTGATACAATACTGACATTAGCTCCTGAGGAAAATGCATTGTTGTCTAAATGTAGGGAAAAGTGTTTCTACACTGTCTGTTTTCGTGAAAGATATTTTTGTTAGACTTTTACCATTCATAAATACTGTATAGAATAACGGTATTTATTGTTGACAATATTATGCTAGATTTGCTTTTATAAAAAAAATACACAGTTTTGACCTACTGATGTATTTGTTTCTTATTGTCTTTGAAATCAACTAAAGGTTTCACCATGAGTTACATTGAAAAGTGTGTAGAGATAAAAGCTAAACATTGCTACATGTTACTCACAAATCAAACTTTCAAACGGTAGACTTATTTGCCTTTGAAGCTTGATTCGCGTGATTAAAAAACACGTAATGATATTACCACACGTACCGTAAAATTATCTCGCGTTAGCCTTAGGGCAGATCAAATACTTTATTTTCGACTTGTACACATATACTTAGTCACATACATAAAACAAGCTAATAAAAGCTATGTAATATCCATATACACTAAACGCAAGGAGCAAATCATATTCTTTTGAAAACACTATTGAGCATTATTTACATTTGTACCCTTTAAAAAAGCTAAGATATAACTGATATCTGAAGACGTTCTCGCAACAAAGCAGCTTTAAGATAAATCTAACCGAAAGTTTATTTTACTGATTTCAGCATATTAATGAAAATGCTTTCGAGATCTTTCATAAGAGAACAAATATTTTAGCAATAGAGGATTTAATTATTCTCGCGGCTATAAAATACATAAACATGTTCTTGTATTTTTTCCATGAAATCAGATGAAATTGTTCTCTATTTTAGCCCAGCATAATTCTTTGATTTGTTTTTGTAAGTTTACTTTTATAGTTATGCATACAATGCCTCAAAGTTTTTGTTATAGATTCAGTAAAATTGAGGTCAAAACATTTCCACATTTCGTTTGATACATATGTTAGTCTGTTTTGTGTACAAGTATGTTTGAAATATAACTTCAAGGATTTGCATCACATCATGTTCACATTTTTTTTGTTTCAGTATATGGCTTTGGCTTCTAATTTCAATAACTTAGTCATCTTGTTTTATGAATTTGCACAGGAAAATCAACTATTATTTGAAATGGCGAACCAGACAACTGTCAAGGAATATTAATTATATGAATAATATATATATATCATTTCCTCAAGGTCCTTTCAGTATAACATAATTAGAAATAAGACCATTTCATAAAAAAATCATTTCTAACAGAACTGAAAGCATTATCTCTTTTCACTGAAACATTCCACAGGAAAACGTTTTATATTAAAGAGAACTGTATTTAAGGCATTTGCAATACATAGTATTTTCTTTTCAAAAGATAACAGACGCTTTGTTCGTCATTATAATTAAATGAGCCTCACAGTGTTTCAATGGTGAAAAGATTTTCATTGATCATTGTCTCAATTTGCCTATATCTTAAATTATTTCTCCTTACGTCATTTATAAATTACAAAAATTAATTTCACCAACATTTATAGATCAACATCAATTTTTGTTAGATTGAAGCGTTCTATGACAGTCGACTAGAGGCAGAAATCTGAACAAGAAGCACAAAGTGTCACCCTACAAAACATGTATTCAATCCTTAACACTTACAAGCTCGAATCATTAATCCCGGAGAACTAAACACTGAACAGAAGTGAAGTACGGGACAACATTTTATATCCTCCACATGACACCTGACACCTAAGGTTTTGAGGTATAAAAATTGATTTTGTACATGAGAGATAATGTAAATATGCAATCAAAATACAGTGACTGATCACCAATGCGTTCCACCCTGTGTTTACAAACTTTAGTATTATATCCCTCGATGAAGCCGGACTACATGCAGTAGATGTACTATGTTAACCTTAATGAATTGCGTTATAAAAGACAGACTAGTTTTCCTATCACTATTACATTGATTCAAATGATAAAGTGAAATGGACGCTGACATCTTTAACAAAGAAAGAGTGCCAATTTGATAAATCAGGTAAATTCTTCTTCGATGTGATTTATTTCTGAACAACCATCGCGTGTTAGAAATAACTGCAATTACGATGCTTTACTGCTTTATGTTTAATCTTATATTGTCATGTAAACTCAACACTAGTATTCGAAAAACATGCACTGGTTGCAGTAAATATACTTATCTCTGATTTCAGGAAAGATGAAAAAATTGTTATCGCAAAAATGATTTGTCTCAAAATAGAACAAATCATTTTAGATGATCTGAAAATGTGACGTCCAAAAATAAATGTAGGAGAAAAACTCCACACATCAAAATCCCATACCTCAAAATTTAAATAAATTGACAAAACACCACACATTTGACAGTTGACAAAACACCACACCTTTGATCATGCAAGTTCTATAAGAAAAGAACAAACATATTATTTACTACAGTTCTGTATAAGTTTGATATAGTTTCTTTACTTATTTGATATACAAGTGCCTTTGATCCTGATAATTAATGCTTTCTTATATTATATTTCAATATACAATGCAATGTGAATGAAAAATAATATACTATAAAAATATTACAAACTATTAAAATAAAAATCGGGTAAATATTCACCAATCAACATTAATAATTCTAAGTGTCAACAATGTAAGTTATTTTATTGTCAATCAAAGGTTTATACAAATTAGTAATAAAGTGTGGGGTTATATCCACTCTATAGAATCAAAGGTGTTGGGTTTTGTCGACTCTATAAAATTCATGTATGGGGTTTTGTCCCCTCTATAAAATTTTGAAGTGTGGGGTTTTGACATGTGGGGTTGTGTCTGTCTTCCCTTAAACACGGGTTACATGAGTAATTAATATACATTGCTGTTCGTATCACTCATAATGCCTCTTTAAACCACCTTTTATATTTGCGGTCATATTACAATGAACTTTTCTCCATTGTGTTCGAAGTATTCAACTAAAAAGGCTTGCATTCCAAAAAGAGCTGAATCTGAGTTCATGTAAGCTATTTCATATATATATTACAGTCAAAATGATATTAATTTTAGCCTTTTACATATTTTGTTCCAAGACAATTTAATAAAGATGCCCTTTTTTTTGTTTTTTATATATTTGGGTTTTTAAAAACCCAGGAAATTTTGACTTTTGGGGGTGGGGTCCCAAAGTAAAATACCAAATTTTTGGGATGTTCAAAATTTTAAAGGGTTTAAAAAACTTTTTAAATAAACTGTTTCCATTTAAATGGTAATTACAAAGGGAAATTTTTAAAAAAAATAATTATTCCTTAGGAAAAAGTTTTTGTTGTTGTATTTGTATTTCAAAACATAAGGTAGGTGGTGAATATAATGGGAAGTATCGTTATTAGGACTTTTACAAAAAAACTGCTAAAGTCAGTCGTTCATGTCTGCCGGACAAGATGGCAACCAGAGCCGAAATTTTACACAAAACGAAACCTCCTACACAGCCGCTGCTAAGAATGAGATTTTCTTCATGTAAACCATGTCCTCAGGTCTTGATTATAAATTTATTTCCGGTGTTTATATTGTCATTATCATATCATTTAATGATGCATATCTTAATAATACTGTCCGTTCGCTTCTGCTAACAGATTTTTGAGAATTGGAATATACTGTGTGATGTAACATCGTTCAAGCAAATATTTAATGAACTGAGTTGTAATATTGCCCTGCCCCTCTTTAGAGACAAATATACAAAGTGGCGTCATCAGCAACATTTGTCAAGCGTTAATTACATTGATTCTATTTGTCGCATTTAACGAACTGTTGATGCCATTTACCTAAAGCAAAATATACTCATTTGCTAAATCAGGCACACTATTCTGATCAGAACACATAATTATCTGCAAAAGTTAAGATCATTTTGGTGTTGATAAAATTGAGATGCTGATCTCTTTTCTTTTTTGATTCATTTAGCCTCGTTATCATTAGAAAACAACTATAGGACATGTTTAAACAGTGTTTATGGGTTTAGATAAAAGATTTATTTTCAATACGCATCAAAAACAACATGAACTACTTCAGAAGATTGGGCAATGTTGCATCTACGAGAACCATATATCTTTACATTATACTGATATGAAGGAATTTCAAATATATAACAAATAATAATAATAATAATAATAAAGACTTTATTTAACGAGAGAACTCATTTGAACAAACCTATCAATCTTCCATGAGGCCCTCAACAAGGAACAATATAAATTTAACATATTCAAACTATTAAAATACATAAATGTAAAAACATACAGGAGATTATCAATTTGTATACATCAATGCGTGATAAAACCTCAAGTATAAGGTTTTAAAATGGTTAACAGATGTAGCAGACTTAATATAATCAGGCAGGCCGTTCCAAATACAAGATCCAGAATAAACGAAAGACTTACGAAATTGTTCAGAATTAGGTCTTGGGGTATAAAGTTGAAAATCAGATGATGAACGCAAAATGCGAGTATGAACATCGGACGATAAAATGAAATTATTCAATAAATAGGAAGGCGCCTGATTATTCATTATTTTAAACATCATAAATAGGATTTGCTTATTGAATCATACCGATCAATTGAAGAAACTAAATTGTAAGTTGATTTACAAGTGCATGTTACAAATAATTACTTTAGGAATAAATTGATAAGCTATAGTACGATGTCAACGATTCCCTTATATTAGATCACGTAACTTTAATGTGTCGTTACGGAAAGAAATAATGTCATTTTCTTTGATTTATCAAAATGAGAATAGTGACCATTATAACTTCCTAAAGGAATAAAAAAAACATTTTTGTTTCTGGTGAAGCGAAAAGAAATATATAAAGAACAGACACGTTGTTATAAGATAAAGGTAATAAACACCATGTCTAGACTCTATAAAATGAAAAAATATTTATTGTCCAATCTATTGCAATGCAGTTGACAAACAAAACATTAATTAATTTCTATATGTATGATTAATATGACATAACATACCTACATAACAAACTGTATATAAAATGTAATTTGACACATTATACTCGTATCATATAAAAAAAGAAAACAAAAATGAGATAAAAATGTAACAAAGATTGAGAGGAAATGTTTACCACTGTTAAAAAAAATCGTTCATTGAAACAAAATTGTCAACACACGTAACGCCAACGCACAAAACCGCTGTCAGTATCTGTCTAGCTAGTTTTTTTACTTTTGAAATATCACATTAAATTATATTTGCTGCAAGCCATTCATGTCGTTTTATTTCTAATAAAGATACATTTGTTTTCTTATATATCTTTCAAATAGATGTTTACGTATCATTACACTTTTATTCATTGCCAAAGGTTGGAGTAGACGTCAATCCGGCTAAAGTTTAGATCTACTTATTTCTTTTATGAAGATCTGATGATGGCCGTATACCTGTCGCCTTCTTTAAAATTAGGATTTCCCGAGAAAGCCGTGCAATTAAACAGGGTTTTACATAGGCATTATAAGAAGTATAAAAAAATACGGTTTCAAAATTATTGTAACTCGATGATGATTGGCTGACTGTGTGAAAGGTCACCTGAAAATATTTTGTATTTGGTCACGGTTAAATCCAAAAGCAGTTATTTAGAGCTGATTTTAATCAGATTGGAGTAGACGTAAACATCGAGAAATGTTGCTTTCTTCAGAAAGGCTAAACTTATAACGCGAATAAATTTTCCTCAGCGTGTCATAATACAATATTGACATTAGCTTTTAAAAAATAAGCAATGTTTACCAGATATAGCTAACAGTGTTTGTATACTATAGATTATTGTGTAAAAAAGATATTTTTGTTATGCTTTTAACATTCATAAATACTAAATGAAATAATAGTGACAATAGACAATATAATGATGATTGGAATGAATGTTTTGTATATTTAATTCCAAAAGTTTCAATGAGATTGTTTTTGAAAATTTTACTACATTACAAGATATTTGTGTAAAAAATATAAGGGGTATTGAACCCTGGTATCCGGTGTGACAGGCGGATATACTTACCACTACACTATCAAGATTCGTACATTATGTCTTTACATTATCTTTCATTAAAGTTCTAAAACACTTTACGCGACCACAACCTTCTAGTTCCGATCACTGTGCTTGTCTGTGTAGCCCATCTGTTTTTACTTGTATCTTTCTTGCGAAAACAAGAAGTGAACAAGTTAATTAATTATGTGTCGATATTGATTATCTCAATTCAGTGTTGACATTAATATTATGAATGTACATGTAATAATTTTTATAAAACAATTCTCAATTACATGCGAATGCATAGATCCCTGACCTGCCTAATTTTAATTATCAGATAGTGGATACACTAAGAATTTCACCACAACAAATTTATGAACAAAAGAGCACATGTCAATATTTGTGGTTAAATGTATTGTGGTTAAAATAAAAGATCATAGAAGGAATCTATCAATTGAGTAAGTTTAAACAACAAATTATACTTTTGACGGTAAATTGGAACCCCGGTCTCCAGTGTGACACACTCACTACTTTACTATGACTAAGATTTAACAGCAGCTAAATACACATAGTACTTTCATAAATCTATAATTATATCTCACGCCCCTAGCAATTTTACTGAAAAATCATATAGATGGTCTGGTTTGATAACAACCTTTGTATCATAATGGTTTTGATGTGCAACATTTCTTTGATAATAAGATAATGTGGTAAATTTTCTAGCTACAAGGCAGAATTGTATTTTGTATTATTTGGATACTATTGTACGAGTGTTAGGTTTGACTACATTTAAATACGCAATACTATTATTTCCTTTCAATATTTCAATGATTTCCTAATGTCGTGTTTAACACATAGCGTCCTTGTTAGAGGAATAGCTAATGCATGAATGTTTGTTTCACACATTAGACTGAACTGCTTGTTTTGTGTAAAAATCATTAAACACATTCTTATGATAACTTGTCATAATTTCAATGTAACAGTATTTATATGAAACAACCGCCGCCGCCAACAACAACAACAACAACAATAATAATAATGACATTTAATATATTATGTTTTAAAGAAAAAACTTCTTTCACTCAAAAAAATCCTCCCCAACGGGGAATTGAACCCCGGTCTCCCGCGTGACAGGCGGGGATACTCACCACTATACTATCGAGGATACGTCGTTAGTTTATTAACAGTAGCTATTTATTCTTTATACTGTTAAACTTAAAATGGCCAGATATAATTTAACAGTATATGTACACAAGCTACTTAAGCTAGTTAATACATGTATTTATAGATTTACGATATTTTTAACAATAGCAAAATGTTATACCATAGTGTATATAGCCTTCCCTTTTGATAGCGAATGGTGTGGTTTGCTTTTAATTTTATCTTCCATTCATAAATATTTAAACACTTATTATTTCTACATATGATTTTAGATAGAAGCAAAACGAAAATTTCATGACGGTGTCGTATGAGATCTGCAAGCAGTCAATTTGCTATTTCAATTGCAATATACTAAGTTATTTTTTCAATTTTCACACAAGGGTTTACATACATATACATGTAAATGATACATCTATTATATTTTCATTTGCCCTAAAACCTTCATGAATATTTAAACGGAAATCAGATAAAACGCAATTAAAAAATATATATTTTTATATCCATCACTGAATTTTCAGTACTATTTCTAATTGGATTCTGCCATGTTTAATGTAACTAAAAAATAAATCGGGGGTATTCTGATTACGGAACAATCGCAACTTTGAGTTAGCATAATAATCTGAACTGAAGTTTACATGTATTTATAGAATAACGATATGTCTTTAGAGATCTCTTGTTATACTATAGCGTAAAGCTTTCACTAATGAATGTGAATGGCATGTTTGCTTTTAATGTTAACTCCCACCATAAATATAACATAATATTACCCACAATAAAATATTACCCTTATTTTTTCTATTTTTCAACATATTTTTTTTTCAACAAAATGTTCATGACGACAAGAGGTAAATTTGATATTCCATTTAATGTATTTCGTTACGTTTGTTCATTTTACACGAAATGGTATACATGTATGTACATGATACACCTTTTATAATTTTATTTTTTTGCATGCAAATTGTATTTCAGACAAATTATCTGTCATAACACATAGGTGAGTTACGGTTAGAACAATCCAGTACCTACCGTTTAATAATGACAGCTCATCCATAACTTATACAAACTTGTTGTTATGTCTCATACAATCTACATTTTGTAGTTGTTATATATGATAGAAATTAACTTAAACTAAATTGTAACTTGATCTATATTCAATAAATAACTTTAAGAATACATCTTTTATTGTATGAGGTCAACGGTTCCCTAATCTTAGACGACGTAATGTTCATGTGTCTTTTCGGAAAGAAATTATATCACTTCCTTTGATTTACCAGACTGACAAGAGCGACCAGTATGATTTACCAAAGTAATAATTACTTACTCGAATAATTCCTTTTTAGACCGGGTATAAGTAAGTCTAATTATTGTCCAATGTAATGTAATGCAGTTATGACAAATACCATTTTTTAAAATAATTATGCTTATATTGACGTAATATTTGTACATAACACACTGAATATCAAATGTTCTTTTGCAAACTGTACTCGAAACATAAAAAAAACGGGAAACAGTTTACTATGTATTATACAATGCATAACAATTCCACGAAAGTAAAATAGTTTATCACATGAAATAGTCGATTGCAACTCACATATTACCAACACACCATCACTCTGTCAGAAGCTGTCTATAAGCACACTATCAACTCTTGAAATGCCAAATGCAAGCTTGTCATGCCATTTATAATTAGATACATTTTATGGGTTTCTTATATATATTTACTGATACAATACTGACATTAGCTCCTGATGAAAATGCATTGTTTACTAGATATAGGGAAAAGCGTTTTTACACTGTCTGTTTTCGTGAAAGATATTTTTGATAGACTTTTACCATTCATAAATACTGTATAGAATAACAGTGTTTATTGTAGACAATATTATGGAAAATTTACTGTTACACAGTTCTGACCTTTTGATGTATTTGATTCTTATGATCTTTGAAATCAACTAAAGGTTCCACCATGAGTTGTATTGAAAAGTTTGTAGCGATTAAAGTTAAACATTACTATGTGTTACTCAATCAATCTTTTAAACGTTCAATAATTTGCTTATTTTCTATTCTTTTTGAAGCTGGATTCGCGTGATTATAACATACGTAATGATATTACCACACGTACCGTATAATCATTATAAATTTCACGATAGCCTTGGGGCAGATCATATGCT
Source organism: Ruditapes philippinarum (assembly GCF_026571515.1). NCBI lineage: Eukaryota > Metazoa > Mollusca > Bivalvia > Venerida > Veneridae > Ruditapes > Ruditapes philippinarum. The sequence continues at coordinate 134,924 of NW_026865553.1, forward strand.
TTATTTTCGACTTGTACACATATATCAAGGGAGTGATTGTTCCTATATATAAAAAGGGGGATAGAGATAATCCCTCAAATTATCGTGGAATCACACTGGTAAATGTTATTGGTAAAATATTTTCTCTACTATTGAGAAATCGTATAAATAAATGGTGCGAATCCGAGAATATTTTTAATAATACGCAGTTTGGTTTTCGTGATGGTCGCTCTACAGCTGATGCTATATTTCTATTACATACTGTAATTCAAAAAGTTTTATCTAAAAAGTCAAAGTTATATTGCGTTTTTATTGATTATCAAAGAGCTTTCGATTCGATAAATAGAGATGCCCTATGGGTTAAACTTATTCAAGCAGGTGTCAGCTGTAAAATGACAAATATGATTAAACTTATCTATAATAATGTACAATCATGTGTAAAAATATCAAATACTATGGAGTTATCTAACTTTTTTGATGTTACAATAGGATTAAAGCAAGGCGATCCATTATCTCCCCTGTTATTTACATTATTTATCAATGATATTGCTGAGAATTTGAACTTTGATACTATGACAGATAAGGATCTAGAACTTTTATCAATGTATTAAATTTTGTTTGCTGACGATATAGTTTTATTCACTACTGATCCAACAAGCTTGCAATCTCAAATAGACCAGATATATAACTATTCTGAAAAATGGGGTCTCAAAATTAATGTTAATAAAACAAAAGTTTGTGTTTTTGAAAAACGTAAACAAGTCAGGGGAAATGAGTTTTTTATAAATGGGGAGAAAATTGAATATGTTGATAACTTTACTTATTTAGGTGTCCGATTTACATATACTGGTAATATGTCTGGTGCAGTAAAAGCATTGAACGATCAAGCTCTGAGAGCCTACAACAATTTATTGTCTTTATTCGATAATATTAGTCTAGACATTAAAACAAAACTTAAACTTTTTGATTCCATGATAGCACCAATTTTATTATATGGGTCAGAGGTATGGGGTCTGTACAATTTTAAAGATGTGGACAAACTACACTTACGTTTCTGCAAATATATCTTAGGTGTTAAAAAACAAACTCCAACATCTGCCGTTTATGGTGAACTTGGCAGAATCCCATTATCAGTCATTTGTAAAGAAAGGTCTATAAAATTTTGGTTAAAGTTTATGAAAACTCCCGACTCCCCTATGTATATGTTATATAGAGACCTATGTAATAATGTAAACACAAATTGTTGGGCTTCTAAACTCCATTCAATTATTGATCATTTAGGTCTTACAAATATTCGCTTAAATTACGACTGTAATGCAAATTACTTAAGTTTATTTAAAAGTAGGATTCGGGATCAGTTTATTCAAGATTGGAATCATACAATTAATACTTCACCGAAATTACACTATTATTGTAAGTTTAAACAATTTTTTGAGTTTGAAGATTATTTAGTTTCAATTAGCAATGAGACTACAAGAAAATCTCTTACTCGCTTTAGACTTAGTTCACATAATTTGGAAATTGAACAAGGGAGATTTAATGGGATTGATAGACAGAATAGATTATGTAAATTATGTAATCAAAATGTTATTGAATCTGAGTATCATTTTTTGCTATGTTGTAATAAATATGATGATTTAAGAAGACAATACTTGGGAAATATCCCATGGCCAAATGTTCATAAATTCAAACAGCTTATGTCAACAAAAAATAAATTTAAACTTTTTAAAATAGCGAAATTTATAGATGAGTCAATGAAATGCCGAAACAATTATTTAGAATTTCTCACGGCTTCTTAACGAATTCTTAAATCATTGTCTCTTAAGTATAAAATTGATTGATTATTAACTTGTATTTTTCTGTACATTTGTTTGATTATATCAGTGTAAAATGTAAACATGTTTATAGTTATATTGCTGTTAAATGTCTTTGCCATATAATGTATGTGTGTAAATGGCCAAAGACAATGTTCATTGTCGATTTGCCAATAAACTTGAAACTTGAAACTATACATACACATACATAAAACAAGCTAATTAGAGCTATGTACTATCCATATACATAAAAGCAAGGAGCAAAGCATGTTATTTTAAAAGCACTATTGAGCATTAATTACATTTGTACCCTTTAAAGATAAGATATAACTAACATCTGAAGATGTTCTCGCAACAAAGCAGCTTTTGGTGAAGTACAAGGATAAATCTAACCGAAAGTTTATTTAACTGATTTCAGCATATCAATGAATTTTTGCTTCCGAGATCTTTCATAAGAGAACAAATATTTTAGCAGTAGAGGATTTAATTATACTTGTGGCTATAAAATACATAAACATGTTCTTGTAATTTTTTTTGTAAAATCAGATGAAATCGTTCTCTATTTTAGACTGTACAGCATAATTCTTTGATTTGTTTTTGGTAAGTTTATTTTTATAGTTATGCAAAAAATGCCTTAAAGTTGTTGTTATACGTTCAGTAAAATTTAGGTTAAAGCATTACCACATTTCGTTTGATTCATATGTTAGTCTGTTTTGTGTACAAGTATGTTTAAAATGTAACTTCAAGGATTTGTATCACATCATGTTCAATTTTTATGTTTTTCATCTTTTATATTAAAAAGAACTACCTTAAAGGCATTTGCAAAACATTGTATTTTATTTTCAAAAGATAACAGACACTTTGTTCGTAATTATAATTAAATGAGATTCACAGTGTTTTAATGGTGAACAGATTTTCGTTAATCATTGTCTCAATTTGCCTATATCTTAAATTATTTTCCCTTACGTCATTTATAAATTACAAAAATAATTTCACCAACAATTATAGATCAACATCAATTTTTGTTAGATTGAAGCTTTCTATGACAGTCGACTAGAGGCAGAAATCTGAACAAGAGGCACAAAGTGTCACCCTACAAAACATGTATTCAATTCTCAACACTCATTGATCCCGGAGAACTCAACACTGAAGTGCAGTACGGGACATCATTTTATATCCTCCACATGACACCTGACACCGAAGGTTTTGAAGTATAAAAATTGAATTTGTACATGAGAGGTAATGTAAATATGCAATCAAAACACAGTGACTGATGACCAATGCGTTCCACCCTATGTTTATAAACTTTAGTATTATATCCATCGATGAAGGCGGACTACATGCAGTAGATGTATATACAATGTATATGATGTATGTTAACCTTAATGAATTGCGTTATAAAAGACGGACTAGTTTTCCTACCTTTATTACATTGATTCAAATGATAAAGTTAAATGGACACTGACATCTTTAACAAAGAAAGAGTGCCAATTTGATAAATCAGGTAAATTCTTCTTTGAGGTGGTATATATTTCTGAACAATCATCGCGTGTTAGGAATAACTGCAATTACGATGCTTTACTTCTTTATGTTTAATGATATATTGTCATGTGAACTTAACACTAGTACTCGAAAAACATGCACTGGTTGCAGTAAATATGTTTATCTCTGATTTCAGAAAAGATGAAAAAATTTTATTTTATGCTTTTCAGTGGATTACTGATTTATCCGTGAAAATTATATTTGATAATTTCAAAGTGAAAATTATCAAAATATAATGTCACACTTTTCAATGACGAAACTACTTTTTTTTAGATTTTTCCCATGTGGTACCTCAATTTTATTTTTGCTAACAATTCTGACAGTGTCAGGCTGTTTAAAGAAAACGCAAAGCTGAAATTGATAATCAACTTAAATGTCAAAAGTAATAAAAAGAAGAAAACTTACTTCTATTCATTCAAATTCCAATCACCAAATTTCATCTCTAAATTTTTTGTTTCATTTTTACAGTCTGACAAATACATTCCTTCCACATGCAAACTGCTCTTGATGACATTTGGGCACATTAAAGTATCCTACGAGCAATAACTGCTGTATGCTTTATGAAAAATTGAAAAGCAATGCCAATGACAGCTATCACCTCGTAGAACAATTAAACCACCCAGCGTTCCGAGCAAGTTCCAAGTTTTCCATTTTCATAGCTGCTTTTTTCATGTTTTCACATCTGTCAACACTTATTTTTTGTCTGTTTCAATCCTCAAATATGTTTTCTTTCTTTTAAAAAGGTGTATGACTAACAAATCCAAATGATATCCCTCTGAATCAAACACAATTATTTTCCTCCCGTGAAATACACAACTTTAAAAAATGGCTGCCGCTTACATTTAACAAAGCCAGGTCTAATATAAATACGCAGTAAGTAACAGAAATATGGATGGATGGTTGGAATTTTTCTCCTACAAGAATTGTTTGTTTTTATTATTAAAACAAGCGATCATTCATATTTTTTTAACAAAATAAATAATATCACTGTCATTTAACGTTGATTGTCGGACTTATTTTACAGCTCAAGACTTCTTGTTTTTAATGAGAAATTCCGACTAAATGGGGCTCTCAATGGGGAAAACAGATTTTAATATTTACGTTTATATTATGGAAATTTTGTTTTTACTTGTTTTTTAGCATAAAATAAAAAGAAAATTTGTTTGTTTGTTGTGTAAGATTTAATTTTATTTCATCTCGTGAACTTTAAAAACAGTATTCTCACTCGTGGCTACGCCACTCGTGAGAATACTATTTTTAAAGCCCACTCGATGAAATAAAATTTCATCTTACACACAAACAAACAAATATCCTCTATGTTATCGCCAAAATGATTTATCTCAAAATAGAACAAATCATTTTAGATGATCTGAAAATGTTACGTCTAAAAACAAATGTAGGAGAAAATCCATCAAAACCCCACACATCAAAACACCACACCTCAAAACACCACACCTCAAAATTTTTAAAGAGTTGACAAAACACCACACATGAATTTTATAGAGTTGACAAAACCCCACACCTTTGATCATGCAAAGAAAATTTATAAGAAAAGAACAAGCAGATTATTTACTACAGTTCTGTAAAAGTTTGATATACATGTAGTTACTTTAAATATTTTATATACTAGTGCCTTTGATCATGATAATGAATGCTTTCTTATATTATATTTCAATATACAATACAATGTGAATGAATAATAATATTCTATACAAATATTACAAACTATTATAATAAAAATCGAATGGTAAATATTCACCAATCAACATTAATAATTCCAAGTGTCCACAATGTAAGTTATTTTATGGTCAATCAAAGGTTTATACAAATTAGTAATAAAGTGTGGGGTTATATCAACTCTATAGAATCAAAGGTGTTGGGTTTTGTCGACTCTATAAAATTCATGTATGGGGTTTTGTCCCCTCTATAAAATTTTGACGTGTGGGGTTTTGACATGTGGGGTTGTGTCTGTCTTCCCTTAAACACGGGTTACATGAATAATCAATATACGTTGCTATTCGTATCTTTAAACCACCTTTTATATTTGCGGTCATATTACATACAATGAACATTTCTCCATTATGTTCGTTGTTTTCAACTAAAAAGCCTTGCATACCAACAAGAGCTGAATCTGAATTCATGTAAGCTATTTAATATATCTTTTACTGTCAAAATGATATTAATTTTAGCCTTTTACATATTTTGTTTCAAGACAATTTAATAAAGATGTTTGTTTTGTTTTTGATATATTCGCTTTATAATTACTAAGAATTCTGACTTTGGGATGTCGGGTCCAACGTAAAATACCATTTATGCATGTTACAAAATTGTTAAAGATTATTTACAATAACTTTTAAATAAACTGTCCATTTGACTGGTAATTACAAAGTAATTTTTAAAAGAGGTATTTATTCCTTGAGGTGAATGTTTTGTTGTTGTATTTGTATTTCAAAACATAAGGTAGGTGGTGAATATAATGGGAAGTATCGTTAGTAGGTCTTTTACAAAAAATACTGCTAAAGTCAGTCGTTCATGTCTGCCGGACAAAATGGCAACCAGAGCCGAAATTTTACATAAAATGAAATCTCTTACACAGCCGCTGGACACATTTTGATGCTAAGAATGAAATTTTCTTCATGTAAACCATGTCCTCAGTTCTTGATGATATATTTATTTCCGGTGTTTATATTTGAATGTCATTAACATATCATTTAATGATGCATATCTTAATAATACTGTCCGTTCCATTCTGCTAACAGATTTTTGAGAATTGGAATATACTGTGTGATGTAACTTCGTTCAAGCAAATATTTAATGAACTGAGTTGTAATAATGCCCCTCTTTAGAGACAAATATACAAAGCGGCGTCATCAGCAACATTTATCAAAAAAATGTGAATATCAGTAGTGTCTAAAATTGTTAAATCATATAAAATGTCTAATTAACACTGAAAAATTTCTTCAACCATGTATTGAGAACAGGTATAGATCATTTCCAACAGTCTTGCTGTTGTGTTGACATTTTCGCGACATGGTTGTGTGTCTGCCTTGTAATCAAGAGGTCTGGGGTTCAAATCCCTTTAAGTGCCTGAAGATTTTTCAGGTTAACAATTATCAAGGTGGCAGTGATTTTTTTTTTCAACTTTCAAAACAGAACCTGTGGCTTTATAAATGGGAAACTATAGCTTGATTAATCAGAAAAGAGGAAAAATTTCAACCACTGAAAATGGAATTTACCCATACATTTAAAAAAAGTGTAATTCAATTTAAAGGGGTTCCATTGAGGTATTTTGTCATGATGGGACTGAAATATTTTTTCCAGATAAATGTACCATTTGATGAATGTTTAGAACACTAATCTTTGTACAAACCTTTAGATCATTTGCGCACTTCGTTTTTCCAGAATAATTATTCAAATTGTAAAAAGATGACCCAAAATGAAATGGCTAGACTTTAAATAGATATTTTTATATATAATAATTTATAAAGGTCAAAATAAAATTATTCTGAAATATTCAAGAATGTGCCCCATTTGGTAGAGACGTAACGGCCGTGACAAGACCAAAAAATTGTAGGCGTATATGCCGGTTTTCCTGTAAAGGCAGACATCTGTGTAATATCAATTTGTAAAATAGGTCGGTTTTGCAGTCTAACTCTAAGTATGATCGAAATGTCTTGGGTACGAAAGACTCGAGATCTCCAAATTACTTCGAAATTATTTACGAAAGTTTTAGTCCTCGGAAACAAATTGGCATCAATAAATAAACTTAATATTATTAGTCATCAAATTCATAACATATTTTGCTTTATAACATACCTTATGAGCTTAACAGGCTGATAATTATGCTCGTGAAGTAGGTCGAAAAATATACCGGAAGTTGTCGGATTCATTTAACCTAATTATCGGCTAATTCAGAGACGAATAGATTATCTACATCTCTGGCTAATTCTATTTCAATATCCACTTTGCAATTATAAACTACAAAATTTATCCGATAAATAATGTCTTTTTCAAAAATTCTGGAATATAATACAAAAAAATGTGATGATAAGGCGGATGAGTAGCCTAAGTTAAATATTGCAAGCCGTCAAGCACTATGACCCAATTAATTTACTATCCCATTCATAGAATTATGTGACCTTTCAAATTATATCCGCTACGTTTCTAATACCGTGATTCAAGCTCAATTGCACATTATTTTCAAAAAATAAATTTCTTGTCTCCACTTCTGTTCGCAATAAATCGAAGTTTTCAGAAATTCAGAGCACTATTTTTCACTCGCGGCGGTTATGCGTCGGTCATGGTCGGGTGATCACTATGAATTCAGCTTACCTTGATATGTTAGAATACAATATAGCATATAGAGTGGCGATGAAACGTCACAGCAGTGGGCGTTACCCTGTATGGTTGGAAATTTCGGGTTTGTAAGTGCACTAGTTGGGACTACGTCCCAACTAAAAAGCAATGTTTACTAGATATAGGTAACAGTGTTTGTATACTATAGATTATTGTGTAAAAAAGATATTTTTGTTAGGCTTTTAACATTCATAAATACTAAATAAAATAATAGTGACAATAGACAATGTAATGATGATTGGAATGAATGGTTTGTATATTTAATTCCAAAAGTTTCAATGAGATTGTTTTTGAAAATTTTACTACATTACAAGATATTTGTGTAAAAAATATAAGGGGTATTGAACCCTGGTATCCGGTGTGACAGGCGGATATACTTACCACTATACTATCAAGATTCGTACATTATGTCTTTACAATATCTTTCATTAAAGTTCTAAAACACTTTACGCGACCACAACCTTCTAGTTCCGATCACTGTGCTTGTCTGTGGAGCCCATCTGTTTTTACTTGTATCTTTCTTGCGAAAACAAGAAGTGAACAAGTTAATTAATTATGTGTCGATATTGATTATCTCAATTCAGTGTTGACATTAATATTCTGAATGTACATGTAATAGTTTTTATAAAACAATTCTCAATTACATGCGAATGCATAGATCCCTGACCTGCCTAATTTTAATTATCAGATAGTGGATACACTAAGAATTTCTCCACAACAAATTTATGAACAAAAGAGCACATGTCAATATTTGTGGTTAAATGTATTGTGGTTAAAATAAAAGATCTTAGAAGGAATCTATCAATTGAGTAAGTTTAAACAATAAATTATACCTTTTGACGGTAAATTGGAACCCCGGTCTCCAGTGTGACACACTCACTACTTTACTATGACTAAGATTTAACAGCAGCTAAATACACATCATACTTTCATTAATCTATAATTATATCTCACGCCCCTAGCAATTTTACTGAAAAATCATATAGATGGTCTGGTTTGATAACAACCTTTGTATCATAATGGTTTTGATGTGCAACATTTCTTTGATAATAAGATAATGTGGTAAATTTTCTAGCTACAAGGCAGAATTGTATTTTGTATTATTTGGATACTATTGTACGAGTGTTAGGTTTGACTACATTTAAATGCGCAATACTATTATTTCCTTTCAATATTTCAATGATTTCCTAATGTCGTGTTTAACACATAGCGTCCTTGTTAGAGGAATAGCTAATGCATGCATGTTTGTTTCACACATTAGACTGAACTGCTTGTTTTGTGTAAAAATGATTTAACACATTCTTATGATAACTTGTCATAATTTCAATGTAACAGTATTTATATGAAACAACCGCCAACAACAACAACAACAACAACAATAATAATAATAATGACATTTAATATATTATGTTTTAAAGAAAAAACTTCTTTCACTCAAAAAAATCCTCCCCGACGGGGAATTGAACCCCGGTCTCCCGCGTGACAGGCGGGGATACTCACCACTATACTATCGAGGATACGTCGTTAGGTTATTAACAGTAGCTATTTATTCTTTATACTGTTAAACTTAAAATAGCCAGATATAATTTTACCGTATATGTACACAAGCTACTTAAGCTAGTTAATACATGTATTTATAGATTTACGATATTTTTAACAATAGCAAAATGTTATACCATAGTGTATATAGCCTTCCCTTTTGATAGCGAATGGTGTGGTTTGCTTTTAATTTTATCTTCCATTCATAAATATTTAAACACTTATTATTTCTACATATGATTTTAGATAGAAGCAAAACGAAAATTTCATGACGGTGTCGTATGAGATCTGCAAGCAGTCAATTTGCTATTTCAATTTCAATATACTAAGTTATTTTTTCAATTTTCACACAAGGGTATACATACATATACATGTAAATGATACATCTATTATATTTTCATTTGCCCTAAAACCTTCATGAATATTTAAACGGAAATCAGATAAAACGCAATTAAAAATATATATTTTTATATCCATCACTGAATTTTCAGTATTATTTCTAATTGGATTCTGCCATGTTTAATGTAACTAAAAAAATCGGGGGTATTCTGATTACGGAACAATCGCAACTTTGAGTTAGCATAATAATCTGAACTGAAGTTTACATGTATTTATAGAATAACGATATGTTTTTAGAGATCTCTTGTTATACTATAGCGTAAAGCTTTCACTAATGAATGTGAATGGCATGTTTGCTTTTAATGTTAACTCCCACCAATAAAATATTACCCTTATTTTTTCAATTTTTTAAACATTTTTTTTTCAACAAAATGTTCATGACGACAAGCAGTAAATTTGATATTCCATTTAATGTATTTCGTTACGTTTGTTCATTTTACACGTAATGGTATACATGTATGTACATGATACACCTTTTATAATTTTATTTTTTTGCATGCAAATTGTATTTCAGACAAATTATCTGTCATAACACATTAATAATATCTGTCATATTTTGCGGCTCGGATCGGAATATCCGTCCCTCGGTCACCCGCCCATGGGCGGTAACTCGGCAAGCCTCGTTACCGCCCAATGGGCGGGTCACCTCGGGACGGATATTCCGATCCGAACCGCAAACATATGTCAGATATTTTTTCTTGCATATTCTACCATATTCCATTATATTTTAAATTCTATATCTTTATTTTCAATGAAAATTTATATCATTACAACCGTAACTACTTTCATTCAACAGCGTATGAATTACAAAATCATTCATAACGGTAAAATGACGTCATCTTTATCGTGCCATTGTACAGCACGCGACTCATCTGGAACCCCCCATGCCAGATGAAATTTCCGGCATGGGTAAAACTAACGGAAACGCCAGTCTGATATGCAAGAAAGGTGAGTTACGGTTAGAACAATCCAGTACCTACCGTTTAATAATGACAGCTCATCCATAACTTATACAAACTTGTTGTTATGTCTCATACAATCTACATTTTGTAGTTGTTATATATGATAGAAATTAACTTAAACTAAATTGTAACTTGATCTATATTCAATGAATAACTTCAAGAATACATCTTTTATTGTATGAGGTCAACGGTTCCCTAATCTTAGACGACGTACTGTTCATGTGTCTCTTCGGAAAGAAATTATATCACTTCCTTTGATTTACCAGACTGACAAGAGCGACCAGTATGATTTACCAAAGGAATAAAATCATTATTTTCTGAAGTTAACAAATGTCTTTTAACAACGAACAACTTATCATAAGACTTTAGTAATAATTACTTACTCGAATGATTCCTTTTTAGACCGGGTATAAGTAAGTCTAATTATTGTCCAATGTAATGTAATGCAGTTATGACAAATACCATTTTTTTAATAATTATGCTTATATTGACGTAATATTTGTACATAACACACTGAATATCAAATGTTCTTTTGCAAACTGTACTCGAATCATAAAAAAACGGGAAACAGTTTACTATGTATTGTATCATAGTTTGGAGACCTTTCTGTTAAAAATGTGTCAGGGTTAAATCGTATACATATACAAAATGTACATGCACAGTGCGTTAACTGGAGTGCGGGTATTAGTTACACGCACTCCAGACCATGCCCATTGATTGGCTCATTTTTGCTGGAGTTTACATATTGTGACGGCAGAGAAAGGGAAAGCGACAGAAATATCATATTCAGATGTTCGTTCATTGGTTCATTTTTGCCGGGGTTTCATATTGTAAAAACAGGGAACGTGTTTTTATGTTTGACCATGATACAAAAGAGAAAGAACACCAAAACACTCGGTAATCTTATTAATACTCGGGGGCTACGCCCCCTCGTACAAATCAGATAACCTCGTGTTTCGGTGCTCTTTCTATTACTTATACAATGCATAAAAATTCCACGAAAGTAAAATAGTTTATCACATGAAATAGTCGATTGCAACTCACATATTACCAACACACCATCCCTCTGTCAGAAGCTGTCTATAAGCACATTATCAACTCTTGAAATGCCAAATGCAAGCTTGTCATGCCATTTATAATTAGACACATTTTATGGGTTTCTTATATATATTTACTGATACAATACTGACATTAGCTCCTGATGAAAATGCATTGTTTACTAGATATAGGGAAAAGCGTTTTTACACTGTCTGTTTTCGTGAAAGATATTTTTGATAGACTTTTAAACAGTGTTCATTGTAGACAATATTATGGAAAATTTACTGTTACACAGTTCTGACCTTTTGATGTATTTGATTCTTATGATCTTTGAAATCAACTGAAGGTTCCACCATGAGTTGTATTGAAAAGTTTGTAGCGATTAAAGTTAAACATTACTATGTGTTACTCAATCAGAGCTGCATGACTGGTACTGGTACTGGTACTGCAGTACGTACTGCAGCGATTTTGCAAGTACTGGTACTGATACTGAATTACTCTTACAAAATTTTGCTACTACTGGTACTGGTACTGCATTACTGTCTTAAAAAGTGGTACTGCTACTGCATTACCCAGTACTTTTGGTTTTGATAAAAATTCTAAAAAGCATCAATTTTTCTCATAAAAAAGCTGTTAATTACATGAACTATATTATTTTTGTGAAAAAGTAAGTGATAATTTGCTGCAATATTCTTTCAAATGTTAACATAGTATTCATCATAAAAAACACCAAAGACTTTAAGTAAAAATTAAATAAAGATAAACAGACTCAATAAATATTTACTCTAAAATATCCTTATTAAAATCTTGTATTACTTTGTATTTACTAGTAAAAGAGCAAAATAAACACTAATTAATTTCTTCTATTCTAAATAAACCCATTTCAAGTGAAAAAAGTGATATTGTTAGCACCATAAAAAGTTGTTATTTACTTTGGTATAAATTGAACAGAGGTGTGAAGGTGTGAAAGGCAACAAAAGACTGTTGTGTTTTAAATGAAAGATGTTTGCATTATATTTATACAGTTGACTGGTTACTAAACAATTAGATATGACATGAATATATGTTGTAAATATTGTTTGTAAAAAGTATGTTAAAACTATAAAGTTGTAAACATGTTATGTTAACTTTAAAGTAAATTATGATTTTATTTCTTTGCTGAATAATAATATTTGCAATTATTTGTTTGACACTGTATTTATTCAAACTTTGATGAATATATAAAAGTAATGGTACTGGTACTTAATTACTTCACCAAAAAAAGTACTGGTACTGCTGTACCGAGCTAAAATCTAGTACTGGTACTGGTAATGGTACTGCATAATTTGCCAAGTACTGGTACTGGTACTTAAGTACTACACCCTTAGTACTGATGCAGCTCTGTACTCAATCAATCTTTTAAACGTTCAATAATTTGCTTATTTTCTATTCTTTTTGAAGCTGGATTCGCGTGATTATAACATACGTAATGATATTACCACACGTACCGTATAATTATTATAAATTTCACGATAGCCTTAGGGCAGATCAAATACTTTATTTTCGACTTGTACACATATACATAGTCGCACACATAAAACAAGCTAATTAGAGCTATGTACTATCCATATACATAAATGCAAGGAGCAAATCATGTTATTTTGAAAGCACTATTGAGCATTAATTACATTTGTACCCTTTAAAGATAAGATATAACTAACAACAATACAATACAATACAACATTCTTTTATTTCGTCAAGGTTACATTTGTAACAACAGACATTACAATAATCTAGTAAATAAATACATGCGTGGGTATCAAATAGAAAACAATTACATGTTTTACGTCAAGTATGATAGATAATCAAGCGAAAATTAGTACATGTAATACAACAAGAAACATTTTTTTTTTAACCTTAAAACTTAATATAAATTTAAGTATGGGGACAGCGATATTTAACTGTCTAATTTCTATAGGAGATAAACAGAACAGAACAGAACAAAATCTTTATTGTAGACTTGAGCTCTACGCTCCTCGTCTATATAAATACAATACATATAATACAAAAGTCAATCAATTACAGCATGAGTACAGAGAGAGATAAATAAACTTTCTGAATAACATTTTATGTGTAACAGAAACTTATGCAATTCGTGAGTACAAATCGCCACAGTAACTCTGGCAATTTCTGAATATAACGTATTTAATGTTGTTGTTTTTTTAACAAATGTCACTAGTGAAGGTTATACAAAAATCAAATTATATCAGTTCGTTGGATCTGATTTTTAAAGCACAATTAAGATAACATGCTAATTTGTTTAAAACATCTATGTTTGTGACTGACATTAATTCAAGAAATTTAAACATGCTAGGTCGTTCATAATAATAATTGTCTATGTAACGTTTCCTAATCCATTTATACTTGGGACACATAATAACAAAATGGAACTCATCTTCAATATCAGAAGAATTACATATTTCACAACGTCTTTCAGTTCTTTCAATTCTGTTTTGTCCATACCTTCCTGTTTCGATGCGTAATTTGTGAGCAGATAATCTAAATTTTGTAATAAGTTGTCTAAATAACTTGTTTTTAACAGAACTCAGGTAACTCTCATATCTGAAGTCATGTTTAATATGCTTATATACAGTTAACACTCTGTTGTTCTCTAAGCTACTTTTCCATTCTTGAGTGAAACAGTCTAACAAACGCTGTTTAAATTGTATAATAAATGTGACTTCATTACAATTTAAAGGGTTTTCCCAAACATACCCATAACCAAACGTATATAACATTGATTTTACATTTGACAACCAATTAGTTTTATTCTTTTGTACGTTTTCCAGCATAATTGAATACACCGTTTTTAAAACACAATTACTAGTTTTTAACACTTTAAACCAAAATTTAAGCACTTTAATGTAGCGATTGATATACAGCGGGAATCGTCCTAATTCACCATATACACCAGCATTACTTGTGGATATCTTAACATTTAATACTCGTTTGCAGAACTTCAAGTGTATACGCTCCATCTCTTTACATTTGGTAAAACCCCACACCTCAGCTGAATAATTTAAAATCGAGGTTACAAACGAATCGAATAAACTACACATAGTTTTTGGGGAAAACTCGAACTCTTTCGTATTAACTAATAATGTATTCATTGCTTTAAGCGCTTTACCCACTAACATTTGGGAATTAAGGTTGAATCCACCATTTGAACTAAATACGACACCTAGATAGTTAAAGTTCTCGACTGTTTCTAATGTAATTCCATCGTATGTCCATTTCTCATCATTATGTAATCTACCATTCTTTCGAAATACCATCACTTTGGATTTTTCCGTGTTTACTTTCAAACCCCATCGATTACAATATGTGTTTAAGTCATTTAAACTCAGTTGAAGATCCTCGATGTTATCCGATAATAGCACCATATCGTCTGCATATAGGAAAAGGATTAGTGTTATATCGCCATAATTAAGACCACTTCCTGGTCTAGATCCTAGGAATAATTCTAGGTCTTCAATAAACATAGACCAGAAAAGAGGTGAACAGATTTCTCCTTGTTTTAGACCAACGATTAACGATTAAGTCCATGAAATCCGAATATTGGTTACAGTGCCTGACACGGCATCTCACGTATTCATACATTGATCTTATAATCCGTAGCAATTTACCATTTATTCCAAGTTTATACATTTTAAACCATAAAGCATTTCTGTAAACGCTGTCAAAACACTTTTTCATATCTATAAATGTAGCATAAAGTCTTTTCCCATTATGAAAACTACTTTCTTTTATACTATTTAAACAGAAAATCGCATCTGTAGTGGAAAACCCCTTTTTAAATCCAAATTGTGAGTCTGAAATAACATCATGCGTAAAACACCACTGAGATAATCTAGCATTTAGAATAGAAGTAAACAATTTTGCTAGAACACTGATTAATGTAATTCCCCTATAGTTATTCACGTCATTTTCGTCGCCTTTCTTGAAAAGCGGTATTATTATCCCATCCATCCAGGCAGAAGGAAAATAGCCACTGGAGAATATCTTGTTAAATAAGTCAACCAAGTGTGACGTGAGAATATCACTCCCTTCAATTAAATATTCATTGATAATTTCATCACTCGATGCCGCCTTTCCACGCTTAAGACCTTTGATCGCTCGATATACTTCAGAGCTTGTAATAACAACATCCAGCTCCTCAAATATAGGGTTGTCCGCAGTCAGGTTTTCACTACAAAATTGCTCGCTGTTTTCATCAAAAGTAATATTTATTTCTTGTGAAAGATTCTTGAAATACTCATGAAATTGTTCAACAGATATACTACCCCCTTTCATATCTTTTTTCTTTGAAAAGTATTTCCAAAAGTCCTTTGGTTTTTTCCTTTTTAAATCCTCGATTTCTTTCATTTTGACATGTTTATATTTATTACGTTTTGATTTCACAATCTTTTTATACAAACGTTTTTTACACATAAGATTAATCCTGTTTTCATCAGTTTTAAATTCATTAAAACAACGCAATGCTTCAATATAATCCCGTTTTGATTCTCTACACGTTATATCAAACCATTCCGCGGGTTTTATAACGGCTTTGCTTGCAAATTGCTTCGGTTTTGAAGGACAGTTTTTTATTTCCTTTGAGAATATTGGCTTCGCCACACAATTTATTAGATTAACAAATTCCCCTACAGCATTATCTACTGTAGACTGGTTTACAGTTTCTAATGTGCCCAAAGCATTATTAAACTGGGG
Organism: Ruditapes philippinarum; assembly: GCF_026571515.1. Lineage (NCBI taxonomy): Eukaryota > Metazoa > Mollusca > Bivalvia > Venerida > Veneridae > Ruditapes > Ruditapes philippinarum. The sequence continues at coordinate 151,302 of NW_026865553.1, forward strand.
CAATTTAGATATCAGACCTCGTCTAAAGGCTTCACGCTTATCTGGGTCCCATCTAATTAAGTTTGATGTACTTTGTTCAACACATGATGTATTATAACTGTTTATGGCTATACTGAAGCAAATGATTGCATGATCTGAGAACATGTTGAAATCAGATATGTGAAATGTCTGGATTAATCTGTAATCCTCTTGCTTACATAATAAATAGTCTATAACGGAGCTCCCATTGTATCCGCAGAATGTATACGATTCTGTGTCTTTAAAACGCCCGTTACAAATCCGTAAATCAGTGGCTTTGCACATGTCTAGAAGCTGGATACCGTTAGAGTTATGATGAGTGTCAATTGTCGACCGTTCGATTGGAATGTCCGGAACATAATCCTGTCTATCCATGACTGAATTTATTCTATCGTATAAAATATAGTCTGCTTTTCTACCAACTCTACTATTCATATCTCCCGCAATCAGTACAGTTCCTAAAGTCTGATAATAATGTATATCGCTTTCAATAATTTCAAATAGATTGCTATTGACAACATTATACGCCGGTGAATCTTGTCCCCATATGTATGTTGCACAAATAAAAATATCACTTTCTATCCTAAAAAAGTCTTTGTCTATTTTAATCCAAATGATTGTGTCAAAGTGATTACGAACTACTGTTATGCCTTTTGCAATTGATTCTCGACAGTACAACACTATACCACCACTACATCTACGTGCCTTTTTATGCTGGAATTTGCGATAAAAATTTTGAGATTTGTAACCATCGAAATCTACTATACTTTCCTGGTTAGTCCACGTCTCTAGCAAGAAAATGACATCGTAATGTTCAATCAGGTTACAGAAATCTTTATCGTCCATTTTATACTTAGTTAATCCATTGCAGTTCCACACAGCAAATGATAAATCACTCCCCTCAATATGCTACGCAACACTACCATATTTTCCATCCGTATATATTTTTCCATCAATTATGAGTTTATTATACTTAATATATGCTTCCTTTTTATCATCTCTTGCCTTTTTCATAATTGGGATGAGTCTCTTTCTTTGTGCAACAACATCTGAAGGGTATTGATCATGCATGTATAATCCGGTGGCCTTTGAGTCAACATTTTCCTTAAACGATTTTACAAACTGTTTGGTTTTAAAGTCTTTGAAGGTAACCACAATATTTTTGGGTTTACTCCCTTTCCGAATCCCAGAACGATAAGCTCTTTCGATTTCTATAGATTCTGCTTCATCCTCCGGTATTTTTAAATCGTCCTTGAAGTATTCCTTTACTTTGGTAACAGTTTGATCGTTTGTCTCGTGCTCACATTCCTTAATACCACCTATGATCAAATTGTTCATCATTTGCTTAGCTTGAATAGATGACAAAGATTCTTTCAATTCTTTGTTTTCGGTCTGAAGCTTAGTCACTTGATTTCGTGTCTCATCCAAAGAAAAAACATGAACGTCTACCGATTCTTCTAAAGAATTCAGTTTGTCAGCACTTTTTGCTACCCGAGAATCAAGATCTGACCACAGCTTATTAATTTTAATATCCATTTCTGATACCTTTTTCTCTACAAGTTCTAGCTTAGAAAGTCTACTATTCATTTCATCAAACTTTGCACTCATAAATAACATAAGTTCTTCATTTGTAACATGCTTACCAGACTGGATTTGAACACATGGAGTTGGAGAGTATACATGTTGCATGTTCACGGGAGTGATATTGTTCATAGTTGACCCTTGTGGTGAACACTGACCCACATTTGATGATGTCATGTATTGCTGAGTGTTTATATATCTATTCCCGTTATCCATTATGTTATGCACCTTTGAACAGTCCGATTGACAATAAGAACCGTTAAAAACTTGATCCGTTGACCCGTTGTCCAAATTTAACAATGTAAGGTACGAACCGTTCTCAACTTGTGAATTCTCAACTTGTGAATTGTCACTCAACAAAGAATGGTGACTTGAAGTGTTTATATTTCCCGCTTTTTTCTGTTCCTTTGTTCCCCTTGTTGATTTTGGTGTTTCTCCTTTACTACTGTTTTTTCTCTTTTTGTCTTTATTTCCACCCATAACAAGTTCATATCCAACATGAAGAGACACTTATAAAGCACTATATGTAAAAATAAATTCTAAATAATCCGTATTTTCGACACAAAATTGTTAAATTATTTCTCTGCAAAAATATACGACTGACAACCTTTTCTGACCTTTGACCTTATTCACATAAAACACGCTAATTAGAGCTATGTACTATCCATATACATAAATGCAAGGAGCAAATCATGTTATTTTGAAAGCACTATTGAGCATTAATTACATTTGTACCCTTTAAAGATAAGATATAACTAACAACAATACAATACAATACAACATTCTTTTATTTCGTCAAGGTTACATTTGTAACAACAGACATTACAATAATCTAGTAAATAAATACATGCGTGGGTATCAAATAGAAAACAATTACATGTTTTACGTCAAGTATGATAGATAATCAAGCGAAAATTAGTACATGTAATACAACAAGAAACATTTTTTTTTTTAACCTTAAAACTTAATATAAATTTAAGTATGGGGACAGCGATATTTAACTGTCTAATTTCTATAGGAGATAAAGTGGAGCACGTGGAAAGCGTGTAAAACTTATTTACGTCATTCATTAGTGTTACTATGGAATGTCATTGACGGAGTAAAATACTATTTCAAAAAGTAAAACTAACGTGTAAGTGTGTTCATGATGTGCGCTATAAATATACTAAGATTTTTTAGGATTTCGCTGTTACTACTTTTAAGGAGTTCTTGGTATTTAATGATATTTGGATATCTGTGAAAATAATTTGGAATAAGCTGCTTTCTTTTTTCGGTGAAATAATTACAAACCATCAAATAATGGAATTCATCACCTAAGTCATTTTGGCATAGTGGACACTTTCTATTAACATATGGGATATTAGACCAACGGCCAGTTTCAACAGGGAATTTATGATTTGCAGTCCTAAACTTTAGAATAGGTAAGTATAAGTGTTTTGGCAATGATGTCAAATAGTCTTCACGCTCAAACTGATATTTAAACAAGTTATAGAGTTTGCCTTTATTTGATAGTTGCATTCTACTAAACCAGTCGGTAATAAATTGATCAATCAGTGTTTGTTTAATTAACAAATGAACGTTACATAAGTTCGAAAAATTTTGATTTAGGAATATTTCACTGTGACCGGTTAGATCAAGGGTAGATTTAACATAATCAAGCCATTTGAATGTGTAATCACTATTTAACATAAATTTGTAGATAAAATTTGAGTATTTATATTGATGAACTTGCACTAAATTTTTCCAAAATTTAATAATACGTGTTTTGATAACAATTTCAAGCGGATATCTACCTAATTCGCCATAGAGCATGTACGCAGGAGTACTTTTTCTGCAATTTGTTATTTTACGCAAAAATTCTATATGTACTTTTTCGATGTCTTGAGTATTTTCTATTCCCCATATTTCGCATGAAAATAACAAAATTGGAACAATGGTGTTATCGAATAGTTTGAGTTGTAAATCAAGAGGTAAACAAAGGTTATTAATTCGTTTGTACAAAAGGTGCATCGCTTTTCTAGCTTGTGTAATTAAATGATCTCTTGCTTTCTTAAATTTCCCATTAGGACTAAACATAACGCCTAAGTATTTATAACTATCGATTATTTGCAGAGCATTTCCGTTAAGCGTAAATGACATATTGCGTACCCCACGTGTATTTGAACCAAAGATAATAACTTTGGTTTTGCTAGTATTCATTTTTAATTCCCATCTTTGACAATAATCGTTAAAATCATTTAAACATTTTTGGAATTCTTGCGGGGTTTTTGAAATAAGAACCGTGTCATCTGCAAAAAGTAACACTAATATACTTAAAAAACTATCAATATTCTCAATTTGGCATTCTAAAGAAATTCCGCCATTACATTTAGATTCCAGAAAATCGAGTAAGTCATTAAGAAAAAGTGAGAACAAAAGAGGGGAAAGATTTTCCCCTTGTCTCACGCCACAGTCGCACGAAAACATGGAGGAAACTTCCCCATTTGATTGAACACATGACTTAATGTTATTGTACATGTTGCGAATAATTCTTAGGAATTTGCCATCAATACCATTATCGATCAATTTTTGAAAAAGTTGGGCTCTATTTACATTGTCAAAAGCTCGGGAGAAATCAACAAAAGCTGCAAAAAGCTTACTTTTTTTCATACGCATTAGTTCTATCAAAAAATTTAAGGTAAATACATGATCCATAGTCGAGTGATTTTTTCTAAAGCCTGCCTGATTTTCATGAATAATGTTATGAGTTTCTACAAATTTAGTCAACCTATCATTTAATACTGAAGTAAATAATTTTCCGAGACAGCTCAGGATCGTAATTGGCCTATAGTTTTCCGGTAAATCAGCATTTCCTTTTCCTTTAAAAATTGGTATAATATAGCCTTCAGACCAACTATTAGGAATAATTCCGGTATCAAGAATAATGTTAAAAAGTTTCGTAAATATTGGCAACATAATGTACTCTGTAGATTTAATATATTCGTTAAAGATATTATCCGACTTACTAGCTGCTTTTCCATTTTTGCACTTTTTTATTGAATTAGAAATTTCATTTTCGGTAAAAGGGATATTTAAAATGTTGTCGTTATGACGTAAATCAGTCTCATTGGTTTCGAACAGGTTTGACTGTTCATTGTTCGAATTTACATTTTTGAAATATTCGTAAAAATCATTAATTGATGGCATTTTGCTCTGGTTATTTGTTTTAAGACTATTTAAATATTTCCAGTATGATTTGGGATCGGATTTTTGCATTTTTCTTAGCTTGGCCTGATTGTTAAACGTATATTTATTCAGGTAAAATTTCATTGTGTGTTTATAATCTTTACTTGCACGGTTGAGAAGACACCGATTATTATTAGATTTATTCAAGTTATACTTTTTCCGTGCGCGGTTATATATAGCTCGCTTGTTATGGCAGTGGGGCCCGTACCAGGGTTTATTTTTGATTTTCGACCTACGTGTGTTCCTTATTGTCTCAACGTGCGAATAAGGCTTTGTAAAAACAGCTTTTGCAGATTCGTTGTAAATGTGAGTAATTTCCTCTACAATTTGATTAAGCGATAAATTTGGATCCGAGTTTAAAGGAAAATTATTTAATAGGAATTCTACGCTCGCTACCTTATTCAAATTAATTTTTTGAATAAACTCGTGTTTTCGGCTGGGTTGCCATTTAATCGGGTTGCTATTTGCAGTCGGACTGTTGACACCATTGCTATCACTTTTAACAAAGTTAATTTCTAATGACAATAAAGAGTGTCCATCTGAGAAAATGCAATCTAATTCATTAATTTTGAAATCGTTTAAATATTTCAGCATATTTGCAGACGAAATGGTATAGTCGATTACCGACATGTTTTTGAATGTAAAATTTCCAATGTCTTTATCGTGGCTAAAACGACCATTTAATACAAAAAGATTATTATTTTTACAAATATTAATTAAAGACCGACCTATACTATTGATCTTATTTCACGGCGTCTCAACGCCGTGATATTGTGATGGGTAGTTTTCGGTAGCATGGGCAAAAGTCACGTGACAAAATGCCTTTCGATTTCTTCAGCCGACATTTTATTGTTTTTACGCAATCATTGTACAGCCCATTTCCGTGAAAAGTTACATAGAAACAGTTTTTTTTTCAAAACCATATAGAATCTAAACAGTATTTTTATCAACACACGAAATATCAGCGTTTTATATTAACACATTTCCGGACATCCTTTCGACATGCTTGAGAAATTCGCCTTGAATGGATTATGTATGGTGGCTGATTAACGCCATCAAAATATTTTCGCGTCTTCGCCTCAAAATGCGAAAATGCGAAAACACGAAGGGACATATTTTGACTAATGTGTTCTCATGTCGGATCTATGTCTCTCTCGGAGTGAATCTTTTCACGTGTAAAATGTCTTTGAACATTACCTTCCAAAGTTTCTATATTTGCAATTAAGAACTTAAATTGTCTTCTTTTTTTAGCTCACCAGAGCCGAAGGCTCAGGAACAAAGGGGGGTACTCCGGCGTCCGGCGTCCGTCGTCATGCGTCAACAATCATCTTCTTCTCTGAAACTGCTGGGCAGATTTAACTAAAATTTGGTCTGTAGCATCCTTGTGATAGTCACACTTAAATTTGCTCATGTCATTTCAATTGGCCCCTTTAAGGGTTCAGCAGAGCTAAAAATAGAAAAACCTTTAAACATTTTCTACTACAGAACTAATGGATGGATGATCACCAAACTTTGTCTGTAGCAGCCTTAGGTAGTCTTTTATTAAGTTTGCTCATATTAATTTGATTGGCCCCTTTTAGGGGTCACTAGGGCTAAAAATAGAAAAACCTTTAGACATCTTCTTCTACAGAACCAATAGATGGATGGTCACCAAACTTTGTCTGTAGCATTCTTGGGTAGTCTTTTATCAAGTTTGCTCATCTTAATTTGATTGGCCCCTTGTAGGGGCTGCTACAGCTAAAAATAGAAATACCTTTAAACGTCTTCTTCTACAGAACTAATTGATGGATGATCACCAAACTTTGTCTGTAGCATCCTTAGGTAGTCTTTTATCAAGTTTGCTCATATTAATTTGATTGGCCCCTTTTAGAGGTCACTAGGGCTTAAAATAGAAAACCTTTAGACATTTTCTTCTACAGAACCAATTGATGGATGATCACCAAACTTTGTCTGTAGCATTCTTGGGTAGGCTTTTATCAAGTTTGCTCATATGAATTTGATTGGCCCCTTGTAGGGGCTGCTATAGCTTAAAATAGAAATACCTTTAAATGTCTTCTTCTACAGAACCAATAGATGGATGATCACCAAACTTTGTCAGTACCGTTCTTGGGTAGTCTTTTATTATGTTTGCTCGTATTTATTTGAGATATTCTGGGTTTTAATTTAAAAAAAAAACCACAAAAAACGACAGATTATCATTAAGAAGAGTTTTCTAGGTCATAGCATTTAGAATATATGTATATATATGGTAAAGAAATTAGTATAGTTTAGAACCGAAAAATAAGGAGGGTTTGTTTTTGGTTATACAAATCAATGCCAAGTCATAATTTTGACACAACCACTGTTGTTATAGAACATGAATATTTGGGTCTTCATACAGTTTAGCACATTACAGTTTTCTGAACTATTTTGTTTATGATTAAATTTTTCAGCCTTTCTATGGGATAGACAGAGTAGTTTGAATTTTAACTTTACTCAAATATGAATACTTGCCAAGATCTTTGAATTGACAATGTTATTATTAAGAACAAACTCAGATGACATTTCATTTCATTTCATTTCTTTTTCTGTATATGTACATTAAGTGAGTAGTCATTAAAATATGTGATAGAGTTTTTAAGAATGTGAAAATGTATAGTTTTTTTAATAGTCTCTAGCAAATCAAACATTTGATTGGTTTCATATATGTATGCCATTTGTTTTATCCTGTATTTTATATTGATTGATATGTACATATATGTTATTGAGACTTAAATAAATAAATAAATAAATATTTGATTGGCCCCTTTTAGGGGTCTTTAGGGCTAAAAATAGAAAAACCTTTAGACATCTTTTTCTACAGAACTAATTGATGCATGATTACCAAACTTTGTCTGTGTCTGTAGCATTCTTGGGTAGTCTTTTATCAAGTTTGCTCATATTAATTTGATTGGCCCCTTGTAGGGGCCGCTAAAGCTAAAACTAGAAATACCTTTAAACATCTGCTTCTACAGAACTAATAGATGAATGATCACCAAACTTTGTCTGTAGCCTTCTTTGGTAGTCTTTTATCAAGTTTGCTCATCTTAATATGATTGGCCCCTTTTAAGGGTCTCTAGGGCAAAAAATAGAAAAAACCTTTAGACATCTTCATCTGCAGAGCTAATTGATAGATGATCATTAAACTTTGTCAGTAGCATTCTAGGTAGTCTTTAATCAAGTTTTGCTCATATTAATTTGATTGGTCCTGTTAAGCTAAAGCTTAAATGCACTAGCATTTCTTTAAATTAATGTTTAAAGATATTCTAAGCTCTAATTTTTAATATAAAAAAAAAATATGACAATGGATACACGTCTCCTTATAATATAAATATGAAATATACGTGTTTTGACTTCACACAAAGTAGATAAGTTATGTTTTAAAACTCTTAACACTATTCGTGGTCACAGTATAAAAATAATGATAGTGTCATTACAAAAACTTTTTTTCTTTTTTTTTTATAGAAAAGACCATCTTTACATTGCCTGTAATAGCATATGCAGTTTCCTGTACATAGTATATTCATTCTTTTATCCAAATAAGACATTTTCAGCAAGAATTTTATAAATTTCACTGGCTTTTAGGTCATGACCTGTTTATGATGTGTAAATATATTTCAGCTCTGGGAATTCGGACTATTGCATCATTGTAAAAGGTCAGTTGTAGGTCATTAACCAGGAAAACAATAGGCCTAAAGAAACATAAAATTTGTTTCTCCTGTACTTTACTATCAAAGATGAGTTTATCTGCTCAATTCTCTTATTGAATTTTTGTTTTTTTTTGTTCATTTTTTTGTTGAATAAACAAGGGACAAGGGGTTAATTTCTGTTTCCTGAATTGAATTATGATATGAAACTGGCTTACTTTGATATATTTGATGTCGCGCTTTACCTAACTTTTTTTTGTCTTTTATGTACAGACATGAAATTTGGACTATGGGTGTAATTTGTGTAATTTTTGATGTTGAATTCAATTTGATACCAGCTGACCTACTTTATGTATTACTGACATCATTTGACCTACTGTCTTGTATTTTGACATTCAGATTTTAAATGTTGACCAGGTTTGTAAATTCTGATGCCTGAAATGAATTTTGATATCAAACTGACCTACTTTTGATATTTTTGATATAATTTGACTTCATTCTTGTGTTCTTGACATACAGACTTGAAATTTGGACTAGGGTGTAATTTTCTGATGCTGAATTGAATTTTATTAACTGGCCTACTTTTCATATTTTTTTACAATGTTTTTGACCTATTGTCTTTTTTTGAGGTACAGTTATGTTACCATACAGAATGTATAAAAAAAAAATTTTGTCCCAAACTGTGAACTTCAAACATCTACACCTTACATGTTTTGCATGTGACATTTTGTGTTTTCATTCAAAAAAAGTTTTTTTAAAAAAAATTGTCCAATCAAAAATTAATCCTGCTCTAGTGGTTAGTTGTTCTGCATTATTATTCTACATAGTCTCATATGAACACACTTGCAACATACATATTTTAAACAAATCCTTTCCAAAATATTAGGGCGAAATATTACAATTTTTATAGTGGAATAATGAAATGATGGGTATAGATGAGTCATCTAGGGCCATCTTAGTGGTCCTATTGTTTATTAAAAAGAAAAAAAGCTAAAACAATCAGTGTCGTGAAAGTATATTACTAAAGGGGCAAGTTAAAGTTGATCGAGCTGAACTGCCGAAAGAGCTGGACTTGCATTTCAGCAAGTTCTTTTGAAAAATAATTTCCAACACTGGAAAAGCAGTTGTTTTTCTGGTGAGCGACTCAGGGCCATCATGGCCCTCTTGTTAATAATTTCATTTTTTTTCTTGCGCAATTCTCTAAAATGAGACTTGTTTTTTCTATATGCGTTTCAACAATTAACATTCACCAGCAACCTGGTTGTAAAATAACTTAATTTGGTCCTTAAATCAGTTTTTACCACAACAACAAACTTCATTCAGAATTCATGTCACGTTATTGTGAGCAAAATTCTGAGTTTCCTTTAGATATGAGCAAAGAAAATGTTTTTATTACCCCCCGCCGAAAAGACGGATATAGAATTAGTCTCCATCCGTCCGTCCGTCTGTCCTTCCGTCCGTCACTCTACATTTTTGTCCGGAGCATATCTCAAAAAGTTCAATTTGAAAACTTCATGGGGTGGAGGTATCAACTTGAAACTTCATTTTTGGATAAATCATATTTAGGAAAGTGCAGTGCACAAGAATGATAACTCTACGCTGCATATTTTTTTCATTGTTGCCTTTGTTATTCTTCAAACTCAATTTTTGTCCACAGAATAACTCAAAAAGCCTTTGAGATATCAACATGAAACTTCATGTGGATAGATCTCACTCAGGAGGTGTGCAATGCAAGAGTGATAACTGTACCATTTTTAAATTTTGAGTTATTGCTCTTTGTTACTTTTCATACTTAAATTTTCACCTGAGTGGAGCATAAATTAACTAAAAAAACAAACTTTTATTTTTGTCCAGGGTATAACTACAAAAGCATTTGAGATTTCAACATGAAACTTCATAGGTGGATAGATCTTACTCAGGAGGTATGCAGTACAAAAGAGTGATAACTCTACCCTTAATAATTATTAGAGAGTTATTGCCCTTTGTTATTTTCCATACTAAATTTTTCACCTGAGTGGAGCATATCTCTGAAAAAGTCTTTGAAATGTCAACATGAAACTTTATAGGTGGATAGATCTTATTTGGGGAGGAATGTTGTGACCGCAAGAATAATACCCTATTTATATCTTTGTTAGTTATTGCCATTAAATTTGTTATTTTTCATACTTTTTGTCCGGAGCTTATCTCAATTTATTATTAATTGAGCCTTGATTTTAAACTAAATGTGTCTGTATTTTCTTACATCCTTTACTGGTTTTAGATTATCATTATTGTTTAATAGGTTTACTTTAATTAATGTTGTTCATTATGTCTTATATATATATATATTATGTTTTATCGGATTTATGTAAAGCACTCTTGACATTTATTATTTATGAAAAGAGTGCTATAGAAAATGTGGTATATAATAATAATAATACTACTAAATAATAATAATCTCAAAGAAGGTGTTAGAGGTACCAACAATTGAAACTTATTAGGTCGATAGATCTCATTGAGGAGGAGTGCAGCACACAAGACATTTAACCTACCCCTTCCATTATTTTTCAGTTATTGCCCTTTGTTATTTTTCATACTTTTGTCCAGAGCATAACTACAAAGGCCTTTGAGATATCAACATGAACCTTCATAGGTGGATAAATCTCACTCGAGAGGTATGCAGTTCACAAGAATGATAATTATTCTGCTCTACTACATATAAAAATGGCTCTTGTAACAAGTTACATGATTATGATATTTTAAAAACCTTCTGAACAAGTTAACATGTCAATTCAAAACAATGCTATTTGGAGATACCTTATCAATATATTTAACTTTTTTTTTTTTTTTTTGTTTTTTTTTTTTTTGTGTGGGGGTTGGTTTTTTTTCGCCGTGACAATCATATTGCTGCATTTCCCAGCAATTTTTTACTTGTGATCTTTAGATGTCCTTAGAATGCTCAACCCTAACTGGCTTAATATATCTGTTTGATTAAAAAATTCTACGAAGTCATTATCAAAATCAAAAAGGGTTTTTGTTAAAAAATCATTCCGATTCAGTGAAATCTTCTAATTCAGCAATATGGGCATTAGCATCACCGGTTAAAAGCACATATTCATTTGCAATACACATATCAATTAATTTCATTTTCAAAAATTAACAATTCATCTTGATTAAAATATTTTTGAAGATTCTGGTGGAATATACATAACACCAATAATAACATGTTTACGACTTACAGGTGTACAATTCATAATTTTCAACCACATAATATAATCGGAGCTAGAAATCAATAATTTCTATTTGATTCATAGTAGACCGGTCTTACAAAAATACACAAACGCACCGGACTTTCGTATTAAAAGCTTGTTTTCTAGGTTGTTTAAAAAACTGGTAACCATCTATAAATATATCGTTCATACTGGTCTATTTTAACACTCAACACAGCAGAATATATCAAATTGATACAAGATCAACAAATTCTGGATAATTTACTCTACTCTTTATACCACAAACATTAAGAGTACCAATTTTTAAACACCGATAATTCACTGACCCTGTGTGTAACCTAGGTTTTAACATTGCGTTGTCTTGATTCAACAGGTGGTGAGTCATTAACATTTTGGGAATTGGTGGCGAGTTTTCTCGTGATGTATCTATGGATTGGTATTTGGATCCGTGACCTCTGGTGGTTGACCTTGACCTTGAAGAACTGATCGATAGACGTGTTCGACGATGACGTGAAGTTTGACGGCCACGACGTTGCCGATAACTTATCTTTGTTTGTTTCCGTCCGTATGTGCTATGCTTCGAAGGAGATAGTGTATTTGTAACAGAAATCGATTCCGATTCGGACACGTTATCATGGCTTGATTGTTGATCGTTGTTTGAAGATCTGAAGATGTTCTCGCAACAAAGCAGCTTTTGGTGAAGTACAAGGATAAATCTAACCGAAAGTTTATTTAACTGATTTCAGCATATCAATGAATTTTTGCTTCCGAGATCTTTCATAAGAGAACAAATATTTTAGCAGTAGAGGATTTAATTATACTTGTGGCTACAAAATACATAAACATGTTCTTGTAATTTTTTTTGTAAAATCAGATGAAATCGTTCTCTATTTTAGACTGTACAGCATAGTTCTTTGATTTGTTTTTGGTAAGTTTATTTTTATAGTTATGCAAAAAATGCCTTAAAGTTGTTGTTATACGTTCAGTAAAATTTAGGTTAAAGCATTACCACATTTCGTTTGATTCATATGTTAGTCTGTTTTGTGTACAAGTATGTTTAAAATGTAACTTCAAGGATTTGTATCACATCATGTTCAATTTTTATGTTTTTCATCTTTTATATTAAAAAGAACTGTCTTAAAGGCATTTGCAAAACATTGTATTTTATTTTCAAAAGATAACAGACACTTTGTTCGTAATTATAATTAAATGAGATTCACAGTGTTTTAATGGTGAAAAGATTTTCATTAATCATTGTCTCAATTTGCCTATATCTTAAATTATTTTCCCCTTACGTCATATATAAATTACAAAAATAATTTCACCAACAATTATAGATCAACATCAATTTTTGTTAGATTGAAGCTTTCTATGACAGTCGACTAGAGGCAGAAATCTGAACAAGAGGCAGGTAGTCGCACAAAGTGCCACCCTACAAAACATGTATTCAATCCTTAACACTTACAAGCTCGAATCATTAATCCCGGAGAACTAAACACTGAACAGAAGTGAAGTACGGGACAACATTTTATATCCTCCACATGACACCTGACACCTAAGGTTTTGAAGTATAAAAATTGATTTTGTACATGAGAGATAATGTAAATATGCAATCAAAACACAGTGACTGATGACCAATGCGTTCCACCCTGTGTTTATAAACTTTAGTATTATATCCCTCTATGAAGGCGGACTACATGCAGTAGATGTATATACTATGTATATGATGTATGTTAACCTTAATGAATTGCGTTATAAAAGACAGACTTGTTTTCCTTTCACTATTACATTGATTCAAATGATAAAGTTAAATGGACGCTGACATCTTTTACAAAGAAAGAGTGCCAATTTGATAAATCATGTAAATTCTTCTTCGATGAACAACCATCGCGTGTTAGGAATGACTGCAATTACGATGCTTTACTTCTTTAATGTTTAATCTTATATTGCCATGTAAACTTAACAAAATATTAGTACTCGAAAAACATGCACTGGTTGCAGTAAATATGTTTATCTCTGATTTCAGGAAAGATGAAAAAATTGTTATCGACAAAATATTTTTTTTAAAAAATAGAACAAATCATTTTAGATTATCTGAAAATGTGACGTCTTAATTAAAACGAATGTAGGAGAAAAACCCCACACATCAAAACACCACACCTCAAAATTTTAAAGAGTTGACAAAACACCACGCATGAATTTTATAGAGTTGATAAAACACCACACCTTTGATCATGCAAGTTCTATAAGAAAAGAACAAACAGATTATTTACTACAGTTCTGTATAAGTTTGATATAGTTACTTTAATTATTTTATATACAAGTGCCTTTGATCCTGATAATTAATGCTTTCTTATATTATATTTCAATATACAATACAGTGTGAATGAATAATAATATACTATACAACTATTACAAACTATTATAACAAAAATCGAATGGTAAATATTCACCAATCAACATTTATAATTCTAAGTGTCAACAATGTAAGTTATTTTATGGTCAATCAAAGGTTTATACAAATTAGTAATAAAGTGTGGGGTTATATCCACTCTATAGAATCAAAGGTGTTGGGTTTTGTCGACTATAAAATTCATGTATGGGGTTTTGTCCCCTCTATAAAATTTTGAAGTGTGGGGTTTTGACATGTGGGGTTGTGTCTGTCTTCCCTTAAACACGGGTTACATGAATAATCAATATACATTGCTATTCGTATCTTTAAACCACCTTATATATTTGCGGTCATATTACATACAATGAACATTTCTCCATTATGTTCGTTGTATTCAACTTAAAAGCCTTGCATTTCCAACAAGAGCTGAATCTGAAAATTCATGTAAGCTATTTCATATATATCTTTTACTGTCAAAATGATATTAATTTTAGCCTTTTACATATCTTGTTTCAAGACAATTTAATAAAGATGTTTGTTTTGCTTTTGATATATTCGCTTTATAATAACTAAGAATCCTGACTTTGGGATGTCGGGTCCAACGTAAAATACCATTTGTGCATGTTACAAAATTGTTAAAGATTATTTACAATAACTTTTAAATAAACTGTCCATTTGACTGGCAATTACAAAGTTATTTTTAAAAGAGATAATTATTCCTTGTGGAGAATGTTTTGTTGTTGTACCATAAGGTAGGTAATGAATTTAATAGGAAGTATCGTTAGTAGGTCTTTTACAAAAGAAACTGCTAAAGTCAGTCGTTCATGTCTGCCGGACAAGATGGCAACCAGAGCCGAAATTTTACACAAAATGAAAGCTCTTTTACAGCCGCTGGACACATTTTGATGCTAAGAAAGAAATTGTGTTCATGTAAACCATATCCTCAATTCTTTTTTGATCTATTTATTTCCGGTGTTTATATTTGAATGTCATTAACATATCATTTAATGATGCATATCTTAATAATACTGTCCGTTCGATTCTGCTAACAGATTTTTGAGAATTGGAATATACTGTGTGATGTAACTTCGTTCAAGCAAATATTTAATGAAACTGAGTTGTAATATTGCCCCTCTTTAGAGACAAATATACAAAGTGGCGTCATCAGCAACATTTATCAAGCGTTAATTACATTGATTCTATTTGTCGCATTTAACGAACTGTTGATGCCATTTACCTTATAGCAAAATATACTCATTTGCTAAATCAGGCACACTATTCTAATCAGAACACATCATTATCTGCAAAAGTTAAGATCATTTTGGTGTTGATAACATTAAGATGATGACCTGTGTGCTATTTTGATTCATTTAGCCTCGTTATCATTAGAAAACAACTATAGGACATGTTTGAACACTGTTTATGGGTTTAGATAAAAGATTTTAAAAACGCAAGAAAATCAACTTGAACTACATCAGAAGATTGGGCAATGTTGCATTTACGAGAATCACATATCTTTAGATTATACATATATGAAGGAATTACAAATAAATAACAAATAAATAGGATTTGCTTATTAAAGCATACCGATCAATTTCAGTAACTTAATTGTAAGTTGATTTACAAGTGCATGTAATGAATAATTACTCTAAGAATAAATTGACTAGCTATAGCATGATGTCAACGGTTCACTAATCTTAGATCACGTAACGTTAATGTGTCGTTACGGCAAGAAATTAGGTCATTTCCTGTGATTCATCACAATGATAAAAGTGAACATTATAATTTATTAAAAGAATAGAAATATATTTTTATTTCCGGTGAAGCGAACAGACACATATAAAGAACAAACACGTTGTTTTAAGATAAAGCTAATAATCACTTACTCCATGTGTTGACTATTTAAAAAAGAATTTTATTTATTGTCCAATCAATTGTAGTGCAGTTATGACAAACAAAATCATCTATTTAGTTCTATGTTTAATACTACTGAGTATGATTAATGCAAGCCAGTCATGTCGTTTCATTTTTTAATACAGATACATGTTATGGATTTATTTCTTATATATCTTTTATCAAATAGATGTTTACCTATCATTACACTTTCATTGATTGCCAAAGGTTGGAGTAGATGTAAACAGCGAGTAATGTTGAGCGCTTTGTTTAGACACTCTAAGCTTATTATGAGAATAAATTCAATTTTCCTCAACATGTCATAATACTATACTGACAGTAACTTCTAAACAAAAAGCAATCTTAACTAGATATAGGTAAAAGTGTTGTATACTATAGATTATTGTGTAACGATATTTATATAAGGCATTTTAACATTCATAAATACTATATAAAATAATAGACAATATTATGTTAGATGATTGGAATGAATGTTTAATGTACTAGTATTTGCTTGCAAAAGTGTCAGATTGTTTTTGAAAATTTCAGTACATTATAAGACATGTGTAAAAAATAAATACCTCCCCGACGGGGAATTGAACCCCGGTCTCCCGCGTGACAGGCGGGGATACTCACCACTATACTATCGAGGATTTGTGCATAATGTCTAAACAATATCTTACATTAAACTTTATAATCCTATAGGAGACCACAATAACCTAGTCTGATCATTGTGCTTTCTGTGTAGCCTCTCTCTTTTTACTTGTATCTTTCACAAGAAGTGAACTCGTTTATTAACTATGTGTCGATATTGATTATCTTAATTGTTGAAATTAACATTTTGAATGTACATGTATTAATTTTATAAAAGAAATCTCAATAACATTCGAATGCATAGATCCCTGACCTACCCTATTTTAATAATCATATAATTGATACAATAAGAATTTCACCACAACAAATTTATGAACAAAATAGCACATGTCAATGATTGTGATAAAATGTATTGTTATTAAAATAAAAGGTCATAGCAGGAATCTATCAATTGAGTAAGTTTAAACAATCAATTATACCTTTTGAAACCGGTTTCCAGTGTGACACACTCACCACTTTACTATGACTTAACAGTAGCTAAATACACATAACACTTTAACAAATCTCACGCCCCCTAGCTCCTTTACTACTAAAATCATATCTATAGATGGTTTGGTTTGACAACAACCTTTGTATCGTAAAGGTTTGATGTTCAACATTTCTTTGATTTAAGTAGAAAATGTGATAGAGCAAATTGTTCACTTAGTCTAGTTCTCTAGCTACAATTTTACATATAGGCAGCAGCATTTTCAAATATTTGGATACTATGGTACAGTTGTTAGGTTTGACTACATACACATGCGCAATATTATTGTTTCCTTTGAATATTTCAATGATTTCCCAATGTCGAGTATAACACATAGCGTCCTAGGAATAGCTAATGCATGCATGTTTGTTTCACACACCAGACTGATTGTTTTGTGTAAAAATGATAAAACACAATTTCTGATTTCATTTTAACAGTTTTCAATTGAAACAAGCAATATTAAATTTGTGAGTTCATTATAAATACTGACAATTAATAGATCATGTGATAAAGAAACAAGATGTTTCACACCAAAAAAGACCTCCCCGAGGGGGAATGAATTGAACACCGGTCCCCCGCGTGACAGGCGGGGATACTCACCACTATACTATCGAGGATTCGTTCCTAACATATTACAGTATGCACTTACACAAACATGTATTTATAGATATAGAGATCTCCTTACACATGTTAAAATAGCAAAATGTTTTAATATAGTGTAAATCCTTCACTTATGATAGTGAATAGTGGGGTTTGCTTTAAATAAATATTACCCTTAATGTTTTCAATTTCACAAACGGCTAGTTTGCTAAAGATCTATCTAAAATAATATATGTTGAAAAAAATAAGGGTAATATCAATGTACATGAGATAACATAACACCATTCGCTATCATTAGTATATTAAAACAATTTGCTATTGTAAATAGATCTCTATAAACATATCGTATATCTGCGTAAGTTATATCTGACTTGTAGCTACTGATAATTGGTATGTACGAATCCTCGATAGTATAGTGGTGAGTATCCCCGCCTGTCACGCGGGAGACCGGGGTTCAATTCCCCGTCGGGGAGGTATTTTTTACACATGTCTTAAAATGTACTGCAATCTATCTGACACTTTTGCAATCAAATATATAAAACATTCATACCAATTGTCTAACATAATATTGTCTATTATAGTATATAGTATTTATGAATGTTAAAAGCCTTATAAAATATCTTTACACAAAAATCTATAGTATACAAACACTTTTACTTATATCTAGTAAAGATTGCTTTTCTTATTTAGAAGCTTATGTCAGTATTGTATAATTATGACACGTTGAGGAAAATTGAATTTATTCTCATGTCTGAACAAAGTGCTCAACATCACCTGCTGTTTACGTCTACTCCAACCTTTGGCAATGAATAAAAGTGTAATGATACGTAAACATCTATTTAATAAAGGATATATTTGAAATAAATCAATCCATAAATTATATCTGTATTAAAAACGACATGACTGGCTTGCAGCAAACACAATTAAATATAGTATTTCAAAAGTTTAAATACTACCTAGACAGATGCTGACAGGGGGTTGGTGTGTTGGCGTTACGTGTGTTGACAATTTAAATTTGTTTTAATAAACGATTTATTAACAGTGGAAAACATTTCCTCTCATCCTTTACTGTGTTTCCTTTTGATCCCAATGCTTTTCGTTTTGTATGATACGAGTATGATAAAACAGCGAAAAACAGAATCCCTAAAGAAAGTCCAACACAACAAAATTGAAAATGTTGCAGGCTCGGTTTGATTGAGTCTGTTCATGGACGGTACTGGAAAGTGCAAGTTACCGTCCACGCCCCCCCCCCCCTACCACCGGCTTAAACAGAATTCAACATTTAACACGAAAATGGAGAAATTTTGAATTTAGAAGCATCCGCAGATGTGTTCATACGGCGGTTATCATGGAACCTTCAATGTGACACAGTAGTGCCATTCCATGAAAAGCGGCGTATGGTCCCCAAGTAAAAGAATGCTAAAGCCAAAGCCAAAGTATATTTGATATGTTTATTATGTATATATTTATGTCATATTAATCATACTCAGTAGTATTAAACTTAGAACTAAATAGATGATTTTGTATGTCATAACTGCACTACAATAGATTTGACAATAAATAAACTTTCTTTTTTAATAGTCAACACATGGAGTAAATGATTATTAACATATAGGTCTGTTCTTTATATATTTCTGTTCGCTTCACCAGAATTTTTTTTAATCTTTTGATAAATTATGATATCATTGTGATGAAGCAAAGGAAATGACCTAATTTCTTTCCGTAACGACACATTAACGTTACGTGATCTAAGATAAGGGAACCGTTTACATCATGCAATAGCTAGTCAATTTATTCTTAGAGTAATTATTCATTGCATGCAATTGTAAATCAACTTACAATTTAGTTACTGTAATTGATCGGTATGCTTTTATAAGCAAATCCTATTTATTTATTATTTATTTGTAATTCCTCCATATTAGTATAATCTAAAGATATGTGATTCTCGTAAATGCAACATTGCCCAATCTTCTGTAGTAGTTCAAGTTGATTTTGTTGCGTTTTGAAAACTTTTATCTTAACCCATAAACAGTGTTTAAACATGTCCTATAGTTATTTTCTAATGATAACGAGGTTAAATGAATCAAAATAGCAAACAGATCAGCATCTTAATTTTATCAACACCAAAATTATCTTAACTTTTGCAGATAATGATGTGTTCTGATTAGAATAGTGTGCCTGATTTAGCAAATAAGTATATTTTGCTATAAACTAAATGTTAAACACAACAGATTAAATAAATGTAATTAACGCTTGACAAATGTTGCTGATGACGCCACTTTGTAAATATATCTCTAAAAAGGGGAACTATTACAACTCAATTTCATTAAATATTTGCTTGAACGAAGTTACATCATATAGTATATTCAAATTCTCAAAAATCTGTTAGCAGAATCGAACGGACAGTATTTTTAAGATATGCATCATTAAATGATATGATAATGACATTCAAATATAAACACCGGAAATAAATTTATAATCAAGACCTGAGGACGACATGGTTTACAAGAACAAAATTTCATTCTTAGCATCAAAATGTGTCCAGGGCTAGGTAAGAGATTTCATTTTATGTAAAATTTCGGGTTTATTAGCCATCTTGTCCGGCAGACATGAACGACTGACTTTAGCAGGGTTTTTTTTGATAAAAGACCTACTAAGGATACTTCCCATTCAATTCACCACCTACCTTTTGTTTTGAAATAAAAAACCTTTTGTTTTGAAATAAAAAAGCAACAACACATTTTCTCAAGGAAAGAGTACCTCTATTAAAAATTACTTTGTAATTACCAGTCAAATGGACAGTTTATTTTAAAGTTATTGTATATAACCTACAACAATTTTTGTGCCATGCATAAATAGTATTTAAGATTGGACCCCACATCCCAAAGTCAGAATTTCTAGTAATAATAAAGCGAATATATATATAAAAAAAAACAAACATCTTAATTAAATTGTCTTGAAACAAGATATGTAAAAGGCTTAACTGTTGACTGTAAAAAGATATATATGAAAATAGCTTACATGAACTCAGATTCAGCTCTTGTTGGAATGCAAGCCTTTTAAGTTGAATATCACGAACACAATGGAGAAAAGTTCATTGTATGTAATATGACCGCAAATATAGAAGGTGGTTTATAGAGACATTATGAATGATACTTATAGCAATGTATATAAATTATTCATGTTACCCGTGTTTAAGGGAAGACAGACAAAACCCAACATGTCAAAACCCAACACTTCAAAATTTTATAGAGGGGACAAAACCCATGGCTTTCATAAAGTCGACAAAATCCTACACCTTTAATTCTATAGAGTGGACATAACCCCACACTTAATTACACATTTGTAAAAACCTTTGATTGACAATAGAATAACTGACATTGTTGACACTTAGAATTATTAATATTGATTCATGAATATTTCCCTTCGAGTTTTATTTTAACAGTTTGTAATATTTGTATAGTATATTATTATTCAGTCATATTGTATTGTATATTGATATATAATATAAGAAAGCATTAATTATCATAATGAAAGGCACTAGTATATAAAATAATTAAAGTAACTATATCAAACATTTACAAAACTGTATTAAATAATTTGTTTGTTCTTTTCTTATAACTTGATCAAAGTCATATGAATTGTGTGGTTTTATAACAAGTAATAAGAAATTGTTTAGTTATGTCCACTCTATAAAATTAAAGGTGTGGGGTTTTGTCAACTCCCACTGTTTAAAATTTTGAGGTGTTAGGTTTTGATGTGTGGGTTTTTTCTCCTACATTTTCAGATCATCTAAAATGATTTGTTCTATTTTGAAACAAATCATTTTGTCGATGACATTTTTTTCATCTTTCCTGAAATCAGAGATAAACTCATTTATTGTAACCAGTGCATGTTTTCCGAGTATTTTTTATAAATTTACATTACAGTATAAGATTATACATTAAGAAAATAAAGCATTGTTATTGCAGTTATTCCTTACACGCGTTGGTTGGTTAATCAGAAATGTGCCACCTCCTTGTTAGTGTTGAGAATCGGATACTGCTCTTGAAGATTGAATACCGCTCAGCCGGTGCTAGGGGACGTGAGAAATGTTGCACATTTACATTATCTCTCATAAACAGACGCAATAAAACCGAGTCCTGCAATCTTCATATCTTTTGTTGTTTTCGCTACCTTCTAGAGATCACCCTCTTTCTAGATTTTTCCGCTTTCCCCCTTCTGCATCAGCCATAACCACTAAGACACATGTTTTGAAGCTTGGCTCTTTGTGCAACTACCTGCCTCTTGTTCAGAGTTCTGCCTCTAGTCGGCTGTCGTAGAGCGCTTCAATCTTAAAAAAATGATGTTGATCTTAAATGTTGGTAAGATTATTTTTGTTATCTATAAACTACAAAAAAGAAAATAATTTAATATAAAGGCAAACCGAGGCAGTAAGTAATGAAAATATCTTCATCATTAACACTGTGAATCTCATTTAATTATAATTACGAATTAAGTGTCTGGTATCTTTTAAGAAGAGAAAGTACACTATATTCTAAGTGACTTAAAGACAGTGCTCTTTAATATAAACATTTTCCTGCACAAAAATATAACGGAATGTTTCAGTGAAAATAAATAAAAATTAATGCTTTTAGTTTTTTTTTATAAAAGGGTCCTGTTTCTAATTCTGTTATACGGACCTTAAGGTAATGATATATATATTTATATTATTCAAACAATTAAGATTCTTTGACATTTGTCTTGTGTGCTATTTCAAATAATAATTGATTTTCCAGTTCAAATTTATAACACGGGATGATTTAGTTATTGAGATTAGAAACCAAAGCCATATTCTGAATAAACAAAATGAGAACATGATGTGATACAAATCCTTGAAGTTTTATTTAAAAAAACAAACAGACTAACTTATGTATCAAACGAAATTTGGTAATGCTTTGACCTAAATTTTTCTGAAGGTTTAACACAAATTTTAAGGCATTTTATGCATAACTATAAAAATAAACTTACCAAAAACAAATCAAACAATTATGCTATACAGTCTAAAAAAACGATTTCATCAGATTTTATAAAAATACAAGAATATGTTTATGTATTTAAGCCGCGAGAATATTGCTAAAATATTTGTTCTCTTATAAAAGATCTCGGAAGCATAAATTCATTGTTATGCTGAAATTAGTAAAATAAACTTTCGGTTAGATTTATTCTTGTACTTAACCTAAAGCTGCTTTGTTGCGAGAACGTCTTCAGATATCAGTTATATCTTAGCTTTATTTAAAGGGTACAAATGTAATAAATGCTAAATAGTGTTTTAAAAAGAACATGATTGCTCCTTGCGTTTTATGTATATGGATATTACATAGCTTCTATTGGCTTGTTTTATGTATTTGACTATGTATATGTGTACAAGTTGAAAATAAAGTATTTGATCTGCCCTAAGGCTCACGCGAGATAATTTTACGGTACGTGTGGTAATATCATTACGTGTGTTTTAATCACGCGATTCCTGCTTCAAAAAGAGCAAATTAGTATTCCGTTTAAAACTTTGATTTGTGAGTAACATGTAGCAATGTTTAGCTTAAATCGCTAGTCACTTTTCAATGTAACACACGGTGGAACCTTTAGTTGATTTCAATGATCATAAGAATCAAATACATCAAAAGGTCAGAATTTTGTAACAGCAAATCTAGCATAATATTGTCTACAATAAATACTATTATTATTTACAGTATTTGTGAATGGCAAAGGTCTCGCGAAAATATCTTTCACGAAAACAGACAGTGCAGAAACACTTTTCCCTATATCTAGTAAACAATGCATTTTCCTCAGGAGCTAATGTCAGTATTGTATCAGTAAATATATATAAGAAACCACTAAAATGAATCTAATTATAAATGGCATGACAAGCTTGCCCCTAACATGTATTTCAAGATCTTAAATAGTGCCTATATAGACAGCTACAAATAGAGGGTTGGTGTATTTGTGATATATGTGTTGTTTGATAAACGTCTCACTTTCGTGGAATTCTTACGCATTGTTAATACTGCACAGTAAAATGTTTCACGTTTTTTATTTCATACGATTACAATATGTCAAAAAACATTTCATATGCAGTGTGTTCTGTATATATATTACGTCAATATGCTCATAATTATTAAACATAGACCTGAATAAAAGTTGTTTGATATATTTTTATTACATTACCTTTATACTATAAATAAACTTTTTAAATAAAAATCAAAAAGGTATCATTCGAGTTAGTGGTTATTACTAGTCTTATTAAAAGTGTTCGTTCTTAATATTCTTTTGGTAACTTCAGAAATACAAAAGTGTATTTTAACTTCTTTGGGAGATCTCTTGTCAGTCAAAAGATTAATCAAAGGTAGTGATCTAATTTCTTACGTCGTCTAAAATTAGGGAACCGTTGACCTCATACAATAGTCGATGTATTCTTAAAATTATCATTCATTAAATTACTACTATGACGTCATTCCTTTGTCCTACTGTATTTTTAATACAGAACAGGTAGGCGTCCAATATTATTGTGTAAGTCCAATATTAATCGTGTAACAAATTTATATTAGACAGCGTGTCGTGTAGTGAAAGAAGCTTGTATGACCACAGGACTTTGGAATTTCATCCAAATAAAAAAAGTAAAATGTAACCTCAATAATCAGTAATCAGAAGTAAATACGAGCCATTACGAATTTTACAGAATTTTACAAAAAAAAGAACAATAATTGTTATATGCGATACAGAAATGCAAAATCCGCTCATTTCACGAGACTACTGGTTAAAATTCCAAGCTCTTAAAATCATATCATTGCTTACGATTCCCAAGTGAAAGGAAGCGGGGCGTCAGCACCGTAGGGAACGTGTTACAGTATCGCGTTTTCCGATATTTTTTCTATACAGGATGTCTGAAATAAAAATAATCGACTTTTAATTTAATAATGACAACATAATCGTAACTTCAACAAAGAAGCATTCGAAATGACGCCATGATCATGATTTGATTTGAATGTTTTTGGTTTGAGATGAAAAGGGTCTTTAAACATTGCCTTTTTCAAAATCTATGTTTTCGGTTTTCGTATCCCCGATTGCAACCGAAACCATTTGAACAACTTAATTGGTAGAAAGTCATGTAAATTTCATCACATTTAGTCAAGTAGTTACTGAGCGGATGAGACTGCACACACACACGTGTACGACAGACGGACGAATAGCCATCGGGCCAATAAGCTCACAGAGATTTTAAAGTCTATGTAACATTCATACATTTTACCTAGTGTATATAGAAAATATCGAAGTCTAAACTGTAACCGAAATCTGGGTATAAACTGTAACAAAATCGAATAAAAATCGCTAGTCTATGCTGTAACCCTGTTCAAATCACCTCTCTCTATACTGTAACATTGTTTATTTTTTCAAACGCATTTAACGAACAGGAAAATAGGTTCAACTGGTCATTTACTTTTATAAACGTTTCCTAACATCCTAACATAAAGGACTAATGTTTTGCAGATTTACTTTTTCTAGGCATGCATAAATAATGTCTGAATGGGAGAAAATGCGTTAGTCTCTCGATTCAAATTTTTAAACCGTCAAATCTACACATTTATGAGACAATATAGAGATAAATCTGCGGTGCAGGGTCTGAAGAAATATATGACTAGATACCGGATTCTGTTCCTTACAAGCAAAGCACAAAAACATCTTTTAGAAACTAAACTACTTGTAGAATGGACCGGAATAAAAATCACCTACCTGTCCTCCCAACAAATAATCCTCCATCTTTAAAATTCTATACTGTAACCGGAAAACGCGATACTGTAATACGTTCCCTACGGTGGTCGGTAAGGATATAATTTTGATGGCATTGTTTAAATGATTTAATTTCTTGCCTAACTTTCCCCTTTTCTTTCTCGTTTTTATAAATGTACATACATTTAGTTTACAATTTTACCTGATTTGCTTCATTGTATGTACGTATTTTTTCAGATAGTTCGACTTTTCAAATAAACGTAACAGAGAAAATAAATAAACAGAAATGGTTATATTTGACTACATACATTGTATATGTTTGATTTTTATATAGAAACATTTCAGATTCTTGTGGAATGACAAATATCAAATCAAAAATAAGAAAGTTTCATTTTGTTGCGTAAACTAGATTATGCCAGTTTGAACGGTCATTATAAACGGTGATACAGGACTGGTTTAACCGTAACTCACGTTTTATGACAAATAATTTGTTTGAATACAATTTGGCATGCCAATGAAATTACAATATGTGTATCATTGTTACGAGCCAGGCGTAACGAGAAAGAAAAGCCAGCAACAAACTTGTAACAATAACAAATTTATTACAGAAAAATTAATAAAGAAAATCAAAATAACAAATTATGTGTACAAATACCTGAAGTCCAAATAAAAATGTAAAATTCAAATGTCTTATCTGATCCTGGAATGATCCTTTTTGAATAGCACAGTTAAATCCAAGAACACTTTAGAATAAATTCCCACAATAAAATCCACAAGAATAATTTTAACTATTTTAAAATAATCCAAGCTCCAATAAATCACTTAATATCCAAGTTGAATAATACTCCAAATATATTGATATCTTAAAAGGTAACTGATGACTTAAAGATCACTGATGACTTCAAAAGGTAATACGAAAGAAAAATGTCTCCTATATATACTAAGCTAAGAAGTTTCTAGAATAGTCTTCCATTTACTACAGTTATCATAATCTAGCAACTTCAACAATAAAGATCATTCCAGAAATTTCTATCTAAATATAATGCATGAGTTTTCTACAAAAGTTCTAGTACATACATGTAGTTAATGTTCTAAAAATAGAACAATGATAATATTGGAAATACCAACTGGTCAGATATAAATTATATACATGTAATATGTTGCATACATAACAATCATATACATACATGTTTACCCTTACGTGAAAATTAAACAAAAGTACCATAGAAAATTTATCAAATTTACCTCTGGCCGTCATGAAAATGTTGTTTGCTGAAGATTTATTTAAAATTATATGTTGAAATAAAAAATAAAAAATTGGAGACCGGGGTTCAATTCCCCGTCGAGAGGTATAATTGCTCAATTCAAATGTAATAGACAATAATTTTGCAAACATTGATACATGAACATTCTGAATGGTAAACCAATATCGACACACAGATGATAAATGAGTCTCTTTTTTTGTTTTCGCAAAAAAGATACAAGTAAAAATAGAAAGGCTCCATACACAAGTACAGTGATCGTAACTAGAAGATGATTGTGGTCGCTTACAGGGTTTAGACACTTTAACATATTGAAATAGTATCATCATAGTGTTATAATAACTTAACTCCAAATTCAAATAGAATAGAATATATTTGGCAAATTAGTCTACCGTTTGAAAGTTAGCTGTGTCACATACATAATCCTACCCCCTTTCAATGTAACTAATGGTGGAACCTTTAGTTGATTTCAAATATCATGAGAATCAAATACATCAAAAGGTCAGTTCTTTATTTTCTAAAATTTAAAAAATAAATTATGGCAGGATGAACTTTATCCAAACCGTGTCATTCAATAATTTTATGTAGATACATAATTCAGTCATATTTTTTGTACCCATCAAAATATTCTAAGTGCCATATTGATATCATAGGCCGGAATGATTATGATAACCATAATGTATCTAGCTCAATCAATTGCTTTCAATTAGTAAAGCAATTGACAGTCAAGATGGCTTTCTCACGCACCTTGACGAGAAAAACTGTTTCCATATTTTTGTACTTGTTAAGAGCACAAATAAATGTTATATAAACTTACGGCATAATTTGGGGTAGTCATTTCCGTATAACTATGCTAAAAAATCAGCGTGGGCTTCCCCTTTTCTCGCGAAGCCAACTCAAAATGCGTCCACAATGGCTTATATAGCCGATATAAACTCAATTTCAATGAGAGGGGTCTCACAATTGCTCAATACACAAGCCGTTATTCGGTACTTGCTACTTTAGCAGGTGCGCGTACGTCTTTATTGACAATCAATTACTGTATAGGATACTGTACTGCTATTTTCAAATATGACCGTGAATGCGGACGGTAAGCATACAGCGGCTGACACAGGCGTTCGGGACATTTGCCATGCCAATAATGGTCAAATTATCATAAAATAATCACCCCCTGATCATCAAGAACAAAATTACTATCCAGCACCCGTTTACTGTATAAAATATAAATATTGAAAACGGGTGCTGGATAGTAATTTTGTTCTTGATGATCAAGGGGTGATTATTTTATGATAATTTGACCATTATTGGCATGGCAAATGTGCCGAACGCGTGCGGCGGCTGTCAGATCACTGCTCCAACTGCTCGTGTAGGGATTTATTCTAAGCCAGTTTTATTACGATATTTTACAACCATTGTTTTTATAATTGCAAATGTTTTATGTTAACACTGTTATATCTAAAGTAACCACTAAACCGCCTTTAACTGTAGAACTTTAAACTGCTTTCTTGATTAAACCTACATGTTCGGCACAAATGAACCAGAACGAGGCTAAAGTGGAAATCAGATAAGCCTGAATAAGATAACTGCCTACACGAAAGGTGACTTAACTTCGGTTCCTGACAACTTCGTCATTCATAGACCTGTTTTAAAACCTGATCCGTTGGTGATGGTGATGTTGGTAGATTTCACTCCGGATCACGACAGTAAGTCACAATGAATTTACCCGAGCACAGTTTAGCCACCACATCGTTCCTGGGCATGCTGTCAAGCAGTTTACCAGTACTATATATAGTACGTTCTGTTACCTCCACTTTCACAAGGAACTGAAAATTCTGAACATGCTAGAGCAGATTGAGGTACAATGCAAAAGATCGTAGAAAAGATATCATGGTGAAAGTGACCTGCACTATCCGGGAATTGAACCCGGGTAGCGCGATTTACAATCCAACGCTCTGCCTATATAGACGTTTTCTGGAACTCTGCAAATGTGGGTTTTTCCCCGGTACAACTTGTAAACTAACTTTTACCTTTATAGCTTTACGCTGCACTACCCGTCACAATAGATAAGTCAACTTGTTTCGCTTTTTTCGAAGCTGAAACTGTAAATAGTTTGTACCTACAGATAAGCTGGAAAACCCCCAAATATTCTTAATTCCAGAGTACGTCTATTGAGCTAACCGGGCGACTTCCCGACAGGCCAATATATACGAATGAGCAAGTTATTTGGAAATTTTACTCAAAACTAACTACCAGTTTTAAAACAAGAGGCGACGAAAAATGGACTCTTAAGTTTTTTCTGACACAAAATACAATATGTAAGGCAAACTTAATCACCAAAGTTTAATTTAGCATCTCAAACTCCCCATTTAAAGTTTAAAATTACCATTTTTACGTGTGTTTTCCTAGTACAATAAAGTTTCCTAAAAAATCCGTAACACTTTCCAGAAACTTCGTGACAGCTATCTTAAGAACTCCTGAAAAATTATCAGAAGAACTTCGTCCTTCGTGTAACAGTTCCTCCCCCTTGAAAATGAGGGCCACTTTAAAGTAGTAAATTTATAAGAAAATATGCAATAAGATTACGGTTAAAACAAAGTACCGTGACATGTACAGCATAAGTATATAGTAAGGTGTGTGTGTGTGTGGGGGGGGGGGGCGGGCTTAACAGCTTCAATGTAATAAAGTGGGGGGCGGGCTTAACAGCTTCAATGTAATAAAGATTAAGAAAAATATGCAGTAAGATTGCTGGATTAAATGAAATAAATGCCGTGCAAACGCAGTAAAAACGATAGGGCCTAAAGGAGGCTATTGTTCCCTCAAACCTAAAAAATCTAACTAAATGTTTTGCACACTTTTTTAATACCTAAAAGAATAATTAGAATTTTCAAATTGAACTACATGTATTTGATTTTATAGGCCTATATATCGTGTTTTTACAAGGCACTTATAAAACTTCTGGTATCTACATGTACTTTACATATCTATCACATTTACTGATAAAATTATTGAAAACAATTCAATAAAGAACGCTGTATTATGCTCTAAATAACAATTAAGCAGGCTCTAATCGAGACCAAAGACACTTTGTTCCGTAATTTGTACCAATCATGTTGCTTTCATTTACAAATGAATATCATTATTGATATGACAATGTTTTGTAATGTATATAAGTTATTTATGGATTTCTGACAGTTTCTACTGTTTTAGAGAACTAGATTGTAAGTGAGGAAGATCTTAGTTGGATCATAGTTTGCCATTTTGTATCGTTGAATATTTAAGACAGTTTTCTAAGTACAAATAAGCCGCGCCATGACAAAACCAACATAGTGCGTTTGCGACCAGCATGGATCCAGACCAGCCTGCGCTTCCGCGCAGCCTGATCAGGATCCATGCTAGTGTTCGCTATCAGTTTCTCTACTTGTAATAAGGTTGGTGGATCCTGTTTGCGCGGTCTGGTCTGGATCCATGCTGGTCGCAAACGCACTATATATTGGTTTTGTCATTGCGCGGCTCGATTATGTTGTAAGCATTCACATTCCTCTTAATCAGTTTCAACGAGTGAACAAAAAACAAACAAAAAAAAAAACAAAAAACAAAAAAAACGCTATAATTCTGAACATAGTGTAATTTTAATTTTGTTGCGAAAATTTGATCAGGTAACACGTTCTTCCTCAACAGTGAGAATAATATATCGTACTTTTCATAGAGAAGACTTACTGCATGATATTGTTAAAATGATCCTGTAACACAAATTTTTTCTATGTTTTTTATCATAAATATGATGCTAAAATTAAGATTTATCAATATTTTAAGTTCCAAAAAGCATTATTTATAAAAATATTACCGAATTTAACATTTCAGGTCTAAGTCAATTTTTTCAATTTTCAATAAGAAATGAATGCATATACATATAATGTGGAAACATAATTGCACTACAGATTCTTCGATGTTTGAAATTTGTTTTAGAAGCATAATTATACACAAACATGTACAAAAGTGTGGTAACAACCTGATAGCATGATACTCTGTCAGTCTAGTGAAAACATTTACAATCCAAAATAACATGTTGTTGTTTTTTTTAATTTGAAGTTTACTTTTAATTTTGTAAGAAGAATCTAACGGATAATATGAGGTTGGACACTTTAAGGCCCTTAAGTATGCCTACAGACCAATTTAAATAAAGCCCCACAGGTCCCATATGAGCCAACTTAACAAAAAGTTGGACAAGCCACAAAATAATACACATCGCAACCCCATATGAGACATATTCCTAGGAATATGAACGATACCTGGCCACCAACTCAACAAATATAGTCATATGAGTCAACGTCATATTGTCTGATATAGATTGAGTCAAGACCCCCTTTGACTAAAGCTACCTTCAATAAAAAGGCAAAAAATATAAAAATGATCTGTTCTATATCATTTGCTGAATCTTACTATGTGTTTATATGTATTTAATATTTCACCAGTTTTGAGATATTCTCATTATGATTATTATAAAAAAATGAAAAAGAAACTAATGTTTGGCTAAAATTTCATTCCAAATTCGCCTGTTAAAACCTGGAAAGAATGCTCGTGCATGTCAGTCATTCATACGGACAATATGTGTCAGGTATTAGTCCGAGTTGCATAATTTTATAGGTCAGTCAAGCTCATCATTTATTTTTCTCCATGATGCATATAATGGTCTTAAAGGAATTTGAAAAAAGGAAAACGCTACAGACATCCTGCTGTATTTTCCTTAACCATTAGTCAGACTTTCTCCATCAGGAAACGGAAAACAACTATTGTTCTCTTTACATGCTTCATGAGAAACTTATCAGTTGCCATTTTTTATGTGCCAAAGTCAATGTTTCCCGTGTTTAAATAATGTCCATGAATTATTTCCATGAATTATGTGGTAGAGTGAAGGTTTAAATTAAGATAAAACTTGTTCGTTAGACCTGTGCATAACGGTCAACTTTACCAAAGAAGGTGGACATAAAGTCCACCGATCAAAATTGAATTAATATTCCACACTCGCCCGGCAGTTGTGTTAGAAAAACATAATTATCTGGTTCTTATACCTATTCCTCTGTTAGTAAAAATTAAATAGATTTCCAAATTCATTATAGCCAGACAAGTATATATTTTTGCATACAAATAGAGATCTTTGTATATAAAGTGTATTTCTCTCAAAACTTGGGTTCGTATGTTCAGTAAATAAAAATCTGTATAACAAAGTGAACCCTCGAAAGCATTAATCACAACAAAATTACAAGAGAATTGCAGACTCGGTTTGATTGAGTCTATACATTAGGGATAATGTATGGGATAATGTATACGTCCAACATCCCCCACGCCCCCTAGCAACGGCTTGAACGGTACTCAGTTCTCAAGACTTAATAGTGCTGGCATCAACAGGGCTGGGAATCAAAACTGCGTCGTATCCTACAAAATGTAAACAAATCTTGGAACGAAAAAGGTAATCACATGTTTTTGTTTATAAGTATTTTTGTTGGAAATGGCTGAAAACCAGCCGTACAAGTAAGTAGTTTTTTAATAAACTTCTGACATGAAGTTTGAAGATTACAAATATTTAAATTAATTATAAAGAGAATGGCATTTATTTTTTTTGTTAAAATGAAATATTTCCTAACTCTTTAAGATCACTTTTTACTTTGATATTTCGTTTAAAAAAGGATATGTCAGTGGCGTGAATAGCAGAAAAGTTTTCAATGTAAACAGGGGGTAATCCTCAGTGAAGACATTTTCTGAAAAAAAAAAAATGTTTTATGTGTCAGGCAATTCATTATCAAATAAAAATTACACGTTAGTATAAAGGTACGTTAAGATACCTTCTCCTTAGTCTGTCGAAAATTCAGTGCGATAATCTGACATAAGTTTTCTCATCCCGGCTTTAATCTAATATAGGAAAACTTCTTCAATACTATAAACATCATGTCGTTCATATATCTGTACATATCAAATTTATCGGTGCAAATAGTAAAATACCTCTGCAAAACGGAAACCTAGCTACTTTACAAAATAATTTTTGTTTTGTCTTTTTTAACCCGAATTTGAAAATTTAAAGTTTTTAATGAAGAAGAATGACACTATAGTGCGAATCCAGAAAATATATTCCGTAGACTGTTCTCATCGTCGATAAAGAAATGCAATACGACAAAATCAGCGGTAAAGTTCCACGGCGCTGAACATAAAAATGATTGAACGAAACTCATGCAGTACTGCAAAAATATATCCTTAACCATTTATAATAATTTTAAAAATTTATTGTTCAGAATAAATGACCATTTTTCCTGATCATGTATTAAAAGAGGAATAATATTTTATTTCAAATACCGATTTAAGTTTCAAATAGCTCATCTCATCGATTATTAAGAAAATTAATTCAATAAAATCGGCGCGTAAAAGACATGAGTAATAACGGAATTGTCGCAATTTGTTGAAAATTATACAAAATAATGCAATTTGCGCATATAAAAATGTAACCACCCCCTTTAGTTTCGAACTCATGGGAGCAAGTTTATAGGCATGCTAAGGCAGCACTTAATTAAACACGTACGTTGTAATATGGGTGTGCGAGCACGTGTTTCAATGTATTTGATACACCTTT
Source organism: Ruditapes philippinarum (assembly GCF_026571515.1). Lineage (NCBI taxonomy): Eukaryota > Metazoa > Mollusca > Bivalvia > Venerida > Veneridae > Ruditapes > Ruditapes philippinarum. Next base: position 184,650 of record NW_026865553.1, read on the forward strand.
TTCGGAATTTGTGGATGCTTATGACAGGTGCTAAAAATGCGACCGGGAAATGAAGCCTTTATAGAATTTTCCATTTTCGTGGGACCAATGAGTGACTTTTGCTCTCGACTTAAGTTGTATAGGTCACTTGTGCGCATTTATAATGATCAAAAATTCGCAAACAAGAAATGTTGTTGGACTTTACTAGCATGCTTGAACCAATATGCAGCCTGCAATGAAAATACAACTGCGTCGTATCATATTTTATTTTCAACTGCGTCGTATCATTTCGTATAAATTATTGTTTTCTTGGAAAATAAACATTTATTTTTTAATGAAATCATAGTACGTGATGCAAAATTATATTTTGAAGTTTATGGCGTATTCTTTGATTAGTATATAATTAATTTGAAGGAAAAAACGATAGATAAAGCAATATGAACTGCGTCGTATCCACAAAACTTCATAAAAATTCTGCTCCGCTTCAAGTTGCAAGTTCGCTATAACTTTTGTTTTACAAAATAGTTGTGTAAGCAACATATACCGAACGAAGCGGAAAATAGTGGAGCGTGTTAAAGATATATTTGGTTTTCAGTTATTTCCAACAAAAAGAGTTATAAACAAAACATACGTTTTTCGTTCCAAGATGGCGGCGTTTGTTTACATTTTTCAGGATACGACGCGGTTTTGATTCCCAGCCCTGATCAATTATCACGAAGAAAACATAAAATCGTCGTCACAGGATACGTTCAAATCTAAATATTTATGAAAACCTAAGAATCATCCGTTCAAAGTGAAAATGAGAAGACTAGAAGAAAAGATTGTACAATATTTTAAGAGATTACCTATGACAATACATGTGATGAATAAATCTATTTTATTACGTTTAATCTATGCTTAACATCTATATGGTTTTGTTGTTTTTTGTTTTGTTTGTTTGTTTGTTCGTTTCGTTTTTTTGTTGTTGTTTTTTTGTATTTTGGTTATACATTCTTTCAGAAATTTTCATGAAAGGTTTATAATCATTTTTTTCAGCAATCTTATAATGAGTTTTTTAGCCGTATTAAGTAATGCATCTTTTAAAAACAAATGTACATGTAGGTTAAATCACTGAAATGCTGTTACATGCATGTACATGTTTATTATTCAAATAGTGTACTTTAATATACAATATATTGCAATGTCTCTTTGATAAGTCCTGTTCAAAATGGTTTTAAGGTAGACCATGGGTAATGGGCACCATAAGGAACTGTAAAATTGACAACATAGGACAGTTATATGTCTTCATGGTCACCTGTGTGCAAAATTTAAAAAAAATTTACCGTGTGGTTTATGAGTTATGGATATATTTCTGAACTAAGACTTTGCCATTAGAAGGGCTTATTTTCAGAAATGAGGAAACTGTAAAAAATCTGTAATATCATCATTATAAAAATGTTTTTCTATTGATCATTGTTAAGAAACAAATAATAACATTCAGGTAACACATTACACAAGCAAAATGTTTGTTTCTGAACAAAATGTTCTTAATATTTATAAAAATGTTACCCTACCCCACCCACTTTTAACACTAATTTTACCATTTTCCTATCTAAAATGCCTTATTCAAAATATCCCTTAAATTTATCGAAATGAGGGTCTGTTTTCAAAGTTTGCCTAAATTTTCTCAAAGGTATATTAGTTGATTATGCGAAATATAAAATACTTTTACCGTGTAGTTTTTATTTTATCGAACTTTAAAAATATCTGGTATCATATTTGCTATAAATTTTGGCATTATTTAGCAAAAAAAAATACCTAAAATAAATATATAATTTAAATCAAACTTTTTTTCTTCCTTAAGGGATCAGAGAGATACATATATAATGTTAAAAAGAAAAAAAGGAAAGAAAAAAAAATTGCCCCTTCTGTGGTTTGAACCCACGCCCCTCAATTTCAATGTAGTTTACAAGCGATTCTAGCCTATTTGAATACTCTTCAAGTGGAGGTAATGCATTAGCCATGGTCTACCTTAACTGTACTAATATTATATAGTAATTACATGCAGGTTAGTAATACGTTCCTGTTAATACGACGATAAATTACTGTAACAAATTTCTTTGTTTAGCAATAGAGAATACTTTTGCTTAATTTAATAAACATTTAACATTTCCTTAAATGAACGATTCTTTTGATTATAATTTGTTATCACAATAGCTGCACATTTCCGATCTTGTGTTCCTGTACTGCATCCTTTAATATGTTTTCCGCTGTATTATCACTATCATGGTCGATCTATAAGTTGCTATCGATTACATTTCAACAAAGTTCATTTTATTGTTAATAATTGTATCACCACGCATCTGTTTGTTAGTTTTACATAAAATAAAATGGCTGATGAAAGAATCTCGGAAAGTGTTATTCCATTTGTGGTTATTCTGTCTTGTATAATGGTTGTTGGATTTGTTGGTAATCTGCATGTTATTTTCGTATATGCGTTCAGGTTAAAGCTAACAAACCATGCACTTTTTATTATAGTTCTGAGCATTTATGATATCAGTGCCTGTATTGTTCTTATTCCTTTCATGATATACATGTACATCAATCAACGGACATTTGGCAGTGTTTTCATGTGTAGAATCCACAAGTTCTTGATGGGTTTAATTTTCACTGGATCAGTTTTCACCCTAGTATTAGTAGCTGTTTACAGGCAAGTAATTTTTATCATAGAACATCATTGGCGTCAATAAAAACATTTACACATAACATATTTTACAGCCACCGCTAATGCTATTGTTTGTTGAAAAAATACTATAATTTTACTTAGCAAAACAAATAAAATAACAAAGTAGTAACAATTTATTTATAGCGTTTGTTTATGATCTTTAAGTGGTGTTCCAGATTGCAAATAAACATGAAAATTGTCTATATTGTGGATAGTCTAAATTATGTAGACCTTGCTATAACTGTTGCTAAAATGTACTTATGATGTACTTATACTTTCTGTTTTATAAGCTTATTCTTGACTGACACTCTGATATTAATCTTCCAGTAAATTAATGTCATTTGCTTGGAAAAACAGTGTTAACAAGGTAATTTGAGAAAATGTGCTTAAATTCGGACTTAAACGTGAGTTCTTAACCCTGATGCCCTTTCAAAATTCCGTTTATTTAGTTTCGCGTTTAGGGAACACGCCTTTTTTTATCTGGGGACCATATGTCGCAGTAGTACATGGGTCTCTTTAGCGTCACGCACCGCGCATGCGCGAACAACATCTCGGATAAGAGTCACTCCGACGGCCATATTTGGTACGGGGCGCGAAAATGTGTGAGCGGCAGCCATCTTGGACTCTAATTTTCAACAAATGACATCATATCTCATACAGAGCTGACTTAGAGCTTGTCCGCGTCCATTTGAGGTCAGGGACCCGGATCTAGACGGGAAAAATGCGGATTTTACGCACGAGTGATTTTACTCACGATCGATCATAAGCGTTCGATAGAACGTCCAAAAACATTTCGGTTGATACCCAAGTTGACTATTTTACCACCGTTTGTAAAGTAGATATCGGCAATGTTCTACAGGAATGATTTTTGTTCTCTTACATCTTAAGTGTCTCAATTTTACTTCTATACTACATATTTCATGCCCTTTGATTTTACCGATGTTTATCCCTCAATGCCCAACTCGTAAATGAAATGAGCCACTGGTGCGTGACGCTAAAGAGACCCATGTAATACTTGCCGCTTTTCATGGAATGGCACTAACGTGTCACATTGAAGGTTTCATGATAACCGCCATATGAACACATCTGTGGATGTTTCAAAATTTTAATGTTGAATCTGCTTTTGCCAGTGCTAGGGGGTGTGGACGGCAACTTGCACATTCCATTACAGTCCATGCACAGGCTCAATCAAATAGAGAAAATAAGAATCCCTAAAGAAAGCCCAACGCAAATCTGAAAATGTTGCAGACTCGGTTTGATTGAGCCTGTTCATGGACGGTACTGTCAAGTGCAAACTACCGTCCACACCCCTAGCACCGGCTTAAGCAGAATTCAACATTTAACATGAACTGGTACAATTTTGAATTTTGAAACATCCGCAGATGTGTTCATATGGCGGTTATCATGGAACCTTCAATGTGACACGTAAGTGCCATTCCATGAAAAGCGGCATATGGTCCCCAAGTAAAAAAATGCGTGTGCCCTAAACGAGAAAACAATGGGCGGAACTAAATAAAATGGAATTTTGAAAGGGGATCAGAGGTTATGAAGCCTGCATATCACAGATAAGACGTCAAAAGACAAATTTAAAAAGCAGGCCACATATCCTAAGGGTGATTCAACAGTATTCAAGTGAGGAATACTGGAACCACCCAACAAGAAAATAGCCGAATAGAAAGAACTAAATTACCACAAGCACAACAATAATGTCGTGCTGAACGATCTTTAAGGATCGGAAATATAACATCTCTGATTGAATGTACGGGGCGACTTTTTACAGCCTCCACACGGCACAAACAACGAACCTGTAACATTTTCAATTTCACCGTGTTGGGCTCTCTTTTCTCCTTTTTATTACTAATACATCATGTCTTTTTTCTGTTTTCATTTCAGGTATAGAAAGTTATGCCGGCCACATGGATGGCAGATAAAAAAAACGAGTTGCTAAACTGCTTTGCTTTATTGTTGCGATATCTGCCTGTGTTTGTTCATGTCCATTACTTGCATTCAGTGAGGTAAAGACAAAATCCGTGAAAAATGAAACATTTACAAGGTGCGGTATAGTTGAAGGGACTAGAAAGTATGGCCTTTATTATTATATATTTTTGGCACTGATGGCTTTTGTGTCTTTATGCGCTTTGGTATCACTGTATGCATGTATTTTAAAAGCAGCATCAAGATTAAATGCCAAAGTAAGGTTTGGTGATGTTCACAAAAGTGGTGTAACAGGCTTGAAGCATATAAAACTAAATGTTTTAAATAGACATAAAGAACTATCAACCTCATGTTCAAAGATCATTGATTCGCCAGAAGTCGGATATAATCCAGATAACATTGAGGACAAGACAAGAGATAATAGCGAGATTTTAGCCACCTGCTCATCCAATCAAATCAAAACAGAGACAACAAATGACAATCACCTGAGAAGGAACAGAATTCGACAAATAACACTAGCTTTTATATTAGTGACAGTTTTCTTTTGTTTTAGCTATATTCCATTTTTATCTTTGGAAATCATTATTAAACAGAGGCGATTGACCTCCTCATACATCAGTATATATAGTCAAATTGCAGAACACATTACAATGACCTGTGTATTTATCAACAGCGTGGTAAACTGTTTTATCTACAGCTGCTTTGACATACAGTTCCGACAGGAAGTAGGGATGTTGTATAAAAGGTTATGTCGCAGGCGACAAGACCGACGATCGAATTAATACAAACCATCTAGTTGGAATTTCACCTTACCAATACAAATGATAAGGATTTAATCATGATATGTGTAGTATTTTTTAACTTTCTCTATGCAATATATTTTCTGTCTTGGTACAAATTTTTGTGTTACAGTAAATCTACCATAATATTGTCTACAATAAATACTTTTATTCAATATAATATTTATGAATGGTAAAAGTCTTTACAAAAATATCTTTCACGAAAACAGAAAGTGTCGATACACTTTTCCCTATATCTAGTAAACAATGCATTTCCCTCAGGAGCTAAAGTCAGTATTGTATCAGTAAATATATTTAAGAAACCTATAAAATGTATCTAATCATAAATAGCATGACAAGCTTGCAACTAACATAATTTCATTTGGTATTTTAATGCTATAGACCGCTTCTGACGAAAGGTATTCAATCTTCATCCTCAATGCTGTTATCATTGATATCGAAGGAGCAGAAAAATATAACAACACTGAAGTAAGGGGCAAGATTATACAGTTGCCGCACGGCACTTGACACCTGTTATTGTGAAGTATGAAAATATGGAACAAGGGTGATTCATCGGAAGCAACGAAAACAACAATATGAAAATTGCAGACATTGTTTATGATAAATAATTTATATATGCAACATCTCTCACCCCCACTATCATCAGCTTGAGTGGTATTCAATCTACAGAAGCGGTATTAAGTCATTTATCCCGAATGTATTGTGGCTGATTTGTTTTCGCCCCGCGAACCCGCCAAGCGAAACGTCGAGAAGTAACAAGTTAAAATGGCGGGGATATGGAGCCAAAACACACTAATAAGCGTGGGCGCGGGTCGAAAAGTCGAGATTTCATTGTTATACGGCGGGGCCGCGAAGCGAAATATTTGTTGTTATAGGACGCTTATTAGCGTGTTAGGCCGCTATTCCATTTATACGTGATCAGTGGTCCGCGTCCGTCATCCGCATCCGTTACCGATTCGCTAATAAAAGAATACGTTGAATCTATTCCTTTTGTCCGTTTACCATCCGCTTCCGCGACGGCATCCGCGACGTTTCGCAGGATGAGCGATTTTTTACGGACGCGGACAGTCACTGACATGTCTCATCCCTACAAAATGCCTCGAACGAAATTAAATACTTTATCGATTTCGAAAGAAAATACTAAAGAAGTCACCAAAATAGTGTAGGAGAACATATAAATTTATGATGCAGCAATGACAGATTAAAAAAAACAACATCTGGTCATCGGTTGCTAAAGAGATGTTATTTGAAAACCTAACTGATATTCAATGTTTGTTACCTAATGCTTTGATGTTACAACTGTTTTTGGTATTAGAATGAAATTATATTATATTCTACAAATTATTATCCTCTGTTCGCTATACTTCAATTAAAAGTATATAGAAAATAACGTACCTATGGAATAATACCCACGGACATGCCCGGACACGGATCACTGACGCGGACCACTGATCACGTATAAATGGAATAGCGGCCTTATGTTTCGCGCCCACGCTAAATTATTCCTGAAAAGCTCGACTGTTTCGCTAATTAGTGTGTTTTCGCTTCGCACCCTCGGCGTTTTATACTTTCATTAACACCGGTATGCATAAATGTGTCGTTACGGTCGCTAAACAATTTGATTTAATATTTGATTTAATATTTTGTATGGAAGTCAAAATACTACTTGGATAACAATTTGCTGCTTTTTCACATTTAGCGTGATAAAGAACTTATATGCTTTTAAATTTATTTACAGTAATAAAACTCATAATTGTCTTTTATAAAAAGATATTCAGTGGTTTCTGAGAAATAATGTGCCTTGAAGCATACACTTAATTATGATAATCAGCTTTGTGTTTTGTTTTTAATTTGATCTTCTATCAATAAATATTTTAACCTATATTATTCAAACAATTATATATGTGTAGATAATATTTTGCTATGATAATTTCATGAGGGCAAACAGTACGTTTGGTATGTCAGTTCCATTCAATATACTACGATACCATTGTTCAACTTCCAGGTCAGGATAAATATGTATGAACATGATACAGCTACTATTATTTCATTCGCATTTTTAAATTTTCGAATTTTATACAAAACATCACTCCTAATAATAGGTCAGTCACGGTTTATCTCTACAATACCGCCAATCATACTTACAATAGGAATATCAGCACATCCGTGAAAATTTACAAACATCCTGAAATGTGTTTAACAGTGGTGATCATGGAATCTTCAGTGTGACATTTTCATACCATTTCGTGAAAGCGGCGAATAGTCCCTAAGTAAAAGAATGCATGTTCCTTAAACGAATGTGCAATGGTCGGAACCAAATGAAATGGAATAATGAACGGAGAACAGAGGTCATTAAAATCTGAAAAAAGGGAAGATCCATCAAGAGCAATGAAAACAAAGTTTAAAACTGAAAGATTTTGTTCATAAGGTGTGTTGGAGAGTGTAACATAATATCTCATAATATGCCCCAACTAACACATGAACAGTACGAGTATTAAATTTTAACCTTATGGAATTATTGGTCCCGAAGACTTAAAAGAACTTGCCAAGTATATTCTATTCCTTCAATTACATTTGAATTAGGTCATGCTGATTGCCTTGCTGTAATCTTTCTTGTAACGAAACAACCCTTGTGACACATTGGTTTTGACTTTTAACCCTTCTATATTTTACGATGACAATATGTTTTGAAATAAAGTAATTGATTCACAACAAAACAAATATCTCCACGACGGAAGTGTTTTGTTTTTTACAGTATCTTGCCGTATTTTCATGAAACAGCCAATATTCTATTTTGAGTGTATCAATAAAATAAACATTTAAAAGATTATACGGTAAAGGATAATTCGCACCGTAAATTAACTCCCCGCCCGGTGTCCCGCGTGACAGGCGAAGATATTCACCACGATACTATCGAGATGTGTTCATTGCCTATATATGTATATAAATACATGTAATCTAACGCGTATTCAGCTATTGTTAATTTGCAATGAACACATCCTCAATTGATAGATACTTACTATGACCTTTTATTTCAATAACAAAAAATTAAACCACAAACATTGACAAGTGCTCTTTTGTTAACAAATAGATTGAAATTCGTTTTGTAGAAGCGGTTTATCACAGTATATAATGTATGTTATCTGCGAAAAATCGACTTTAATATACGTTATTAACTTCATGAACGACAAAAATCTTTCCTCAGAAGATAACATTAATCAAAAGGATCAAGTTTAACAGACGTTGACATTTGTTTCTCGACAAAATAGAACAAATATCATTTTGGACTTCTGAAACACTGGTAACATGTTTGTTTAGTATACTTTGCTGTTCGTACCTCTCCTATTGCCTCTTTAAACCGTCTTTTATATTTGCGGTCATATTACAGCTATTGAACTTTTCTCAATTATGTTTGTGATATTCAAATAAAAAGGCTTGTTTGCACATAAATCTGAAAGTAAATTCCTGTAAGCTATTTCATATAAATAATTTATAGCTTTTATCGTCGAATTTAATATTAAATATAGTCATATTATTTGGTTTTTTAAAGATAATTTAATTCAAATGTTTTGCATTCATATTTGTTAGATAATAAACTAGGAATTCTGACTGGGAATGTGGAGTCCAACCTAAAACACCATCGTTGACTGGCACGAATTTATTACAAGCAAATTGTTTCTTTAAGGGAAGAATATTTTGTTGCTTTTTGTTTTACAAAACATTGATACGAGGGTGGTGAATTCAGTTAGAATCATCATTGCCAGGTCGTTGCTAAAATCTGTCATGTCTGCCGAACAAGACGGATTCCAGGGCAAAGAATTAGCTGCAAATAATAACATTTCCTCATTCGCAACTGGAATCATTTTGATGCAAAAAATGAAATTTTGTTCATGTTAACCTTGTCCTCTTATTCATATATTTATAAAATGTGTTCACATTTGAATGTCATGAGCATATTATATAATTTTACACATGTTAATGAAACTGTCAGTTCTGTGAGGAAATAGGAATGTCTGCAATTTTAATCAATTTACTTTTCATCAACTGTTCTTTGACATTTTCAAAGCTTTTTATCTCAGTACATGATATATTATATATTCATATATTAAAATGTGATATGAAATAGATACCTTGTTATATATATTTTATATATTTATATATATATGTTTATATATTTATATATATATTTTTTTTCATTCCACCGTTCCATTAAGCATAGATCAATGAGATTGTCCATGGATTGCGTGTGTATATCATATGTCATACGATATACTGTTACTTTCATCGCCGATATGAGATTTTTGAGAACTAGAATATTGTATGATATAATTTCATTCAAGTAGATAATTAAGGAAATTGGGTGGAAGTTATGTCCCTCTTTAGAGTAAAATATACAGAGTAGCGACAACAGCAACATTTTACACGCATTAATAACAGTTATTCATACTGTTGCCTTTAACGAACTGATGTTGACATTTAGTTTAAAGCAAAATATGGTCATTTGCTTAATCAGGCACACTATTCTAACCAGAACACATCATTATCTACAAAAATTAAGCTCATTTCGGTGTTGAAAAAATTAGGATAAAATAAAGATGATGATCTGTTTTCGAATTGATTAATTTAACCTCGTAATAAATAGGAAAATTACTATTATAGTACATATTTAAACACTGTTAATTGGTTAAGATAAAATATTTTCAGAACGCAGGAAAACAACTTGAATTATTTCAGATGATAAGGCAGTGTAGCATTACGAGAGCCAAATATTCTATCTTCTGTTTATACAAACTGTATAAAAATAAAGAAATTGCAAATGAATAATCACATAAATAAGATTTGTTTTAATTAATCATACTGTGTAAGTTTAAGTATTTTCAGGTTGAAATCTATTCTTTTTGTTTGCCCGTCTTCAGTGTTGATTAGTTATTACCTTTAGTTTGTTTGAATTTAACTTACAGCAGCTGTCTGTAATAAGCAACTCTAATAACGTCTCATTCCCTTTCAAACCATTCTACTTGTGCCGCTTTTTCTCTCTTTTAGGGAGTTGTACTCTTTTATATTCGGATCATTCGCTGCTTTTCATGAAATGGTACGATTTAAACGGCTGTATCAACGTATCATATCAGCGAATGATTAAAAAAACGAGTTTCATGTTTTAAATGTTAAGTGCTGTTTGGGGCTTGGGCGATCATTTGCATTTACCTTAACTCTCAATGAAAAACTTCCATCAAACGACTCTGCATTTTCTTTAAATCCTGCATTTTTGGGCGGTCTTTAAGGGTTTCACACTTGTCTATATTAACCTTTTTAAGGAAATAATACGTATATTAAGGCTTTTTATACCAAACATAAATCTTTGTTTCTAATCTATTTCGCTAATTGGAATATATATGTTTGTGCTACCTAGATGTACATTCTGTATTTGCAATGTTCATTCATGGAATAAATCCGTGTATTCATGGTATTCATTTTCGATTTGAAATTTTTAACGCTATTATGTTTTGTAATATTTATATAAACTTTTTGAAATCTTTTGCCATGATGTTTAAATGGACATTGTTGATACTGAGAGGGAATTTATTTGCATTTATTGCTTCTTGTCCAATCCTTACATAGATAAATTTCTGTATTAATACTTTGTTATGTTGTTATGTTTTACAATAAGATATATTTAAAGATAAAAACTTTAATCACTGTTGTTGCTCTAATCTTTATAACTTCTATCAATATAATACTGCACGACTGTAATGTTTATCTCAATGGAAAGTCATGACGTATGAATTTCTTATACACACGGCTGTTGCAAAATTGTGATATTGTGATATTAATAGAAAATAACCCATGCAAATTTAAATATCGGCATGCTATTAAGCTTTGTGTAATCGCTAAGGATATTTAAAAATGCTAAGAATTCTCAATATCACTCTATTCTGAAATTGTAATTTGATTGGTATAAAGAAACTTATACTATGCTACTAGATGTTAACAAATATTGTTTAAACACAAAGCATAGAACAGTTAACAAAATTCATCTCGCAGGGAATACTTAACAGTGTCATGTTTGTTTGTTGTTGTTGTTGTTTTTTTTTTTTGGGGGGGGGGGCGAGGGCTGGGTTTGTGAGTTTCATTTCTTCAATTCTGTGATTTCGAAGGGAGCGTTATTTAAGAAATTGCTTTTGTCGTTTGCTGGATATATTACACAAAGACCCTGAGAACATTTTAATTTTCAACTAAACATCGCATATATGACATAATGTGTTTGGTAAATAGGTAAGTTAAACTACTTTGCAGGATTGTTTAAGAAATTTTATGAGACACATAATGAATATAGTGAATAGCATTCCCTTTTCGTAAAAATATGTTTATCATCAATGTACTTCTCGATCTCGATAAAAGACACTGTCTTCAAAACCTAACATATTCCAATTATATATTTGATTAACTATTTGTATTTTTATTAAAAACTATGTCAGTTATTAATGTAACTGTTGTTCTGTCTCGGAACAAGGTTCAATAAAAGGTAAACATATAAATTGTGTTCGCAAAATGTATTTTTATCAATTATTGTATTTTCGCCAACAAAAGAAACGATAAAACAATGTTACCTTAAAGATATGAAGAAATAATATGAAAAAATAATATGAAAAAAATAATATGTATCAAATGATTGAACTAATCAATAGCAATATCTATATTTTTGTTAATTATAGTTTGCATCTATTCAGTTTCGAAGGTGGTATTAATCTGTGTCGTTGGTCATCGAGGTTTTTGTATTCCTTGCACGAATGGCCAAGTCTGATGAGAACAAAGCTTCATTTCTCATGAAACGATAATCGTTAACCAAAATCAAAAAAAAATTGTGAAATGTTAAAAAAGACCATATCACTGTCATGTTTTCTACGAATTTAGATAATTTGTAGATTTTAAATAGAATTTCTGTTTAATAGACAATGTGACAATGTGTTATTTTCCTGTGATTTATACGTCTGGACGTAAATGCATTCAGAATCATTTTAATCTATTACTTTTTGTAGAAAATGTCTTCAAGGATTCACTCTATTCAAGATGTTGATATAAACATATATGATAATCTTTCAATCTTGAAGACAGTTAGGATGTTTTCCTTTACCGTCCATAACTTGCTCAATCAAACCGAGACTTGTTGTCTTGTTGAGCTTTCTTTAAAGAGTCTTTATTTCTTTCTTTTTTGATACTAGATGGTTTCTTTGCTACAAGTTTAAATGATAAATAGTAAAGTACACATCAGTTTATTCAGAGTCATGTTTTTATTTTTACAACAGTAATATAACAGCTAATTTTGAAAGATAATTGTTTTACAGAAAAAAACTTCCCCGACGGGAATTGGATCCAGGTCTCCGACGTGACAGGCGAGATACTCACCACTATACATTAAGCATAATACTTCAAAACTTTAAAGCATAAGCAAAATACATTGCCAAACAAGCTAGTTCTAATATTTTTAATTGACCTTTGGCATTTTGTGACCTTGACCTACATTTTGCGCAAGACAACTCAACTCAAGTTATATTAAAATGCATGCATGTATATGGAAATTATACTCGCGAATGAATGTTTTAGGTTGTTATTTGACATTTGATCTTTAAGTGTGACATTGACCTTTGCCACAGACACCTGAATTTTTCACGCGACACTCCGCCTCACTTTGGAAAACATTTTGCTAAAATTATATCAAAATTCCGCCATGCATGTAGAAGACGGGGGTCTTCACCTGCACTTGCTATATACCGAGTTTGATTAAAATATCTCATTTCAAATTCTAGTTATTGACCGGAAACAGATTTTCTATTTTTGTGGCCTTGACCTCAGGGGCCAAAAAGCAATCCCAAACGATGTCTTTACTAAAACTTGTTATACAGCAAGTTTTATCCATATTCTAGTTATTGTCCGGAAACCGATTTTTATTTGAAGTAACAGTGACCTTTATTTTGACACTAGGAGGCACAAAGATCCCAAACGAGGTCTTCGCATAAGTTTATACACCAAGAACGTTAGAATTAAAGTTAGAAATCTAAACAACAGGCAGATGGTCACATATCCAGCCACCCAGCAATGCATGAGCATTGTTGGTTGTCACTGATGCAGATGGGGGAAAAGAGCGGTAAACCAACATACAGTCGCTTGTCACCACAACTGGTAAACACAAGGATACAGACCTTTTGTTTTATGGATTAAAAAAATGAATCTCCTCGTGATGGACTACATGCTTTAAATGTTAGATGAGAAGCAAACATCTTTCCTCAGAAGATAACATTGATCAAAAGGAACAATTTTCACGAACGTTGACATCCTTAACAAAGAAGAAATGAGCCAATTTGCCAAGGCAAACAGTTCAAGGAGTTGAAGATCTTAACAACTATCACGTGTTAGGAAAAACTGAAATTATTTTGGTGTACTTCATGTATGATTTTATATTGTCATGTAAAATATACTCGGAAACATGAACCCACTGCAGTGAAAGTGTTTATGTTTAGTTTCAGGAAAAATAACACTTTTTTATCGACAAAATAGAACAAATCATATCATTTTCGATAATCTGATATATGTCTTCCGAAACACTGGCAACATGTTTGTTTTGTACACTTTCCTGTTCGTACCACTCATATTACATCTTTAAACCGTCCTTTATATTCGCGGTCATATTGCAGCTATTGAACTTTTGTCAATTATGTTCGTGATATTCAACTAAAAACGAACTTCGCATAAAGTTGAAAGTAAATTCCTGCAATATGTTTCATATAAATATAAAATTTGTTATTAAGTATAGTCATATTATTTGTTATTTCAAGATAATATAATTTCAATGTTTTGCATTCATACTTGTTTGATTTCTGACTTAAGAATGTGAGGTTCAACCTAAAATACCATCGTTGAATTATACGAATTTATTACAAATTCTGGTAAAAGAACTTAAAAATATTAAACTGTCCATTTTAAAATGAATTTTCAATGAGCATATTGTTTCTTTGAGAAGAATGTTTTGTTGATTTTGTTTTTCAAAATAATGGTAGGAAGTTAATTTAATTAGAATTATCATTGCTAGGTTCCTTACATAAACTGCTAATATCGCCCATGTCTGCTGAACAAGATGGCTACCAGAGCTGAAAATTAGCTGTAAATAATATATCCTCTTCAACCGGTGGACACATTTGGATGCAAATAATGAAATCGTGTTCATGTAGACCATGTCCACTTGTTCATATATTTATAACAGGTGTTCATAATTGAATGAGCATATTATATAAATAAACATGTTAATAGAACTGTTAGTCCTGTGAGGATAAAGGAATACTTTTTTTGAACCATAATTCTCTCAATTTTTAAAGCTTTTTATCTGAATATATGGAACATTGTATATTCATATATTAAAAGTTGAATCAGATATGAAATATATACTTTGTAACATTTTCATTCTATCATTAGATTCAGCTTAGAACAACAGACTTTCCCCAAGATTTTGTGTTTCACAATATGTAATAGGAAATTCTGTTACTTTAATCGTAGTTATTAGAAATAGAAGACTGTATAACTTCGTTAAAATAGATAATAAATGAAATTGAGTGGTAGTATTGTCCCTCTCAAGAGACAAATATACGAAATGGTGGCAACAGTCACATTTTACATGTGTTAATGACTGTTATTCATAATGTTGCGTTAAACGAACTCATGTTGACATTTAGCTTATTGCAAAATATGGTCATTTGCTAAATCAGGCACACTTTTCTAACCAAAACACATCATTATCTGCAAAAGTTAAGATCATTTCAGTGTTGATAAAATTAAGATGATGATATGTTTTCTATTTTGATTCATTTAACCTCGTAATCATTAGAAACTAACTGTAGAACATGGTTAAACACTGTAAATTGGTTTAGATAAAATATTTTCAGAACGCAAGAAACAAATTGAACTATTTCCGATGATAAGGCAATGTACTAGTACGGGAACCGAATATTCTATCTTTAGTTTATATAAAAATAAAGCAATTGCAAATGAATAAACACATGAATAAGATTTGTTTCTTAAATCATACTGATAATGTTTAAGTATGTTTAAGGCTGAAATGTATTTTTTTTGTTTTGACTGTCTTCAGTGAGTGTTGATTTATTATCACGTTTAGGATGTTTGAATTTAACTTTCAGCAGCTGTCCATGATAAGCAGCCTTTATAACCTTTCAAATCATACTATTAGTTCCGCCCATTTTTTTCTCATTTAAGGGGCAAGGATTTTTTTTTGGGGGGGGGGGGGGGGGCTATTCGCTACTTTCCATGAAATGGTTCGATGATAATTGATAATTGCTGTTGAACATTTCATATCCGCTGATTTTTATATTCAAAATCTCACCATTTTCATGTTAAAATGTAAAATTATGCTGGTGCCTTGGACTGTAGCTTGCATTTGTCTTAACCGTCGATGAATAAGTTCAATCTAACCACCTTTTTAGTTCAGTTTTTGGCGTTTTTTAAGGGTTTCATATTTTTTTTTATTGTGCTCAAACCACCTCTTCAGTTTTTAGGCGTTTTAAAAGATTCCACATTTCTTTCTACCATGGATTGCTAAACGATATTTTATTTAAATTTACGCCATTCATTTTCGATTCAAAATTTTTAACTCTTTTATGTTTTGTAATATTTATATAAATTTGTTAAAATTTATTGGCACGTATGAGCATTGTTGATAGTTAGAATGTCGATAGCGGTCAATTATCTTCCTTTATTGCTTCTTGACCAATCCTTACATAAGAAAAAATATATGTAATACATGTAATACTTTTTAGTGTTTACGATAAAAGTATTTAAAGTTTACAACTTTAATCACTGCTTTTGGTTTTGATCTAATCTTAATAACTATTATCAAAATAATGCTGCACGGTTGTAATTTTCATTTCAATGGAAAGTCATGACTTATAATTTTTTTCTACACACAGCTATTTTAATGAAAATACAAATATTAGCATGTTCAGCGTGATTGCTGAGTACATTCTAATCCTAAGAGTCATGAAAAACACTCTATCCTTAAATCGTAATTTGATTCATATAAAGAAACTTATACTATGCTACTGAATGTTGACATATATTGCTTAAACCACCGTAAACAAAATTTATTTACCAGGGAATACTTAACGATGACATGTTAGTTGTTTTTTGTGCGTGGGAGGGGGGGGGGTACATTTCTTTAATTTATTGAATCCATAGAGCGTTTCTAAGTAACTGCGTTTTAAGACCATTTTACTTTAATTTCAAACTAAACATCAAATATATGATGTGTGTGTTTAGTAAATAGGTAGTTTAATTCACTAAATTGCAGGATTGTTTAAAAGAAATTATAAGGCAACTAACGATTCAGTGAACAGCATTCGCGTTCCGTAAAAATCAAATTCTATAAATTTCAAAAGAAGTCTTTGAGTATATTACATGTAAAAGATAAAAAAAGGAATAAGCTTTACAATGTATATTAAACCAATGAGAACTATGTCAGGTTATTAGTGTAATTGCAACTGTTGTTCTTGGAACAAGGGTCAAGAAAATAGACATATAAATTGTGTTCGAAAAATGTATTTTCATCAATTATTGTATTTTCCCCAACAAAAGAAATGACAAACAATGTTACCTTACAGATATGAGAAAATATAAGATGTATCAAAATGATTGATTTAAAAAATGATTTAACTAATCAATAGCAATATGTATATTTTTGTTGATTTAAGTTGTCAAAAAGGCCTTTTTGTTTCAAAACTGTACAAGACATGCCATGCAATATATACAATGTTTGCATCTATTCAGTATCGACGGTGGTATTAATCTGTTTCGTTGCCGAACACGAAGTCATCGAGTTTCTTGTAGTTCTTGCATGAATGGCCGAGCCTGATGAGACCAAAGCTCATTTCAGATTTTTGTTCGGCCATACATATATTGTTGGCGCAATCCATCATCTGTGCATCCTGAAATGATAGAATAATCATTTAGGAAAATTATAAAATTTACGTCAAAAGACTAAATTTACGATGCCACTGTCATGTTTTCTACTGATTTAAATAATTTGCAGATTTTAAATAGAATTTCTGTTCAATGGACAATGTGACATTGTACTTTTTTCTCCTTGATTTATATGTCTGGACGTAAATGCATTCAGCATCATTTTAATCTATAGTAACTACTGGTAGAAAATGTCTTCAAGGATTTACTCTTTTCAAGACGTTGATGTAAACATATATGATAATCTTTTAATCAATCTTGAAGACAACTAAGATATTATAAAGAGGTTCCTAATGGGATTGACATGAGCTTATTGGAGTATTAGCGGGAATCCAATTCGGAGCCTAATCTGAGAAAGAAAACTTCACTTAAATGTTCCGTTCTAAATGTTTATCGTAAAATACTTTTGCTCCAGGAGTGTTTTAATCTTAATGTCCTAAAACGGTAAATATCATGAATGGAACGATGTAATATTCGGCAAATATTTCCTTGGTCTTTGGTTGGTATGAACAAAAGGGATCAGAAGAACAGAATACAAATGTAAATAAATTTTAAAAAAGATGGTTAGTGTTTTTTTTGCAAAACTTAGCACCTGGGACCAAAATGAAAGATGACGCTCGATATTGACGATCTTAATTTACTTTACTTTTCCTGAACCAAGAAATTTATATAATGCCTGTGACAATAATGTTGAATTCTATGTTGTGTTTGTTTGTTTGTTTCATTTTACGCCTTTTCCCAACAGTATTTCAATCATATAGGCGGGTAGTTTCCTAACCATCGTTCCTGGAGAGTTACACCAGTACTAGACTACCTTCCTCCGCGCTAAACTACCAAAGCATCTCCCAGAGATCGAACCCACGCCAGAGAGGTAACTGGATTAGACGTCATCGACTCTAACCCCACGACCACGGAGGCGGTTATGTAAAATGTTAAAAGATAATTTAGACAGTAAATATACACTCACCATGCTATCAAAACATATGTTGCACATAAATAGGCAAATATCTGTTGGCGAGAAGTGATTCAAAGAAAATCGAGGATAGACTGGCGTTGACAATACAAGTCCTGTTGTCAAAAGACAAGCGCAGAAGACGGCAATAATTTTGGAATCCATTGTTTCTGAAATGAACAAACGATTTTTCATGAATTGGTAAGCAATATAAAGATTTTTGAAGTGAATAAACATTTAAGAATATATAGCCTGTATTCCATTCATACGTGAGCGCAACGTGAACGAAATGCGTGAGCATGAAGAGTGATTTTTTACGGACACACTATTTCATTACGTTTGCGTTTTACGTTTGCGTATAGATGGTATACCGACCTAAAGTTATAATTAATGAAATATTTTACAAGATTTACAAAAGGTTTAATTATGTTGTTTACAAATGTATATGATTTCATGGTCGATTTCCGGAAGATTTCTTAAACAGAATACAGCTGTTATTTTATCACGTATAGATATTGTAAACAAAATAAAAAGTTCCGGGACAAAAAGTCACTTTAACCATTTTGCATTGATTTTGTTAATTCTTATGATAGAATGCGACAGTATTTTTCTGTCGGAAAGAGAATTTTTGAATTCTTCTTTTTAAAAAATATTTTTTTTAAACTAAAAAGAGAAGATAACTAGACTTATACACTTAAACGGAAAAAATAAAGCAAACATATGATTTATTTGTTCTAGCGCATTTAAATGTAATTTTAACGATACTATTTGAAAAATACTTTAAATTTTGTAATAATATCAGTGTTACATGTCCTTTATTCGTCAACGTGTTTTTTTTAATTGATAACAGTTGTATTTATAACGATTCTAGAAGGACCAGACTTTACTAATATAATTATTTGTATATTAACTGTTAGATATAAGTTAACATTGATATAAGTTAACATTGATATAAGTTAACATTGATATAAGTTAACATTGATATAAGTTAACATTGAGGAGACATGCACATGGATTTTTATTGCATCTTATTATTTTTGTTCTTTTTGTTTATTACATGTAAACTCTTTACGAAGTCTTGTACTTTTGGTACGTTTTTACTGCTTAAGTGATTTATAGCGGTCTGTGCATAAAGACAATTTTACAGTTTACAGTAATGATCACTCGACAAACTACACGTAGCTTTTTATAGCAATGTCAAGTGAAAAAACAGGTATATTAAAGAAGTCTAAAAACAGCTTTATTATATCATAAAACTATTTAGTACCTTCCATATTTATAAATTGTTTGACTAATACAGAAAATGAAAATAGGATTAAACAATATTTGTTTGTTAATAATTGAATTATTTATAATTTCGGTTGGAGCAAATTTAAATTTTGACAAAAAATAGTAATAAATTAAAATTTGGGTTATTATGTTTTGCTAAAATTTTTTTAAATTCCACCCGGTTTGGGGGCAAAAAAAGTTAAAAATTTTGGCATTCGTTTGCATGATACTGACTATCTTTGCTTATCTTATTTTCAAACTTATATATATCTAAATAATTTGAAAAGCCTTTTCCCAGTACACCTTATCTGAATCCATCCTAAACACTGTCACAATCATGTTAATTATCTCAATTTATTTGATTTTTTTACCTAGAAAAACGCTAGACATGTGTCTCCGTTTTAGATATAAAAGGTGTACACGTTTTCCGTTAAAATATAGTCAAGAATACGCCGATTGATTTCAACACTTTTCTTTATTCTCTATAATGGAATACATACCAATGTTATACAACAATGCGTATTCTTGATGTTTTCCATTATTGAGATTAAAGAAAAGTGTTAAAAGAAATCTGCGTATTCTTGACTATTTTAACGGAAAACATTTACAAAATGTGTCATTTATCAGACTGTGTAGTACAAGACAACTTGAAAAAGAACCCATGACAAATGTTTTTTGTTTGTTTGTTTTGGGTTTTACGTCACATCGACACAGTAAAGGTCATATCGCGACGTTCCGGCTTTACTGGTGGAGGAAGAACTCAGGTGCCCTTCCGAGCATTTTTTCAGGCACGAACGGGCACCTGAGTAGAACCACCGACGTTCCGTAAGCTAGCTGGATAGCTTCCTCACATGAAAGAATCCAAAGTCCCTGTCGGGATTCGAACCCACAGCGGTGAGGGGCAAGTGGTTTGGAGTCAACGCCATGACAAATGTAATTGACACATGTGTATAAGGATATGTAATACCATGTTGATATCTTTCAGAATTTTAACGCATATATCATTTAGTTTATACATTTCCTAACTTGTGATTCCGCATCAAGAGACACAACCTTGGAAGCAAGTTTAAACTTCAATTGCAGTGAAAAATACAATAGAAAAAATAATATAATATAGCCAAAACAAATTTATGAAGAAATTTTAAAAAAGCATATGAGTACCTAAATTGAAAAAAGAGAATATTCATTAATGTCCAACAGAGTGGATGGCGCATGCGCGAAATCATACCTCCTTAAATTATAATATTAATATATTTTGTTAGGGAGCGTTTTATTTCCTTTCATACATAGTAAATTGTGTTAATTTAAAGACGTACTGTTTGCTATTTGAACATAAGAATATTATTTCCTGGTGTTATGAAGATATTCTATTTGAAAATTACACAGCTGTTTCTCATAAGAATCAAAATTTTACTTCTGTAATTGCCAATAAATAATTACTGCAGCATTATTATAACAACATGTCTTTTTCACCACAAAGATCTCATCATTTGTGAATTATTTCATGGCATATTTGTATAAGTAATTTACTGTTTATTTCATGTATGTTATTTTGTAAGATTAATTTAAACTATTGCCATTGTTAAGTAGCTCATATGTCTTAGCAAATGTAATCACATAAAACTCAATTATTTAATAACATATATCTTTGACTGTAACTTGTTCAAGCTTTGAAAAAGAAAATTGGTTATAAAAATTTTAATTTTAAATGATTTGTAAAAAACATAAGTCCCCAAAACCCAAATAAACCAAAAAAGGGGAAAATTTAAAAATTTTTAAAAATTTCTGTGTGGCCCCAAAAAAAGCCCAAAATATTTGTCGTTCCCCGTAAAACCAAATTTTAAAAGCAAAAAGATTGAAATTACATAAGTTGTCTAGAATAAAACGTAATATATACACACAATAAATGATTTTTTTATAAACAGGCAATAATGCTTACGATTTTCACAATGGAAATCACCTGAATGCGAAAGGAATATAATTGCAATATAACAAAAAACATCTTTAAAAAAATTATTAAGGTTTCTAAATTACTCAAACGCTAATTCTGAATCGTATTACATTAATAACTATAAAAAAAACTTTTCTACTGATTGCCCTTTTTTACCATTAATTGTTGTATACTAAATGATGATACATTTGAGTTACACGTAATTACATAACATCAATTGGCATAACAAAGTTCCCTACATGAAAAAAAAAATAATTAAAAACAAAATATTATCTGTACAATTTTGTATTCTTAGTTAATGTATGCAAATTTTACTCTGACATATTTTAATATTTTTATCTTAAACAAACATTTTGAAAATAATTTAGTTTTCGTCGCAATGTATGTTTTCAAAGTTAGATAAAGCATTCAATGATTTAATATTACATTTTAGGTTTTTCAAATTAAAATATATATTCTTTATAACAATTTTTGAGTTATTAACACGGTAAAAATGATTAAAATCCGACTCACCTCGTATTCCTTTCTTTGTTCAAACGTTGTAAAAGATACTTCTGTAAGAAAGAAATCTTCAATACCTACGCTATATATACAGTCGTCACGGAATGTCACATCGCGTTGTCAATCAGATTCAATCACGTCTTTTCCTTGGCAAGTTTTCATTGGCTTCTTTGCAAATCAATTGGATTTTCTTGCCTCTGCTAGCAAAATTCCTCCTAGAGACATACGGATTTGATATTGTTACCAATATAAGCATTGGTATAGTTGCATATTATTCAATGTTTGAAAGATGTGATATTTTTTATAATTGAGTGTTTTGCGTTGCAACGAATATGAATTTAAATCTACTCTAACGCAATACTTTACAAGATCGTTTTGCAAACGGTTAAAGATATTATTTCACAAATTTCAAGAGAGTTAGTTTGGCCAATTTTTTCAGACCCTGATTCAGTAATGGAGGAACACTTCACAGGGTTTTGTACGTAACTTTGTGATATATATTAGGCAGAGATGCGTGAAAGTAAATAACGTTTCATTTTTTTATAATAAAAAATATTTGGAGAGTCAAATGCGTCAATTTATATACAATGTATGTTGTAAATTTCAACAATAATGTTTTTTGTTTGCTATTGCTACAGCTTCTGTTGTCATTTTTTTTTTGGGGGGACGGGGGGGGGGGGATTTTAATTATCAGAAGAAAGTGAAGTTACCGGATGTCCTTCATTTTCAATTTTCTTTTCAAAGTTCACACATTAATGATTATAATTAACAGTTTTATATTCAATATGTCATCGCTAACGTCAATAGTGCGAGGATTGTCAA
Source organism: Ruditapes philippinarum (assembly GCF_026571515.1). Taxonomy (NCBI): domain Eukaryota; kingdom Metazoa; phylum Mollusca; class Bivalvia; order Venerida; family Veneridae; genus Ruditapes; species Ruditapes philippinarum. Next base: position 207,581 of record NW_026865553.1, read on the forward strand.
AATCAATATCAGCATTTAATTCTACAATTCATCACGTTGTCTTTCTGTGTTTAAAGTATGCTCATCCTCGAGTACAATATTTGATCACAGAAATTTATTGAAATCTAAAATATCCTTCCTGAATATGTCTTACTTGATTAAAAGAATGTATTGAAAGATGCGTACCTATTAGAGGACAAGAAAATTTAAATAACTGCCGGTTTTTTTAATGACACAATATATTCATATTGTGACCACCTTTAATGTGTACTATTTTAAACATATCATATCTACTTTGTATCAAAGCATGTTTGTTTTATATTTACAAAGAGACTGTGTGTATGTGTGTAGCAATTATCAATATTTTCGAATATCTTATTATGCATAGTATACTTTTAAGTGGAGTTTTATAAATTATACATGTGTGTATATATGTGCACTTTACAGTTTATCAGTCGATTAGAACAAAGGAACCCTTGTAGATTATGCTAAGCATCTGATCAATGATAAGTTGTCATGTGATATAAGTTTTCTCCAATATTTCAAAATTGTTATTTTTCGAAATACATTAAAAGGGATTCTACCTTGCTCCCCATAAACGGCTGATAAATTTGTATTACATTATCCAAGACACAAACCTGGCAGACATCTGAATTTCAAGAAACGTGTCAGTCCCTTTGCTAAAATTACTTTATTTCAATATTTGATTTCAAAAACATTCCATAAGGAAATATTTTCAAAATTTGAAAGCATAGAAGCATTTGAGAACTGTTATGAATTTCACAACATTCTGTCTAACAGGCAGAATCAATAGTACCCAGTGGTGCTGACAAAACAAAACTTAATTACAACAGTGTTAATTAAACACCTTTGTCATCATCTTTAAACTGTGCCGATACTTGTTATTCTTTTCCGCATGTTATAGCAAGATTTTTTGTGTTATTTTTTTTAAAGGAAAAAAAGAAAGAAAATATAAGCCTAAAAATTTATATTCATATTAGGCAAATTCATCCTGTGAATACTTTGCACATTTTGATGTAAAAACATCAATTAAGCATAGAATGATTTCCGCCAATGAAAACGGCAAACAAATATTTATAACAATCCTTTTTTATTTTGATAATACCAAAAACGTGTTGTGATTTTTATTTGTAAATAATTTATTGTATCTATTTATTTTAAGAATATTTGGATTTCAGGCACAAATATCTTTAATTACTGAATCTAACACTGCATCTGAACAATATGCACCAGATAAATTTTGATGGGTGGCTTGCAGGTGTGGCCTGGTAATGTCGGGTGTTACATTCTGTACACGTCGCCTTACCTTGTTGGAAAAATTTCATAATCATTTTACTATATTGCCCATAACAATATAACAATACGCAACAAAATGGCGAAACTTCGTGACCATTTTATTTGTTTCATGGGGTAACCGCATGCGTACTTCTCTTTTTTTACAGTTTTTTACACTTACAAGGTAGTGACGTACAATACCGATATGACATTTAGAACAATATAGTATCAACTATTTGGTCTCTATTCGATAAAGGTAAAATATACAGTATGTTACATGGTTATAACGATAAAGTTCAACTTCGTGATTACAAATGAAAATAAAGAAGAAGAAAAGAATAATTCAACTAATGTGAACATTCTTTACGATAAAAGTTGATTAAAAAGTGTACTTTGTGCTGATGCGTTTGTTATGTGTGGTTCATGTACAACTTAAATGATCACTTAAGCCCATTCCATTTATAATAGAACGGTGGAAAATTTTGACAAAACTTCTTGAAATATTTACTGCCATGCAGTTGATTATTAAGTTAACATATCAACAAATTGATATTAGCTTTCATAAAAAGTCACATGGGCTAAAAAAATTAGCTTATTGAGAGAAATCTTTAGAATTTTTGTAAACTTTTAGGATTCAATATGGAAACGAGAAAATGTAAATGCTTTCCTTTTATTTTATGCAAATAATCACTGATCTTGTACCATCATATGAAAATGATTGTGCTCAAATCAATGACATTTGAAATTTCCTGGGAAATATGTGGTTACAGTCTTAAAAATAAAGCCAAGAGCAAGAACAATATAAACAAGAAGTATTTAAAAAAAATACTCGGCCGAAGCAAAACTGGTAAATTTGTTTTTCTTATGTTTTTACTAAGTTTTCGATACAATAGAAATGTTAGCAATGCTTGGATTACACTTTTGTGAAGTTTCACTGCTTTTCCCTCAGCGGTTTTGGAGATGAAGCGCGGACAAGATTACCGAACGGGCGGACGGACAGAAGGGCTGACAGTGCGATAACTATGTGCCGCCCTTCTCGGGCATAGTACATGTAAAATTAATATTTTCAAGATGAAATATTTTTCTTATAAATCAAAGTAGCTGTACCATTTACTTCTGACAAAGGCGCAGTAGGCTTAAATATTAACTGTGAAAAGTATTTAGATTATCATCTTAGAAGAACGCAGGTAAATCAACAAAAATATTTTTTAATTAAATAATACATCATTATCTTTTGTAACATAATTGGTCAAAAGATTCGATAAATAAGTTTGTGTTATGAGTTATAGTATGTTTATAGCTTAGCTTTTGAAAAGGAACACTAATTTTTATATTATACTACATATGTCAAAATTGTCCATGTCTTGTGACGCTTTCCAGGCATTCATGATACATCTATAAATCATTCATTGGTTGGTTTAATTCTTTATTTCCGTCTATCGGGTGACAATACAAGACACACCTTCAAATGTAATCACCATCTCACTTATAAAGATATACATGTTTACAATAGTTAATAAATGCTTGCGGTGATCATTATTACAGTAGTCGATATATAAATGTATGTAAGGTGGTAGAAATAGCAGTAACAGTAGTTGTACTGTTAATTAACATCAGAACCTAAAACGGCTGGTTATAAGTGGTTACAACCGGTTTATTCACAAGCCGCACTAACCCCATAAAGGTAAAGATACACTTATATTACCAAGGAATACATAATAAGTTTGAAAACTGACATCTCGTTACTATATCTAATACATGTACTAATTGGTACAAATTTATTTAATATGATCAAAACTATAGAGTATGAGCTGGAAATGGAAAAGGTTACCCCCTCTGGGTATTTTATGGGACCCATGTAGTTTTAAAGATAAACATATAGGAAGACATTTGCAAGTTGTTGTCTGACTGAAACGTTTACCATTAAGACACAAGCCAATGTGAATTATCTGCCCCTGTCACAATTTTTTAATAAACAGCCTAACAGAATAACCATTAAATTTTTTAACCAAATGAATTGTTATGTAGTCGGTTTTTGTTTTAGATCATAGACAAGGTCTCCAAAATGATTTACTTCATAATTAATTGATGTCATTACTTTTCAAAATGGCCGCCAAATTCAAAATGGCCGCCATTTTCCTCTTATTTTATTAACATTTTAATATAAATTTTGTGGTTTTGTTTTAAAAAAAGCAAAACATCACTTAATCATAAAAGTTGTTTGTATAAATGTTATAGAAGTTAAATAGACTTTTTGTTGTTCAATTTGGGTTAATGATAATGCTATTTAAGAATATAAATTACCCCCCCCCCCCTTCCAATGTTTTGCAATACAGCTTTTTAGTCACATATTAATTATTACTCGAAATCTTCTTCGAAAATAAAATTACATCAATATAAATTTCCATCTCAATTTCCTCTAGATCACCTTCTTCATTTTAAACATCTTCTAACACTTCACTAGCATTTTTATTACCTATGACTTCAATTAATCCTGGTGGTAGTATATTTTCCTCTGTCCAGGTAAAATGTATATGTGAGACCTCTGGTTGTACCAGTATATCGACCATATCTATCAGGACTAGGAATAGTTGGGAATTGACAAAAGGCATTTCACCACACATATACTTGGTAATTTGATCTAAAAATATGCATCTTTAATGTGGAAAAGTATGGTGGTATTGAACGCAAGTCAATAACATAGGTAATTGTAAGTATGTCTGCATTTGGTCTAAAAATTTGTCTGAAAATGTCAACGCGCAACTTATTTATGTCACTTTATTTGTCTTTCCTTTATAAAATGCAAACAAACTGTTCTAGAATTTTGAAACCTCATATCAACACTCTTGCCCATTCTCTTGAAGACTGGTTATAAGTATATATTCAGGATGTATATAAAAAAATGTTTACGGCTTTAATTTTCCCCCTCGTGAAAAAGGGCTCGTGGTTTCACATCCGGTGAAACTATGTAGCCTAATCAATGCTTTGCAAAGATCTTCTCCTTGTCTATCAATGAGTTTATTTACTTTCAACAGTCTTCTATTATTATTATTAGCCACACCAGTGTCAAATAGTATTAATCTGTTGATAGACTGTGCTTACATTAGAAGTAAAATAACATTAGTATCAGGATATCGTATTGCCTTGTCACCATTTTCAGCCGCATGTAATGTATTTAGCATAATTCTGGTATCGGCTTCCTCCTGAGACATATGTAGATCTGGAATTTGTATTACATGTACTTCTACTTTTCCATCTTTACATTGGAGGCATACACATGTCTCTTCACAAGTACAAGATTCTCCTTCTGTCCAATTTCCCTGCATATTTATCTTTAGACAATTCCTCTAATATCAATCTTATGTTTTTTTACCTGGCCTCTGTTCATTGTATAATCACCTTCGAGATCATGCATTAGTTTTGCCTTGGCAGTCTTTGTTGGTAGTTATCTGCTGTAGCTAGAGACCAAGGCACTGGTCCAAGCGGGTACGTACATGTAAGAGTCTTTTCAAGGATAATGTCATTTTCTTCTGATAACATGATAAGCTGACCGAAGACATTGCCAGCTGCCTAAACTTCAACAAGATTGTTTCTGAGTTTGTCACTTTCTTAACTTTCTTTGTATCGACAAAGGTTTTTCAGTATTGCTCCTTCAGTGGAGCATAAAAACTTACAATTTTATTAACCAGACGTTCTTGGGCGAGCTTTTTGTGTGCTTCAAGTCTATTTCGGTAGGCATCAAACATACTCTTTTCGATCTCCTCTGGTGCAGGAGCCCCTAAACTTAAACAAATAAACACATCCCAATTATCTGTTGCAAATGGATTCATAAAGTTAGTTATTGATTCTTTGAGTTTCGTGACATTTTTTTTTTCAAATGCAGCTATATTTGCTGGTTGTGTATCAATGTGTGTAGAAGAATCCGCTGATATGCCGGCCATGCGGAATGTAGCCTCAACTTAGCTGGCTCTCGAGTGTTGTGTTTGACTCCATCTGTTGTAGACAGCAAAGTTTCGGCTGAATCCTATTATGCCTCAACGAGACTTTGCACATCTGTTTATTATTTGCTTAATAGTTATATTAACAGCATATTACAGAGCCAGACACATTGGATCTGCTGAAACCGTTTTTTTGAAGAAGCTTTCTTGATCCGGTGTGTTGAATCAATTTATCAACATATACAACATAAAGAACATATACAAATAAATATTTTGTATAGTTTTGATGATCATATGCAAAGAATAATTGTAGCATAAAAATTATTTTACAATGTTGATATGTATAGGTCAAGATCATTTTCCTTCGTTGCTCTCATAAAACGAAGAAGCAGCCAAATCTTAACAATAAAACCCTTCAAATCTGTGCTGTCTTCCCTAAGTGACCTTTTCCGACGTCTTCCTTGAACTCTTGATACCTCTTGTAAAGTACAATGGCAGAATCATTAGCTTACACATCTTCAAGGTGTTCACGTCTTTGATTCTCAGCTAGCACATTTAACGTTTGGTTGATATCTTCCAATGCACTAGAGTTGTGGATTTGGATAACTAGTGCTACAAAATCTTCAAAAAGCAATCTTTCGAGAGCTTCAAATGTAAACACATTAACACATTCACTCTTCTCTATCAGGATTTCTGAGAAACCACTTCCACGAAGCCGTTTGCCAATCGCCCCTAGGTATGAACCTAGCAAACGAAAAGCCCCTAAATGTATGATAGTATCACTGTACTTAATCGGATTTTCCATACTGTAGAATATGCCTTTTAGCAGCAGCCAAATCAAAGGTCACAAATGTGTATTGTTGGTTTACAGCTCTTGAAACACTTGAAATTTCTACAATTTTCTTAACAGTTGCATTTTTTGTACTTTGGGCAATTAAAGTACATTGGTAGACATATTCTTCTATAGAGGATGTTTGATCATGCAACTCAGATGTTAGAGATATCCAGCCAGTCCAACTTGGAACAATCTGCTTGTCATGTACACATGAACCAGAGAAAGTCAGATGAAACAGCAAAACCCGAAACATTTCCTTTGTCGAAACTTATAAGTATTGATAAATGGTTCTTATTTCCCAGTAATTAAGCATTCAGCCAATTCTTCAGGATTGTATTAAACAGTGCATGCCTTAGTCGCCTGTATATTTGATATATTAGTGGATGTTTGTTCTCTTTTAGAGTCATCATCATCATCATCATCTTACGGCTGTTCTCTTTCTTGAAATACAATTCTGTGTGCAGTATGGGTTGTTATTTAGATGGATTGGATGGAAATGGTCCCAGCACAAATTTGTTTTCAAATTGCTTTCACAGAAATTGCATCAGGGAGAACAATGTCCCGATCAAGAGTACTGTTGCACAGTTTCCGACTCCAAAATCTTAGAGGAGTATGCCTGACAATGTCCGAAATGATTCATCTGTGTCGTATGCTGTCATATGCTGTATTGCATTTCAATAAGATTAATTCAACAAAATCACTCAAAAACAATTGATTTTAAGGGAAAAGCATACTATTACTAAAGCATACTGTTATCTGCTTTTTTTCTAATGGCGCAATGAAAATAGGGGAAGTAACTTTATAATGTTTTTTAAAGAGGAGTAACAATGATAATGAAATGTAATATATAAATCTCAATTATTATTCTAATAATAATAAAAAACTACCAACAAAAGACTTAAGTCATTTTAAATAAAATAAGAGTAAGAATAGTTTCCTTTGGTGGAACTCAACGAGCAGCCTCTGTCAAATAGTCATTGTGGTGCGGGTAAGCTCTTAGTCTTACAATTCATTATAGTCATAGAACGGAACGCAGAAGTCAACTACCAACTTTTCAAATTGTTTTTGATATAAGTGAGAGTATATTAAGTTTCTAGAGAGGACAAAATGTCAATATTCGCATGAAATTCAATTAAAAGTATCTTCTCAAAATTTGAAGGCAGCTCAAATCGACCCCAAATATTTATGGTTCATATCTCTATAAGATTAAAATAATATTCAAGAGCACAACATTTAAAATTCTACCTAGAATAGAGTTTGTTTAACTAAGCATATCATATATAATTAATTATTACATCAAACTATGTATAAATGGGTTTAAGTTTAAACACATTAAATATTGTTATGAATTGTTTATCTGTTCAATAATTGGCGGCCATTTAAAAATGGCGGACACCATTAAGTATGTTATTTTTATGTTCAAACTTAAAACTTTTTGTATAAAACATAAAACATATATATTTACAACTCAAAATAATGTTTAGATCACAAATTTACTCTGTCATAGAGAAGATATCTGAAGAAATCTTATAAAACTTATATAGAAAAAATATGATTCAAGGGGAGATAATCAACTTGTTCTATTGGATTCATGGCAAACGTTTCAGCTAAACAACAAGTGCCAATCGATAGCACATACCCTAAGCTTCAATACTATATAGGTGTACAAAAATACCGGGGGGGGGGGGGGTTTGCTAGCCAAGCGTCTACTAGGAATGCAATCCCACTTGACTTGTGAACAGGCTTAATCAAACCGAGCCCGCAACATTTTCAATTTTGTTGTGTTGGACTTCCTTTAGGGATTCTGTGTTACTCTATTGTAACATTTAAAATGATACGGAGTTGAAGGTGGCGCATTAACTAACCGATACTATGCCATATTTTTCAAGCTTGTTCTCTTATTTTTTAAACGGATTTGATAATGGTATAAACAGCACAATGCGCACACTTTTTCTCCATTAAAGGTATCACAGTTTCAATTTCAATCATACGTTTTTGTACGAACATTCGAGCCGCGTATTTGATGCTTCTGGTACTAGAATTGCATGTACAATCTTGAACTGAAATTACGTTCACAACATGCTGATTTGAACATTTTTTGGTTTACTTTGATCTTCATCTTCATCTGAAATTTATTCAATTCTTAACCAGTCTTAAAACAATGGGTCAAATCAGCTTTTGGAAACATTCGCAAGAATTAAAGCCTTTTTAAGCGATCAGTTGTAAGGACGCTTTACAAATATATGATATTTTATTTTGTAAACACATATTGGTGCTTCAAGTTAACACAAAAGAACCCCATCAATTTAATTAAACCATACTTCACTCTAGAATTACGCTGCTTCCAAGACCATGGCGCCTCCATATCTTGAAAAATCTTGAAAAATATAACATACTAAGAGTACACACTGAAAAAAAGCAATTAATGTCCATACCTATATATAAAATTTGTATTTATAAAAATGTGATAGAATTTATATGACTTACCACTAAGGTCACACTTTGCTGTCACGAAGTTGTGAAGTTGTTTTGTTTTGTTCGTTTGTTTCATTTTAAGCCTTTTTCCAACAGTATTTCAGTCATATAGGCGGGTAGTTTCCTAACCATCGTTCCTGGAGAGTTAAACCAGTACTAGACTACCTTCCCCCGCGCTTAACTACCAAAGCATCTCCCGGGGATCGAACCCACGCCAGAGAGGTAACTGGATCAGAAGTCATCGACTCTAACCCCTCGACCACGGAATTTGTATTTGAATTAACTTGTTTTGATGTGTTTAAACATATTTTACGTTGCAGGATAACAAGACTGCAATATTCTTGTTACAATGTGCATGCAAATTTTCCTTCTTGACTTTATTTGTAAAGTGAAAAATAAATTGGCTACGTTGAGATGTTTTCATTCTACACAAACGTCATTGTGTATGTGCGTGCTTATGTGGGAACGCGCCCGTGGGTGTGTTTGTTTTTGATATTTAAAATTGTGTTTCTGTTTTTCACAAGTGATTTATTTTGCATTTTTTATTTTACATAAATTATGAGCATTGTCATTCTTTGGAGGAAATGTTCATTTGATATCCACACTATTTAGAGTGTCATTTAGATTTCTTTAACGTTAAATTTCAGAGCATGTTGGACAAATGAAACTAAGGTAAAGTGAAAATGGTTTCGATGTTTTTAAAATGGTTTTAAATATAAAAAATGTTAAACTTTGAAGGTTTTTCATTGTTCAATGTTTATGAAACATTAATATCATTACAAATACTAACTTAGATTTATAATTTTTATAACATATGAAACAAGAGTTTGCAGGCTTTCTTATTGGTCTCGTATAAACCTGTTTCAAATGCCAGAGATATTATATGAAAGTATTTCGTTTTAAAGAAATCATCAGCCATGTCTTCAGGTGTGTAAGTTTGCCATAATCAAGTCAACATGTGTCTTTTATTTGACTGGACATACTTTCTCTCTTTATTCTCACAACAGTTAGTATTAAGTTTTATGTGACAATTATAAAAATTGTTGCGTTCTTTTTTATATGGTTGTTATATTTTCTGGTTCTGTTGGATAAGAATTGATTCTATTCCTTTCACTGATGGGAATTGAAACCCGCTTTAGTAGGTTTTTGGGGCCAAAAAAAAATATTCCACTTTTCACTATATCCCATGAACAAACTCAATACAACAATGTTAGTGTTTGCCAAATGCAAGTTTGCATGTGAAGTATGGGGAGAATTGGACTAAACGACAGTCTGCAACAATATAATTTTCCTATCGTATAAGTCTATAGAAGTTAAATGATTGCCTGGTCGGCCATATATTGACCCAATGGGAATGATTAAAAATTAGTATCAGATCTGTGGAGCAAGAGGGTCGACAATAAAGACATAAGGGAAACACCTCGATATGATCTTTATGTTAGAGGTTATTTAAAGCGATACAACTGCTTCAATTTGAGCTTTTTTCTCTTGTTATGATTTTTAAGCCAATCGGTAATATCTTCTCATCTTAATAGTGAAACAGAGAAATGAAAAATTAACTCATGGGGTCTATTACATAAGTCATGATTTTCACAGGCCCGTTATAGATTTTATTCTGTTAATTCACTCAAATAACTCTTTAAAAAACATCAGTAATTTTTTGAAAGAGATAAACTTGTATTCTAGGATCTAATTGGCTCATTTTTATTGTCATTTACAAAGCTTTACATAACATTTTAAGCCTATTATAGCATTCGACACGATATGGCCAGTTATGTGTTGACGTGTCGTAAAAATCCAAACAAACAAACAAACATTAGTTAATATCTTATGGTAACAAACACGCCCTAACACGATAAATGATAAGTATTTTTTATGGTCCATTGTCAAACATGTAATTGTTGCATTTTTTTGTTCAAAATATAACAATAAAAACTCATTAAACAACAAAATATCATCAAAGATTTAAAAATATTTTTATGTTTTTAGTAAAAGCATTGTAGTTACAAGTCAATGAGATAATCTGACCACTCTCTATGTGGTGTAAAGCTCCAGCCTCAAGCATGTTTTCAATAATGATACTTTAATTATTTTATGCTTCTTTATTTATCAATAATTCCTTTACAAATACATCCAGAAACATTCTCCAATTCATCTATAATTCATATTTCATTTTCAAACACTTAGCATTATACAAAAAAGAGTAACATTAGTGTAATGTAAGTGTAATATTAATCTGGTGCCTCTGGGATCGACACTATATAGAGATAAGTTGCTCCTCAGTGCTGTATGTTAAAATCCCGACCGATTTTGGATATTTTCATGATTGTGAGGTCAAAAAGTTATCTAGTAAGCTCACGTAAATTCAGTGGTTCTACACAAGTGTAATTGTGACTTCTTAAGTGTTGAGAATTAAGTACTAGGAGCGTGAGGGATATGGCATTTTTTTTATTATCCCTCAGGTACAGACTCAATCAAACCGAGTCTGCAATCTTCATGTAATTTTGCTGTTTTAATGCTTCCGAGGGATAACTTTTTTCCATATATTTACAAACAAAAACATGTAATATTACTGTATCTAAAACTGTATTAACTAGATATATAAGTAAAACCAAGTTGTTTGTCTTTCATTTTTATCTTAACTTGATTAACGATATCTTTACAGCTATATACTATAATATCTTTTTAGAATTGCTTTTATTGCTCCGCGCCCACAGGTGCGGAGCTATTTGTGTTTACTATTTTTGTCCATGGGCCTGTTTTTAACAATTAATCCCTTCGATTAACAGCTAAAAATAAATTCGGATTCACGAACTCCTTGAGATTTCTATTATGTCAAGTCATATATAAGTTTCCCCTTCGGTGATTCGCAGCATGTCATATTAGTGAATGAGAACAGGAAAGCAGTATTGCTGTATATGAATTCAAAAGCTATAAATAACTAGAAGACCTTAACATTGTGAATTTCCGAAAATCTATGTATTGTTTTATGAACAGCAAATTCGACAGTAAACATAAATAATAGCTACAATACTGTGAAATTTGAAAAGAAGTACTGTTTTTAGGTTGGTATATCTGGCCAACATTTCTTTTTTGAAACAGTCCAGGTCATTGGCACAGCTCAGTTATTATTAGATATGATCAGCTAGTGAAGATCATGTAGAATCAGCTTTCCGAGTGAACTAATTTTAGCCTTTCATCATCTCCAAAAAATATCGGATTTTATGAATGAAATTCGTCACTGCTCACTATATAAAGTGAAATGGTGAGCTTATATGAAAGGGATTTTCTCAGTTTATTTTTTCTGCTGTTAATAAGTTTAAAGCATAGTTAATCAAATGTAAGTGTATCAATCTTGTTGATAAAGATTTGGGCATGAATAGTTTCACAATGCTAATTTTGGGTATGATTTTGCAAAGGCCTTATTTATGTTAGGTTGACTGTTGAAAATAAAACAGTAACGTAGGCATAAAAGGGTTAGAAAAAAAACCTCTGCTAATGATACTTACTCAAAAGCCATGTTTACGTAACATATTTTTAATAGAATAGATGACAAAATAAACAAAATGAAAAACATGCAGTTTATTGTTGTTTTTTTTTCAACGTTACAGCAATGATACATGTAGCAGGGTTAAATTATCCAAAATTTATTTTGTCTTTGTTATTTTTGTGTGGGTCTGGATGGTCAGAGTCCAGAACACAAAAACCACAAATAAAGTGACCTGCAAAATGTAATATATGACGATATAATGGCAATACAAAATAGAGTTTTATCAGAAACTCACAGTTTAGTGCATTTTTATATATGAAAAATAATAGACATTCAGTTACAGAACTTTTCCAAACATTAACGTATATGTAATGACAACTTACAAAACAATTAGTGGAAAAAAGCAAGTGTTTCCTCGTGTTATATTTTTGTTTAGAAAACGTGTGATTTTGTTTTAGATATTCAATATTTAAAGTATATCTAATTCTATTACTGTAACAGCTTTCTTTGATAAAAATATTTTTAAGTTTCATATAAAGAGAATTGTTCATAAGTTGGTGATATTCATTTTATACATGTACATAGTGTGTACTTACATGGAGACTCTGCAATTTTCTCTGAAAATTACATGTGCAAAGTATCGAATTAGGCTTAAAAATAATTCAGGCTATTCAAAGTAATGGCACGCAAGTTGGAAGATCATATCATTATGATAAAGCCAAGCATAATTTTGCCACAGCATACATTATACGGCGCGTTGTGTTTTACGTAATTAATATTACCGATAGAGCCAATTTTAAAAAGTATAAATTATAACTTTTCTATTTGGTTCCATCAATTCTTTCAAAAGCTTTAAAAATGCAAATTATATATAAAAAGGTACAGCTTACGGGTGCAAAGTTTTGTTCCGTTATCATATGTTTTCTATATGTACGTGCAAACAATAGCACTTTTATCAAAATTGCAGTGCTCATTTATTTCGGTTTATACAGTTACATTTTTATCAAAAGTTCAGCATCTATTTCAGTACAGCATTTATTTCAGTTCATTCAGTTTTAAAAAGTATTTTGTTTTCGCATGTCATTGCCCATTGTTCCACTAAAATACGCCTTACAAAATAAAGATAAACAATAAAATTCACTAAATAAATTCAAAAAATACCTATTTTTTTCTTACCACTTCTTTTGTTTTTCCTCTTTGGAATCAAAGTTTGGTAAAATGTAACATAATCTTTGCAAAATTCCGCAATCTTTAATCCAGCTTTCTCTTTTACTTCTGAGTACGTTAGAGAAGTTGGGTCATGCTTTGCGGTAAATCGCAGTGTTACATTTGACACACCCTATAAATAGATGTCTATTTAACTAAACAATCACAACATTTTTATAAGGGAAATAATTCGAATATAGACTTTACTGTTATTTGTTACACAAAAAATCATAATGTTCAAAATAAACGGTATATAATAAACTGTAGGACATGTACATTTTGTCTTAGAAATACCTATAAAATATGTCACAAATATTATATGTGTAACTATATTATATTCAAAGTGAGTAAAATGTATAAATATAATTTTCTTATGTACAAATACGTACCTGTCTATAAATTTCAAGAGGTGGTTTTGGAATTGGTACCCTTGACAATGAACACATTTGATGTTTGATGTCTTTGAAAACAACATATCCCTAAAATAACGTTTCAGACATAATCATATGTTAATGCAATGATTGGTATAATTTTAAACTTACTTCTCTGATAATGCAATTTTGATTATACAGTATTTATACTTTATTTATAAGAAACGGTATTTGTGCTCTCTTACCGTATCATAATCATGATAATTGATGGTTGGGATTGTATTCTTGTACATGGATACATCTCCCACGATGACCAAAACAGTATTGTCCTCCTGATTGTATATGACATCCTGATGAATGGACTTTCCATCATCCGTCAGAAGAAAATGGTGCGTCTGTAAAACAAGATATTTGTAGAAATATACAAAAGCCGCCTAAATTTAATTTACAAATCTGAAAAAAAAGTTTGCATAAACAAATTTGTAATATTAACAGGAACGTTTATATGTCTCTTAATATTTTTATCAGTAATTTCTTTACATTTTCTTTTCTTTACTATAAAAACAAAAATGCAAAATTTGTTTCAAAATCTATGAGCATTTACCACATGGTCAACATTTAACTTGAACACCGTGTTTTTCACCCTCTCCAATCTTGTTGATTCACATTAAATTAAAAATAGCTCATTACGCCTGTTTCAACATTAAATTGTAGTAAATAATCATGAAGGCCGTTAGGCATCAAAATCCAATATGCTAAAAAAGGATTTGTTAAATTTTGTTGAGCTTCGTGGAAGAAATTTTCCCATGCACTTGTATTTTTATTGACGACTCGCAAAATAAATCGTTTCATTCCGCAGTTATTCATGCATTTATTCAAAATAATATAAGAGTCTACTGCTTCGCAACCGACTTATGAAAAACGTGATAGAATTGTGTGTATGTAATTTTTAACATAACACAGTTTTTGATGACTTAATTACCTCTTGAAGCGAGAGACAAGGTACAAATAAAGCCGTAAGAACAGAAAGCCTCATCATCTGTTGACAAACTGAAAAGGAACCGATAACATCGAGAGTAAGAAATGTATTGACTTAGATTGTAAATTAATTATCTTATATTTAGTCTTTATAAACCGAAATAACTGATACAATATATATTCAATTGTTTTACGTTTTTGCTAGTCATTTTGTTATTGCATCCTTCGAAACGGTCTTAATTACAAATAAATGATGTTTTCATTTATAATAGACTTGTCATTGATATCTAGTCAAGCACGTGATATAGTCTTATAAAATGAATTTTTATCGGGTTATGTGTTTCCTGCTGTTGCATCGTTGATATCCGTTTAATTCACAAAATAGAACTAATAATATGTCCGTGAATAAACATTAGCAGACAGGACCCTATAACCATTTATTCTTCTTATGTGACAGACGTTGCATAAAATATGTATTTAATTTAGTTTGCTTGATTTTTTAGTTTAATATTATTCAAGCACTTACCAAAAGTTGTTATAAGAGTAACTTTCACACTCAAGCCAAAACAGACAAATATTTCTTATCTTACAGAAAGGGTCAGGACCACATTCTAAATTTGTAAGTCATATCTTAACAGAATTCGGTGCCCATACTTAAACTCATGACTGGAACATCTGATTAAGTCATGAAATATCGCAGCATAGCTGTATACGTGCCAATCCAGTGTGTTTATTACCTAATTACTATAAGCACGCATTCACACGCGCCATCATTAGTTATGATAATTAATGCGTTGTATATTATGCCATCAAATTCTATTAAATATGAAATACCACAATTATAAACACTTATTTTTGGCTTTATTTTATTTAATAAATTGCCTTTTTTAACTGAATATTAAACTAGATAGAATTAAAACAGGAAATTATTCGATCTTACACTGGTATTCTTTAAATAAAATGATCAAGTGTTAAACAATATACTTAATGTTAAGTACTTTAAATGTAATTTCAATTAAATCCGTAGATGTTTTCATACAGCTGTTACAATGAAACATTCAATAAGAGTTGATAGGATCATTCATTCAATTTAGAGGGAGGTAAATTATGCATATTCTATACGAGAAATTCTAACACAACTCGCATTTTCCCCATTGAACATGGAAGAACTGAAAGTGTGTGTTATTATGTAACAAAATCACTGTCGACGTTCTATATTTAGACATGTGACGTAATCATTTTATACATGTGACGTAACCACTAAAACTTTGTCGCGCTGAAAACAAGTACGAAAACAAATCACAATCAGATACGGCAGCTTTTTTTGTTGATGTCGTGTTAGAATCGAAATAATATATCCAAATCGGTGATTTTATCGCTTGATAAAATAACTCTTTATCGTTCGGATGCGCATCATTATATGAATCGGGTTACGCCCTCGTGATATAATTCCTTGCATCCGAATTTCAAACAGTGATTTTATTGAGCGATAAAATCACAGTTTGTGATATATTATTTCTTACAACTGACGTAACTAAATTAAATCGAATTATGAAAGGGGGTCATTACTTTTTACAATCTTAATTTTTTTACAAAAATGGGTCAAAGACAGAAAAGGCCGGGTTGCATTTGTATACCAAATATCATGATGCTGTGATGTTAAGAAAAAAATTACCACTGACCATTAATGTCGAAAATAAAACTAAGTCAGTAAACAGGAAGTGGATAAGCAACAAACCTGAAATAAAATCCCTAGGTATGGAACTATATATACGTGTCAATGCTGTATGCCAAATATCAACAGGCTGTGATAAGTAGTTGCTCAGAAAACTTGTTGCGAAAATTTCCTACCATTGACCATTAATGACGAAAATTTAACTAAGTCAGTAAACAGGAAGTGGACGAGCAACAGACCTAAAATCAAATCCCACGGTATGGGACCACATGTCAATGCTGTATGCCAAATATTAAAAGGCTGTTATAAGTAGTTGCTGAGAAAACTGTTACGAAAAGTTTTCCCCCTTCCGCCGCCCAACGCCCGCCCCGACATTCACCATACTATAACCTGGGTTTGCACCAGTGCAATCCAGCCAATAATATTAAATAGGATACAGACTTGTATCTAAAATGGTTATTGTACTCATTTGCTTTTATAAGAGAGAAAAAAAAACAGCTTGAAATATATATTCGTTCCGTCGTCACTTAAATCATAAATGAAAAATCATTTACCTTGACATTATAAAACAGTTTACAATCATGCATAAATATAAATGTTTAAGCTTCCTTAATCAGTGCCAGCCCTACGTATACGAAGCCGTATCGATCACATGTGTTATGACGAGTGTACACTGCTGAAATGGTCTTTACCTGTTTTCTATTTAAAATGTTACGATAAATTTCTCCGTGCTTCGGTCAATATACAAAAAACGTACATTTGATGTCCCTGATCTTCCTTAAATATATAATTTGAAAAATAAATACTTAAATTCTCAAAGGTATATTTGTAATCCTAATTCTACTGAAAGATAATATTTTACATGTCTTTCAATATTTTTATTTTAAGAATTTGACAATATTGTGAACATTCATACTTTTTTTCATATAGAAAAAAAATGTCCCGATTTAGAAATACACAAATTAAAATGATTGTATTTTTGTGCATATACAATGTCAACGTGAAATATAGTTGAAATTCTAATGTTTTATCAACAAATTTTACGAATATTATGAGATTAAAATGATATATTTACGCTAATATTCTAAAAAGTGTTCAGGGAAAATGTCCCTTTCAAGAAAAAATACGCGTCACTACCGTTACAATAATCCAAAGAACAACCTCAAAGTAACTTCCCTTTTCATAACTCTTCATTTGATGACGTAAACAAGTTTATTGGCGCGAATATTTTAAAAGCAGAGAAGATGCCACCAGAATGGCGGACGATCTAGATGACAAAATTAAAGGTAAATATATGCATATAAAACGTGCTTTTTAGTAATATCATTACCGTTATATATGTTTAAGATCGTTGCTTTAGTAACATAATAATATTTTTGCTACTGTTGTTTGAACATACCGAATTAAACTCGTAGCTAGTATAATAGTAAACATTGTGATATAGAGAGGCTCTACAACGGGGAATATTTTGTTTATACTCACTACCGTTACAATCACTACCGTTACAGAAATTGTGATAGTAGTATGTAACGGTAGTGATATTTGACGTAACGGTAATGATAATCAGATATAAATATAGATATAGAAAATAACACAAGTTTAAATAAATAACGTTTACCTTCTTCCTAAATTATATCATCAATACTTTCAGGGTTCAAAGTGATATTGAACAGCACTGACCGGTATTTAGGAAACACACAGCGCATTTTCTACAGCTTATTAAATCTTCGAGACGAGGAAAAGGATATTTACTGGGGGAAACGTGTTTGCGACTTAGCTGATTGTATTGCAGACACTAAAGACTTAATAAAATTAAAAACAAAACAACTGCATCAATGGGACTCACAGCAAAAGAGCGTATGGCGCGTTGGCGCGAGAAACAGCGGGCAGACCCAGATGCCCATGCCAGATACAAACAAAAAGAGAGAGAGCGTAACAAAAGACGTCGAGAAGAGGGAAAGTTAAAGACAATAGAAGATATGTCAGCTCGTGAAAAAAGGCTCACACGAAAGCGCTGGAGGGAAAACTCTAAATATTACAGACAAAGAAGAAATGTTACAAATAACTTGATTACTCCGCCAACTTCTCCTGAGCATGGATTATATGAAAATGACCAAGGAGCGGAAAATCTTGAAAACAACAGATCAAGCAGCATGAAAAAACGATATGCACGAAAGAGAAAAAATGACAAAGCTAAGTGTTATCGTAAAAACAAAACATTACAAATAAAGCTCAAGTTTCAGGAACGCCTTACCGAAAAATACAAGAAACGATACAACCGTCTTAAACATAAGGTACATGGCATTGATAAGTATGACCCGATACAAAGAAATGATAAAGAAAAAAATAAATTTCCTGTGAAGGCCTTCCTGCTGTACAATACAATGATTAACAATATAAGACAACGATACAAAATGGCTAAGACAAATAAAGAAAAAAGATTGATAGCAGGGTATGTTACAAGGAAAAGAATATTAAAGCAATATGGTCTAACTACATTTGCAAATACAACATTAGCAATATCTCGAAGACATCTTGAACAAAAACCTCTTCGTAAGCCTAACATAAAAACTCTTAGAATGAAACGAAAATTACACGAGTATTTTGAAAGAGATGATGTTTCGCGAATTACTGCTGATAAAAATGCAACCATCACTAGAAACGGGACAAAGAAACAGATCAGATTTTTAGCTGACGACCTGAAAACATTGCACGCTAAGTATCTATCGGAGAATAATTCAATGTCATACAGTTTGTTTTGCAAGCTTAGACCATTCTGGGTAATCAAACCCCGAGAAAAGGATAGAAAAACGTGTATGTGTAAAATTCATGATAACTTAAACTTGAAATTACACGCTGCATGCAAAGATGGCTTAGTCCAGACAAAAGAACTAAACGTTTTAATCAAAACGATTGTATGCCAGGATACAAGCAAAGAATGCATGTACAGAGAATGCAATGAATGTAAAGATCTTAAAATACCTTTAGCCATGGCGAAGGAAACAGATCTATATAAGCAAACCACCTGGCATGAATGGAAGACAAAGCGAGAGCAAGTCAATGAAAATGAAAACTCAAAAATTGTAACAAAAATTGTAAAAC
This sequence comes from Ruditapes philippinarum, assembly GCF_026571515.1. Classification (NCBI taxonomy): domain Eukaryota; kingdom Metazoa; phylum Mollusca; class Bivalvia; order Venerida; family Veneridae; genus Ruditapes; species Ruditapes philippinarum. Next base: position 226,926 of record NW_026865553.1, read on the forward strand.
AGCAAGAGCAAGGTACCAGACTAATTCTTGCAAAGGAAATAAACGACGAAATGCAAAGGGCGTGTAGGCACATTTTTAATATAAGAAATCAGTACAAAGCACTACATTATCTGAGAAGAAACCTTACACATGAAGAATTGATAGCACATATTGATTTTTCTGAAAACTACGCTTGCAAATACGCACACGAAATTCAAGCAATGCATTTCGGTGGTTCACGAAACTTCATTTCACTTCACACAGGTGTTGTTTACACTAAAGATAACATAATACCATTCTGCACTGTAGCTGATAGCCCTAGACATGACCCAGCAGCAATATGGGCACACCTTGAACCAGTGCTGAATCATGTTACTACTGGCAAAAAATACAAACGCATCCATTTTGTCAGTGACGGGCCTACAACCCAATATAGAAATAAACAGAATTTCTATCTTTGGACAACAAAAATTCAAAAATATGGCTTTGAAATGTCAACATGGAACTTTTTAGAAGCTGCACATGGCAAGGGACCTGCAGATGGTATTGGGGCAGCAGTGAAGCGAGCTGCTGACCAAGCTATAATTGTTAAAGAATTAGACATAACATGTGCAAAAGATTTCATAAATTTAATACAGGACACAACGTCAGTTAAATTATTCCTTATACCTCAAGAGAAGATCTGTGAGATAGATGAAGATGTTCCAGAAAACCTATCCCCTTTGCAAGGCACTATGAAAATTCACCAGGTAAATATCTTAATTTTTCAAATACTTGGCATTTTGAATATCTAAGGACTAGAAAATTAGATGATTCAATAGCACACAAACACACACAGACTTATAAATGCACACACACACGCACGCACACACACATACATATGTAGCTTAATTATGGCAATAACTAATCTGTTAATAATACAAAACAATATAAGTAGTAAATTATTTGCATATGAGTAATAAAGTAATACTTATTTTCATTTTATGCAGTATACTTACAAAATCAATTTAATTTACAGCTTGTATTGGAGGAACCACATTCATTCACATCTAGAGTGCTGTCGTGTTTCTGTGAACACCCGACCAAATTACAGTGCAATTGCTTCAAACCTGATGTTCATACTGTACCTCAGCTTAAGGTATGATCAATTATTTGGTATATATTTTAAATTAAGATATGACAAAACAAGATAGAAAAAATTGTGACAATTTATTGTGAAATATTTAACTTTTTTACAAACATATTTTAGAATTTGTAAAGGAAGAATGAAGAGTGCTTGCAAAGCATTGCACATGTAAACTCAAGTTATCAAACAAAGTCCCAATATGAAGTTGTCATGATTATATACGTTTGTTGGACATCAACCAGCGCTTTATGATTTTATCATGTTTTCTTCAGGTGACAATGTCGGAACTCATAGAGAAAAATGTTGATGTTGTGCAGCTGAACAAAGTATCTGTTGTTGAGGAAAATCTAATTGGTCGATATGTTGTTGTACAATACGATGGACTCCCTTTCCCAGGAGTTATTCTTGATGTTGATGAGGACGAAATAGAAGTTAAGGTACAAAATTCTCATTTACCAAAATGCACCAAAATGTGCTCGTGTCTTATTTATATAATTGACATAATTCTAAATTACGTAATAATTATGTATGTACATGTTTATACTTCATATTATTTATTCTTCAGGCAATGCACAGAGTAGGTAATAACAGATATTTTTGGCCTATGATCGATGATGTCTTATGGTATAACAAAGAACAAGTTCTCACACTTCTGACGGACAAACCGGAACATGTTACATCAAGACATTGCCAAATCCCACCAACAATGTGGAAGTTAGTGGCGAAAGAGCTTAATCTGTGAAAAAAAATCTAATTATCAAATGAACATTCCTCTAGGTTGATTACGTGTACATTTAAAATGTATAATCAACTGGACATTAAATGTGCTATATTGCTTCAGTTTCGTTTAAATTGTTGATTTCACTACCGTTACGTGCTATGTAAATACCGTTACGTTAAATCATTACCGTCACGTATGATATTTTCCCTTACAAATTAAATTTCAGATGCACTTATTACATAGTTTAAAGCGTTTATGTTGCAAATGATTGGATCAATATGTTTTAATTTGATTTTTTTTCGAAAGAGACTACTTGGTGTGTTGACAGAAAAAATCTTCCACTACCTTTTTTGCTGAATTTATAATTTTGATAAGTTCATCATGCCCCATAGACTGCAGAATAATATTAGATATATCTCGTCATTTATTTACGATTTTGTGTCTTTAGAATTAATGTTTTTTTAAAAACTAATTCTTTATAATGCAATTTGAACATGATTTATTTATTATTTTTTGTTGCGTAACGGTAATGATTTTTTGTATTGACACTTGTTCAATGAAGGATTTAATCCATTTAAAATGTTTATTTTCAATACAAATTACATTACTGATTTCAAAGTAAAATGTGTTTTCTTGTTAATTATTCCACAATTGAAATAAAGAAGGATACATGTCAAGATGGCAACTCGACCGGCTTATGTTCGTATTAGTACATTAATGTAAGGATCCTATTTATATATTTATCGTTCCTTGTATAAATGATATTTATATACTAAAGGATACATTCGTATACAGTCAATAGTATCATGCGCAACCCTAGCAGACCACAAATGTTTATTTATTCGACTTTTCTCGATTGTAAATGTTTCTTTCGTCATACGCAGTATTCGTTTAATCAGACGACAAAAAATATTCGTTCGTATCCCGAGTATACTTATTATTACAGCTTTTTACCTTAGCAAGTATTTAATTTAATTTTTTCAAGATTGATGTTTCATGTGTAGAAGAGGTTGTAATAACGAAGTATTACTATTATTTGTGCTTGTTATACTATTTCCTGAAAACTGAACCGCTATTCCTGTTATGAAGGAACACCTTTAAAATTATTTTGGTTATATTTGCTTACCTGTTTACTTGTGTGTACTAATTCCCTTAAATTTCAAAATGGACACCTCTAACATGTACTCGTATATTGAGACTTGATTAAGATGGAATGATTACCATAGAAGTTAAATTGTACTTTTCGTGATAGCTTGAAAGTTTTTCCTTTTCCTGCAGATTTAACCTGCATTATATGAAACACTCCCTATATTTTACAGCAAATGTTTTACAAAGTCAAGGGCAATAACCTTTATATCAAATCTTTTTTTGAGTTACATGCGACACAAGTTGAAAATTGCAAAATTTACTAAGTCAAGGGCAATAACTAAATAAATTACCATATAAATAAACACAAAAATACCCAGGTGCACAACTACACATGCTGATCAACAATCCTGTTAAGTTTCATTACTCTAGGTCAAATACTTTTTGAGTTATGTGCGACACAAGTTGAAAATTGCAAATTTTTACTAAGTCAAGGGCAATTACTCTATAAATACTGAATAAATCCACAGGAAAATACCAAGGTGCACAACTGCACATGCTGATCAAAAATCCTGTTAAGTTCCATGACTCGAGATCAAATACTTTCTGAGTTATGTGCGACACAAAAGAGAACGGACGGAAGGACGGAAGTTCTAACAGGAGAGTAATTATGTGGCTACTCTATTGTTCTCTCTATTGTTTGTTTTTAGCCACACAAAAGAAAATAGCCAGATAAATACATTACGGAATGAATTACATCAAAAAGAAAGAACAGTTACCTATTGTCCCTCTAGCCTCATTATTACTGTCCAGTGAGTGCGGACGGGCGGAAGGACGGACGGACAAGGGTAAATCTAAATGCCTCTCTCTCCCCCCCCCCCCTTAAGTGGGGGCACAAAAAGTAACATGAAGTAACAACATATCTTGTGAATCCGTTTTAAAACTGACATTCATCTAGTAAATTATTGCGTTTTAAATGTAGAAGAATTACACGAAAAAGATATTTTCATTTAACTCATTTATAAGGGACAGATTCATTAACATAGCCCATATAATTATATCATGTTTCTTCTGAATATACGCCAAATATGGATCATTAAACACACAGCATTTGAAAAGCTATGACGATTCGAATTCGATAAGGTCGAATGAAAATGTGTTGGCTTTGACGAGTGTAAGCTTTAAGTAAATGGTTGAAACAATTTTATTGAGCTAACTAGTCGTAAAACCGATACTTTATTTCGTTTGTTCGCGTAGCGTCGCACAACCGTTGATATTCTTTTGACGTCTTATCATATCACACACATACAGACAAGCACGCACACACACGCATGCGCGCACACAAACACAAAAAAATTATGTTATGCTTAAATTCAAGTTTAGCGTAATTTTCAGACGAATTTCTCATAAAAACATGATGACCAGAGCTAGAAAATAAGATTAAAAAATTCAGATGGCGACGATATTAGAATTTTAATTAATTAATTAATTTTAGTATTTTAACATAAAATTATGAAAGATAGTTTTCTTTGATAAATAAACTATTGTAGGAGATGAAACGTTACACCATGCCCAATCTTCATCCGTGAAATTAGGCTATCCGAATCGACAGGTCGCCCGCCATGTTTGAAGTTGAGCGTTTGAGGCGAGGAAAAATATATTGTGATTAAGAGGGATGTAATTTGGATTTAACTACTTCACACTTATTTAACTGTCGGGCATACTTCCTGATCGGGACAGAAGGGTATTCCCCTTCAAAGCTTCCCGATCAGGCAGCAAACGTCAGAATCCTTCCCGATCGGGAAGTTTATTGGCCTTTTTTACGTAGTTCAGACAAATTTCGGATGCTTAATAGTTTTCAACCCACTTCAATGTGAATATCACATTTTTAGTGCAAAAAAGATACATCTAAAATCCTACCGAGTCATTTTCTTTTAAAATGTCTAAAATTAAAATAATCAGAAAGTGAATTATGTTTTAAGATTTTACTAAGAAGAAGCTGCTTCCTGTTTTGGAAACACCGTTTCTTGATCAGGCATCTAGCAAAATATTCACCATTAAATGTGCCCGTTTTGGGAAGTTTTTTTTCTTTATGTTAGCACGTTCTATTCTGTCGATTGAGATTGCTTTGGACAACACCAACAAATAAAGTTATTTGTGGAACAAATCAACAGAGTCGTGGTTTGAATGTTTTGAAGTCTGGTGTGTCTAGCAGTTCAGATATTTAAAATGATTTGATCATAGGTGATGTGTTCTCAAATTTTGTAAAAACGAATATTCGAATATATTCGAACATGGAAAACGAATATTTGAACATCAATTTTCTTATTCGTTCCCGGCCAAAGTTATTTTTATTATACCCCACTTCGGACAACAGCGGGTATATTGATTTGGTAATGTCGGTTGGTCAGTCCATCGGTAGACCGCAGTTATCTTAAAAACTATTTATCAGTAAGTCATTATATTTCACATATCATGACCTCTATCGATTTTGGGGTCTTTAGATCAAAGGTCAAGGTCACAGGGACCTTAAATATGTTTGTTTATCCGTCATTAGACCACATTGTTTCCGCTGATTATCTTAAAAAGTATTTATCAAAAAGTCTTCATATTTCATATATTGATTGGTCATAACTATTAGATGACCCCTATTGATTTTGGGTAACTAGATTAAAGGTGAAGGTCACAGGTCTCTTAAATTTTAGAATGGTCTTCGCTCATTATCTAGAAAACTATTTATTAAAAAGTCTTCATATTTCACAGAATTATTTGTCATAACTAGTAGATGACTCTTTTTGATTTTGGAGTCACTAGTTCAAAGTCAAGGTCACAGGGGCTTAAATGTCAAAATTGTTTCCGCATAATATCTTGAAAAGTATTAATCACAAAGTTTTCCTATTCCACGTGTTGATTAGTAGTTGAGGTAGATGACCCTAATCGATTTTGGGGTCACCAGTTTAAATGTTACAGGGTTCTTTAATGTCAGAATGGTTTCCGTTCATTATCTTGAAAACTATTTATCAATAAATCATTTATATTTCACTTATTGATTGGTTATAATTAGTAGATGACCCCATGACCCCTATCGAGTTTGAAATCGCCTTTCCATGTGGAGTTTTAGAGATGAACAACTCAGTGTGACATATATAATATTTGAAGGTACCGACTGGTGTTTGATTTTAACAGGTTCAAGGTCATTAAAATAATTGGTATTAAAAAGAGAATAACTTTGCGATTGATTTTAACGTTAACGTTACCAATAATCCTTTCTTGACACATCAAGAGATGGGTTTATATCGTGAAGTTTATTAAAAACGGCATTATCCCAATTTGCTTTCCATTCAGATGATACGAGTTTATTTATAGCCGGTCTAAAATCACACGCAGGTAACAATAAGTCAGTTTTTTAAAAATTTAATGATTGTTTAGCTAAAGCATCTACTTTTTCATTTCCTCGTATTCCTACATGACTTGGAATCCAATATAATTTAACATATTTTACGAAGATTTACACGAAAAAGATATTTTCATTTAACTCATTTATAAGGGACAGATTCATTAACATAACCCATATAATTATATCATGTTTCTTCTGAATATACGCCAAATATGGATCATTAAACACACAGCATTTGAAAAGCTATGACGATTCGAATTCGATAAGGTCGAATGAAAATGTGTTGGCTTTGACGAGTGTAAGCTTTAAGTAAATGGTTGAAACAATTTTATTGAGCTAACTAGTCGTAAAACCGATACTTTATTTCGTTTGTTCGCGTAGCGTCGCACAACCGTTGATATTCTTTTGACGTCTTATCATATCACACACATACAGACAAGCACGCACACACACGCATGCGCGCACACAAACACAAAAAAAAATATGTTATGCTTAAATTCAAGTTAAGCGTAATTTTCAGACGAATTTCTCATAAAAACATGATGACCAGAGCTAAAAAATATGATTAAAAAATTCAGATGGCGACGATATTAGAATTTCAATTAATTAATTAATTTTAGTATTTTAACATAAAATTATGAAAGATAGTTTTCTTTGATAAATAAAAACAAACTATTATAGGAGATGAAACGTTACACCATGCCCAATCTTCATCCGTGAAATTAGGCTATCCGAATCGACAGGTCGCCCGCCATGTTTGAAGTTGAGCGTTTGAGGCGAGGAAAAATATGTTGTGATTAAGAGGGATGTAATTTGGATTTAACTACTTCACACTTATTTAACTGTCGGGCATACTTCCTGATCGGGACAGAAGGGTATTCCCCTTCAAAGCTTCCCGATCAGGCAGCAAACGTCAGAATCCTTCCCGATCGGGAAGTTTATTGGCCTTTTTTACGTAGTTCAGACAAATTTCGGATGCTTAATAGTTTTCAACCCACTTCAATGTGAATATCACATTTTAGTGCAAAAAAGATACATCTAAAATCCTACCGAGTCATTTTCTTTTAAAATGTCTAAAATTAAAATAATCAGAAAGTGAATTATGTTTTAAGATTTTACTAAGAAGAAGCTGCTTCCTGTTTTGGAAACACCGTTTCTTGATCAGGCATCTAGCAAAATATTCACCATTAAATGTGCCCGTTTTGGGAAGTTTTTTTCTTTATGTTAGCACGTTCTATTCTGTCGATTGAGATTGCTTTGGACAACACCAACAAATAAAGTTATTTGTGGAACAAATCAACAGAGTCGTGGTTTGAATGTTTTGAAGTCTGGTGTGTCTAGCAGTTCAGATATTTAAAATGATTTGATCATAGGTGATGTGTTCTCAAATTTTGTAAAAACGAATATTCGAATATATTCGAACATGGAAAACGAATATTTGAACATCAATTTTCTTATTCGTTCCCGGCCAAAGTTATTTTTATTATACCCCACTTCGGACAACAGCGGGTATATTGATTTGCTAATGTCGGTTGGTCAGTCCATCGGTAGACCGCAGTTATCTTAAAAACTATTTATCAGTAAGTCATTATATTTCACATATCATGACCTCTATCGATTTTGGGGTCTTTAGATCAAAGGTCAATGTCACAGGGACTTTAAATATGTTTGTTTATCCGTCATTAAACCACATTGTTTCCGCTGATTATCTTAAAAAGTATTTATCAAAAAGTCTTCATATTTCATATATTGATTGGTCATAACTATTAGATGACCCCTATTGATTTTGGGTAACTAGATTAAAGGTGAAGGTCTCTTAAATTTTAGAATGGTCTTCGCTCATTATCTAGAAAACTATTTATCAAAAAGTCTTCATATTTCACAGAATTATTTGTCATAACTAGTAGATGACTCTTTTTGATTTTGAAGTCACTAGTTCAAAGTCAAGGTCACAGGGGCTTAAATGTCAAAATTGTTTCCGCATAATATCTTGAAAAGTATTTATCACAAAGTTTTCCTATTCCACGTGTTGATTAGTAGTTGAGGTAGATGACCCTAATCGATTTTGGGGTCACCAGTTTTAAATGTTACAGGGTTCTTTAATGTCAGAATGGTTTCCGTTCATTATCTGAAAACTATTTTCATAAATCATTTATATTTTCACTTATTGATTGGTTATAATTAGTAGATACCCCATGACCCCTATCGAGTTTGAAATCGCCTTTCATGTGGGTTTTAGAGATAACAACTCAGTGTGACATATATAATATTTAAAGGTACCGGGACTGGTGTTGATGTTGGTTCAAGGTCATTAAAATAATTCGTATTAAAAAAAGAATAACTTTGGCGATTGACGTTAACGTTACCAATAATCCTTTCTTGACACATCAAGAGATGGGTTTATATCGTGAAGTTTATTATTAAAAACGGCATTGTCCCAATTTGCTTTCCATTCAGATGATACGAGTTTATTTATAGCCGGTCTAAAATCACAAGCAGGTAACAATAAGTCAGTTTTTTGAAAATTTAATGATTGTTTATCTAAAGCATCTACTTTTTCATTTCCTCGTATTCCTACATGACTTGGAATCCAATATAATTTAACTTTTTTTTTTGCTTCAGCAGTAAAAATTGATACATTATCTGGTAACCTCATACTAGATTAAATATTAAATACTTAAATTATTTTCAAACACAGCCGCACCTACTTTGCAACCTTCTTTTGGACCGTCCGTATAAATATGTATAAAACCTTCATGTTCTTCCTTAATTGCTAGAAACTTCTCTTTGAAGTATTCAGGTGAATTTGATGATTTTTTTATATTTGAAAGGTTAATATTAATTTTCGGGGAATTATAAGTCCAAGGTGGAACATCCTCATCGTCATTTTGAAGGATACTGTCTGGATTAATTTTAAGTTTATCTAAATCATCGGAAGTATGTAAAATGTTACTCAATTGAACGCCCTGATCATTGCCTACGTGAATTGGTATGACTCACTAGTAAGAATAAAACTACCTTTAGCGTTTAGCATTCATATTGTGCATACTCAGTAACATGTCTAGCCAGCGTCTCGATGTTATGATTTGGGAAAAAATACATCTTTGTTAGGAGAATGATTGCTTTGATGTTATTAAGTCTAAGGAAAGATTGAGTAATGAAAACCTGAACCAATTTCAAAGATATGGAGGCTGGGCAGCACTGCCTGACTTAAAATTGAAATATTCTCAGTGGGAAAACTAGCGTGTAAACACTTTTAGGTAAATTTATCTCTTTTTTGTCTCAAATCCGTATATACATTTACACAACAAACTCTGATTATTATTTACACCAAAAACAAAGAACTCTGATCATTATTTACACCTAAAACAATTATTTATAAGCCACTTATACGTCTTTCATACAAATTATACTAGACACCTGGCGAGCCTAAGCCCTAAATAACTTATGATCAAGCAAATCAATAAAATCGTTACAAAATTAAGAACACAAAATGAATATTTTTGCAATTCTAATATACAGTATAGACCACAAACATTCAACCAACAGTATTTCCTTCACAAAATCTAATCAGCATCAGAAAAAACAACTAAAACTAAAGCACCCAGTATTTACATATATCCTCAAAAACAAAGCATCAACTAATATAATTAAACCATACCAGACACAATCAACATTCAACAGAACATTCAACCAATACCAGCCAAACAGATATAACTCAACGACCAAATAAAATACGACAACCAACATAACTTTTTACAACCAATGAACGCTGATGACCAATTAAGATCACCACAATTAAATTCAACCAACACTTCAACAAATCAACAAAACTCCCTTCAAAACAACAAAGTCTCTTCTAAACAACAACAACAACAACAACAAATAAACGCTACACACTATAATTAAGTGTGCCTTCCCTAACTGATGTAAATTTCTCCCAAAACTCGCATATTTGCTAGCTTTAACATTTTTACATTTACATGAAGAGTAACTTTATAGCACAGCACAGCATCAGTTCTGAAAAAAACATTTTCACTGTACTACACAACAAACAATGTATCGCTGTAGGGACAGTTAACTCGTAAAAAATATCTACAGATAAACGTGAGGGATGTTGCACTTATTCATTATCCCTCATGTACAGACTCAATCAAACCGAGTCTGCAATTCTTATGTTATTTTGTTGTGATTAATGCTTCCGAGGTATCACTTTGTTTCCAGAATTTTGTACTTCACAACAGCAGGTGTCAAGTGCCGTGTGGCAGTCGTAAAAAGTTGCCCCGTACTTCACTTCAGTGTTGTTATATTTTCTGGTCCTTCGGGATCATTGATGCTAACACTATAAAGTGTTGAGAATGGAGTACCGCTCAAGCCGGTGCTAGGGGGCGTGAGGGATGTTGCACTTATTCATTATCCCTCATGTACAGACTCAATCAAACCGAGTCTGCAATTCTTATGTTATTTTGTTGTGATTAATGCTTCCGAGGGATCACTTTGTTTCCAGAATTTTGTACTTCACAACAGCAGGTGTTAAGTGCCGTGTGGCAGCCGTAAAAAGTTGCCCCTACTTCACTTCAGTGTTGTTATATTTTCTGGTCCTTCGGGATCATTGATGCCAACACTATAAAGTGTTGAGAATTGAGTACCGCTCAAGCCGGTGCTAGGGGGCGTGAGGGATGTTGCACTTATTCATTATCCCTCATGTACAGACTCAATCAAACCGAGTCTGCAATTCTTATGTTATTTTGTTGTGATTAATGCTTCCGAGGGATCACTTTGTTTCCAGAATTTTGTACTTCACAACAGCAGGTGTTAAGTGCCGTGTGGCAGCCGTAAAAAGTTGCCCCGTACTTCACTTCAGTGTTGTTATATTTTCTGGTCCTTCGGGATCATTGATGCCAACACTATAAAGTGTTGAGAATTGAGTACCGCTCAAGCCGGTGCTAGGGGGCGTGAGGGATGTTGCACTTATTCATTATCCCTCATGTACAGACTCAATCAAACCGAGTCTGCAATTCTTATGTTATTTTTTTGTGATTAATGCTTCCGAGGGATCACTTTTATATATTTTGTATATATATATGAATAGAAACATTACGCAATTACTAAAAATAGCAACATTACGCAATTTCTAAAAATAGCAACATGACGCAATTTCTAAAAATAGAAACAATGACGCAACTTCTATAAATAGCAACAATGACGCAATCTCTAAAAATAGAAACAATGACGCAATTTCTATAAATAGCAACAATGACGCAATTTCTATAAATAGCAACAATGACGCAATTTCTATAAATAGCAACAATGACGCAATTTCTATAAATAGCAACAATGACGCAATTTCTAAAAATAGCAACAATGACGCAATTTCTAAAAATAGCAACAATGACGCAATTTCTAAAAATAGCAACAATGACGCAATTTCTATAAATAGCAACAATAACGCAATTCCTAAAAATAGCAACAATGACGCAATTTCTAAAAATAGCACCAATGACGCAATTTCTAAAAATAGCACTAATGACGCAATTTCTAAAAATAGCAACAATGACGCAATTCTATAAATAGAAACTTGACGCAATTCTTGTTGTTGTTTTTCAATTGTGTTGTGTTGGACTTTCTTTAGGGATTCTGTTTTTCTCTATTTTATTGTCACATCCGTGTTATTTGTGCCGTGTGGCGGCTGTAAAAAGTCTCCCCGTACATATAATCAATGATGTTATATTTTCGATCCTTAAAGATCGTTCAGCACGACATTATTGTTGTGTATACATGTTATGTGGTACTTTAAGTTTCTTCTATTTGGCCTTTTTCAACTTGGGTGGTTCCAGTATTCCTACTTGAATACTGTATAATCACCCTTAGGATATGTTGCCTGCTTTTTAAATTTGTCTTTTGACGTCATATCTGTGATATGCAGGCTTCATAACCTCAGATCCCCTTTCAAAATTCCATTTTATTTAGTTCCGCCCATTGTTTTCTCGTTAAGGGCACAAGCATTCTTTTACTTGGGGACCATACGCCGCTTTTCATGGAATGGCACAACTGTGTCACATTGAAGGTTCCATGATGATCGCCGTATGAACACATCTGCGGATGTTTCTAAATTCAAAATTTCACCATTTTCGTGTTAAATGTTGAATTCTGCTTAAGCCGGTGCTAGGGTGCGTGGACGGTAACTTGCACTTTCCAATACCGTCCATGAACAGGCTCAATCAAACCGAGCCTGCAACATTTTCAATTGTGTTGTGTTGGACTTTCTTTAGGGATTCTGTTTTTCTCTATTTTATTGTCACATCCGTGTTATTTGTGCCGTGTGGCGGCTGTAAAAAGTCTCCCCGTACATATAATCAATGATGTTATATTTTCGATCCTTAAAGATCGTTCAGCACGACATTATTGTTGTGTATACATGTTATGTGGTACTTTAAGTTTCTTCTATTTGGCCTTTTTCAACTTGGGTGGTTCCAGTATTCCTACTTGAATACTGTATAATCACCCTTAGGATATGTTGCCTGCTTTTTAAATTTGTCTTTTGACGTCATATCTGTGATATGCAGGCTTCATAACCTCAGATCCCCTTTCAAAATTCCATTTTATTTAGTTCCGCCCATTGTTTTCTCGTTTAGGGCACAAGCATTCTTTTACTTGGGGACCATACGCCGCTTTTCATGGAATGGCACAACTGTGTCACATTGAAGGTTCCATGGTGATCGCCGTATGAACACATCTGCGGATGTTTCTAAATTCAAAAATTTCACCATTTTCGTGTTAAATGTTGAATTCTGCTTAAGCCGGTGCTAGGGGGCGTGGACGGTAACTTGCACTTTCCAGTACCGTCCATGAACAGGCTCAATCAAACCGAGCCTGCAACATTTTCAATTTTGTCGTGTTGGACTTTCTTTAGGGATTCTGTATTTCTCTATTTTATTGTCACATCCGTGTTATTTGTGCCGTGTGGCGGCTGTAAAAAGTCTCCCCGTACATTTAATCAATGATGTTATATTTTCGATCCTTGAAGATCGTTCAGCACGACATTATTGTTGTGTATACATGTTATGTGGTACTTTAAGTTTCTTCTATTTGGCCTTTTTCAACTTGGGTGGTTCCAGTATTCCTACTTGAATACTGTATAATCACCCTTAGGATATGTTGCCTGCTTTTTAAATTTGTCTTTTGACGTCTTATCTGTGATATGCAGGCTTCATAACCTCAGATCCCCTTTCAAAATTTCATTTTATTTAGTTCCGCCCATTGTTTTCCCGTTTAGGGCAAAATCATTCTTTTACTTGGGGACTATCCGTCGCTTTTCATGGAATGGCACAACTGTGTCACAGTGAAGGTTCCATGATAATCGCCGTATGAACACATCTGCGGATGTTTCTAAATTCAAAATTTCACCATTTTCGTGTTAAATGTTGAATTCTGCTTAAGCCGGTGCTAGGGGGCGTGGACGGTAACTTGCACTTTCCAGTACCGTCCATGAACAGGCTCAATCAAACCGAGCCTGCAACATTTTCAATTGTGTTGTGTTGGACTTTCTTTAGGGATTCTGTTTTTCTCTATTTTATTTATCACATCAGTGTTATTTGTGCCGTGTGGCGGCTGTACATTTTGTCAATGATGTTATATTTTCGATCCTTAAAGATCGTTCAGCACGACATTATTGTTGTGTATACATGTTATGTGGTACTTTAAGTTTCTTCTATTTGGCCTTTTTCAACTTGGGTGGTTCCAGTATTCCTACTTGAATACTGTATAATCACCCTTAGGATATGTTGCCTGCTTTTTAAATTTGTCTTTTGACGTCATATCTGTGATATGCAGGCTTCATAACCTCAGATCCCCTTTCAAAATTCCATTTTATTTAGTTCCGCCCATTGTTTTCTCGTTTAGGGCACAAGCATTCTTTTACTTGGGGACCATACGCCGCTTTTCATGGAATGGCACAACTGTGTCACATTGAAGGTTCCATGGTGATCGCCGTATGAACACATCTGCGGATGTTTCTAAATTCAAAATTTCACCATTTTCGTGTTAAATGTTGAATTCTGCTTAAGCCGGTGCTAGGGGGCGTGGACGGTAACTTGCACTTTCCAATACCGTCCATGAACAGGCTCAGGCCCTTGTAGGTGATTTTCTTGTTGCTCTGTCTTCCTTTAGGACATCGAGTACTTTTGTTATGGTCATTGGGTTTACTTTTATATGTTTCTACATGATCATTTTAGTGTTTTACTTATTTAACCTTTTGTAACCATGACAACTGTTAGAATTTCACTTGGCGGGGATTCATTTTATTTACACTGTCTCGTTTATAGGAACATGGTGGGGCTAAGAGCGAGGTTTGGTGCACCATTAACCGGTTTAAACTCCCCAGCAGTCATTATTATGCTGCTGACCGTTCCAAGGCGGCGCCCCACTGTGTTCCTCAGATGTATGTCTTATGTTGTTTTCATACTGTTTTGGTGACACTTTTGCTTGTGTCCCTTGTTGTTTTCTCGTCTACGGTAAGTATCTTCCCCATTGCCTCTAGTTTTTATTTCTTTGATTACTCCCCAGCCCCTCCCCCCGGTCTCCTGTCCCCTTCCCCTTTGTGGGCCTATTTTTATTTTCTTTAAATTCCTAATCAGTTACAAATTAATTATCATTTAATGATTAACCTGTCCGTGCTCTGTCTTTGCCCTGTCCTGTTTTTGTTTGGGGTCCCCCTGGGCTTCTTGCCATTGGTTCTTGTTGCTGGGTCATGTGGGGGTTGCGTTCATTGAACGCCGCCTTTCCTTGTTGATCTTGTTTATCATATTTCAATCAAACCGAGCCTGCAACATTTTCAATTGTGTTGTGTTGGACTTTCTTTAGGGATTCTGTTTTTCTCTATTTTATTGTCACATCCGTGTTATTTGTGCCGTGTGGCGGCTGTAAAAAGTCTCCCCGTACATATAATCAATGATGTTATATTTTCGATCCTTAAAGATCGTTCAGCACGACATTATTGTTGTGTATACATGTTATGTGGTACTTTTAGTTTCTTCTATTTGGCCATTTTCAACTTGGGTGGTTCCAGTATTCCTACTTGAATACTGTATAATCACCCTTAGGATATGTTGCCTGCTTTTTAAATTTGTCTTTTGACGTCATATCTGTGATATGCAGGCTTCATAACCTCAGATCCCCTTTCAAAATTCCATTTTATTTAGTTCCGCCCATTGTTTTTCTCGTTTAGGGCACAAGCATTCTTTTACTTGGGGACCATACGCCGCTTTTCATGGAATGGCACAACTGTGTCACATTGAAGGTTCCATGGTGATCGCCGTATGAACACATCTGCGGATGTTTCTAAATTCAAAATTTCACCATATTCGTGTTAAATGTTGAATTCTGCTTAAGCCGGTGCTAGGGGGCGTGGACGGTAACTTGCACTTTCCAATACCGTCCATGAACAGGCTCAATCAAACCGAGCCTGCAACATTTTCAATTGTGTTGTGTTGGACTTTCTTTAGGGATTCTGTTTTTCTCTATTTTATTGTCACATCCGTGTTATTTGTGCCGTGTGGCGGCTGTAAAAAGTCTCCCCGTACATATAATCAATGATGTTATATTTTCGATCCTTAAAGATCGTTCAGCACGACATTATTGTTGTGTATACATGTTATGTGGTACTTTAAGTTTCTTCTATTTGGCCTTTTTCAACTTGGGTGGTTCCAGTATTCCTACTTGAATACTGTATAATCACCCTTAGGATATGTTGCCTGCTTTTTTAAATTTGTCTTTTGACGTCATATCTGTGATATGCAGGCTTCATAACCTCAGATCCCCTTTCAAAATTCCATTTTATTTAGTTCCGCCCATTGTTTTCTTGTTTAGGGCCAACGCATTGTTTTACTTTGGGACCATACGCCGCTCTTCATGGAACGACACTACTGTGTTACATTGAATGTTCCATGATTATCGCCGTATGAACACATCTGCGGATGTTACTAAATTCAAAATTTCACCATTTTCGTGTTTAAATGATGAATTCTGCTTAAGCCGGTGCTAGGGGCGTGGACGGTAACTTGCACTTTCCAGTACCGTCTATGAACAGGCTCAATCAAACCGAGCCTGCAACATTTTTCAATTGTGTTGTGTTGGACTTTCTTTAGGGATTCTGTTTTTCTCTATTTTATTGTCACACCCGTGTTATTTGTGCCGTGTGGCGGCTGTAAAAAGTCTCCCTGTTCATATAATCAATGATCTTATATTTTCGATTCTTAAAGATCGTTCAGCACGACATTATTGTTGTGTATACATGTTACATGTATGTGGTACTTTTAGTTTCTTCTATTTGGCTTTTTTATACTTGGGTGGTTCCAGTATTCCTACTTGAATACTGTATAATCACCATTAGGATATGTTGCCAGCTTTTTAAATTTGTCTTTTGACATCATATGTGATATGCAGGCTTCACAACCTCAGATCCCCTTTCAAAAATTCCAGTTTTTTAAGTTTCGCACCTTTGTTTTCTCGTTTAGGACACAAGCGTTCTTTTACTTGGGGACAATACGCCGATTTTCATGGAATGGCACACTGTGTCACATTGAAGGTTCCATAATAACCGCCGTATGAACACATCTGCGGATGTTTCTAAATTCAAAATTTCACCATTTTCGTGTTAAATGTTGAATTCTGCTTAAGCCGGTGCTAGGGGGCGTGGACGGTAACTTGCACTTTCCAATACCGTCCATGAACAGGCTCAATCAAACCGAGCCTGCAACATTTTCAATTGTGTTGTGTTGGACTTTCTTTAGGGATTCTGTTTTTCTCTATTTTATTGTCACATCCGTGTTATTTGTGCCGTGTGGCGGCTGTAAAAAGTCTCTCCCGTACATATAATCAATGATGTTATATTTTCGATCCTTAAAGATCGTTCAGCACGACATTATTGTTGTGTATACATGTTATGTGGTACTTTAAGTTTCTTCTATTTGGCCTTTTTCAACTTGGGTGGTTCCAGTATTCCTACTTGAATAATGTTGAATCACCCTTAGGATATGTTGCCTGTTTTTTAACTTTCTCAATCAAACCGAGCCTGCAACATTTTCAATTTTGCCGTGTTGGGCTTTCTTTAGGGACTCTGTATTTATCTATTTGTCTTTTGACGTTTTATCTGTGATATGCAGGCTTCATAACCTCAGATCCCCTTTCAAAATTCCATTTTATTTAGTTCCGCCCATTGTTTTCTCGTTTAGGGCACAAGCATTCTTTTACTTGGGGACCATACGCCGCTTTTCATGGAATGGCACAACTGTGTCACATTGAAGGTTCCATGATAACCGCCGTATGAACACATCTGCGGATGTTTCTAAATTCAAAATTTTACTATTTCACGTTTAAATGTTGAATTCTGCTTAAGCCGGTGCTAGGGGGCGTGGACGGTAACTTGCACTTTCCAGTACCGTCCATGAACAGGCTCAATCAAACCGAGCCTGCAACATTTTCAATTTTGCCGTGTTGGGCTTTCTTTAGGGATTCTGTATTTATCTATTTCTTGTTGCTCTGTCTTCCTTTAGGACATTGAGTACTTTTGTTATGGTCATTGGGTTTACTTTTGTATGTTTCTACATGATCATTTTAGTGATTTACTTATTTAACCATGACAACTGTTAGAATTTCACTTGGCGGGGATTCATTTTATTAACACTGTCTCGTTTATAGGAACATGGTGGGGCTAAGAGCGAGGTTTGGTGCACCATTAACCGGTTTAAACTCCCCAGCAGTCATTATTATGCTGCTGACCGTTCCAAGGCGGCGCCCCTCTGTGTGTTCCTCAGATGTATGTCTATGTCGTTTCTTACTGTTTTGGTGTCACTTTTGCTTGTGTCCCTTGTTGTTTTCTCGTCCAGGGTAAGTATCTTCCCCATTGCCTCTAGTTTTTATTTCTTTGATTAACGCCCCCCCCCCTTTCCCCGGTTCTCCTGTCCCCATCCCCTTTGTGGGCATATTATTCTTTTCTTTTTATTCCTAATCAGTTACAAATCATTTATCATTTAATGATTAAACCCGTCCGTGCTCTGTCTTTGCCCTATCCTGTTTTTGTTTGGGGTCCGCCTGGGCTCCTTGCCACTGGTTCTTGTTGCTGGGTTATATGGGGGTTGCGTTCATTGAACGCCACCTTTCCTTGTTGATCTTGTTTAGCATATTTTTTGCAAAATGTCTTATAATCTCTCAATACATGTATTTAAACGGAAAATACAGAGAAATAAAAATCCCTAAAGAAAGCCCAACACGTCAAAATTGAGAATGTTGCAGGCTCGGTTTGATTGAGCCTGTTCATGGACGGTACTGTCAAGTGCAAATTACCGTCCACGCCCCCTAGCACCGGCTTAAGCAGAATTTAATATGAACTTGTAAAATTTAGAATTTTGAAACATCCGCAGATGTGTTCATATGGCGGTTATCATGGAACCTTCAATGTGACACGTTAGTGCCATTCCATGAAAAGCGGCATATGGTCCCCAAGTAAAAAATGCATGTGCCCTAAACGAGAAAACAATGGGCGGAACTAAATAAAATGGAATTAAATTTTTGAAAGGGGATCTGAGGTTATGAAGCCTGCATATCACAGATATGTCGTCAAAAGACAAATTTAAAAAGCAGGCCACATATCCTAAGGGTGATTCAACATTATTCAAGTTAGGAATACTGGAACCACTCAACAAGAAACATGCCGAATAGAAAGAACTAAAATAACACAAGCACAACAATTATGTCGTGCTGAACGAAGACCAATATCGTCCAAATGAGTTATTAAAGGTAGTCTGTCGATTTAACGGAGTGACCCGACCTGTAATCTTTTGAAGAGTCAAGACACAAAAAATGTTTTAAGGTAACTATAAATACATTTCACAATATACAATCATTCTGAGATTCATACATGTGTAAAATGAGTAAATACCAATTCTCGGTAAATTTAAACCAAACATGTTTTCAATCGTAACAGAGATGGCAACGAAAGAAAACTTGCTGGGTCGGATGGGGGCTGCGTTCATTGAATGCCGCCTTTCCTTGTCGATCTTGTTTATCATATTTCAAGCAGTAGAATCCTTCTTATTATGGTAATGCAAAATTGGGTGTTACCGCTGACGTGATGCCATAAGAGAAGAGCGATCTGATATCACAAATTGTCTTTTATTATCTGCATTGCATTACCATGAACAATTTCATTTGTTAACCAACTTAATACAAATTGCCGCTAAATATACAAGGAAACTATGTCGAATAATATAAAACAGTGCATAATTTTGAGAAACAGATTTCATGTCAGCATATTCAATTTAATCTGCGAAAGCCAGTCCAAACTTTGGTTTTTTAATTATTGAAGTAAGCACTTAACAACTCTTTTTCTCATTTGTCAGTTTAGATGTTGGGTTAATGCTGTCTATTTCTATTTTGTTTGTTCATGTGATATATGGCCATATACATTATTGAACAATGTTTTAACAGTGTTTTCCTGAGACTGAAACATTTGTAATAGAGCTTTATAATACCTGAAATTTTATAATCTAACACGTAAGAATACATTTGATGGTGTATCTATATCAAGTTTAAATTATACAGTGGTGCTAAGAGCGAGGTTGCACGTCATCGTAATGCATACTTCATAATTCCAATGTATTGACCACAATAGGGGCCTTTGAATGAGTTTTGGAAATTGATAATGTGATCAAAATAGCATAAAGACATAGATCATGATATAAACATCTGATCCCTTTAGACATAATTTCAAGACACAACATTTTAAGACATTTGTGTTAGATCGTCTGCAATTTTGGGTCACTTTAATCAGTAAAATTTGCAGTTTTTCATCAAATATCTGCAGAAATAATTTGGGTCAGTAACTTTTCAAAAATGCACCGTGCAAAAAATATTTTGGTGTTAATTAAAAGGTTCAAACATAGCTGTCAAGGCGTCTTTTTTATTGTTTGTGCAGGCATAAATACTTATAACAATATATTCCACTGTTTTTACCTAGTTACATATATATTCAGTATATGAATAATCAGCATATAATATTTGTAAGTTTATTGAAACATCCTTTGAAAGGTTCCATACGTTCTTCTTTACAGCATACATTTGCATAATCTGCATTAATTTTGTGGGTCTATAATCTGACTAGCAGTCAGTACTTAAGAAGGATAAAACTTACCGTCTATACATTGATCAAAAGTGTAGCAGAACTATAACATTTTGAAGACAATTGAATTATTCTTTAAAAATGTCCAGAGCTCCAAGGGTGTCCATACGAATAATACCTATATTTATACACTCAGCAGATAAGTAACTGCGAATAATAATCCCGTCGTGAAATAGGACAAAATAAACTGAAGTTGTATAGAACCTTCATGCAAAAATATGAATTCGAACCATATCGTCAGCTAGTATATTATAAAAATCATAGAATGGGGACTTTATCAAAGTATAGAAGTTAAATTGCTCCTAATAACATTAAAATAGGAAGACGCAAAAACACCTCTTCAGTTAAGAAAATTAAACTACCTATCGGAGCTATTGTAACAGTTCAAGCAAGCGTTAATAAAATGCAATTATTGTAACAGTCTATAAGCTAGGCATTTAATTTGATTGAAAATGCATTTTTCCTTTGGTTTTAATGGACGGCATAATATTTTGTTGAGGAAAAGTTTTTAAGATTTTATTGTCTTAACTTTTTACTTGTAGATAAATGATTTAATTCTAAATACATAGAAAGTGCCACAAGTGTTGTTAGATTGATAGAGAAAAATAAATCAATAAATCAGAGTATAAGAAAGACAACAAAACAGATTTATGGTTAGCAGATATTCATGTACATGTTAAAAAGCAAATATTAAAAAAACTACCTTTTGAATATTCATAGTACCGTTTAAGTAGCAACTTATTTCTGAAAACGGGGAAAATTCAAATATGATATATACATATCAGATCCCAATGAAATGAATGCTTTTACCACCATGATAAGTACGCACTTACTTCACATGTGATTTACTATCAAGATACCGGAGCCTGTATCTTCATCATTGGAAATATTGTATCGTTTTAATGTACAGTCGATTTCATTTATGACAACACAAGTTTCTTTTGCTACGTAATCTCCATTTCTATCATCTGCAATACCTTTCCAAAATGTCCACTATTACATGTAATCTCAACACGTAAATGAACAGCCGATGGTCAGATGACAAGTGCATTCATCCATCGATGCGGATGCAACATGACAACAGAGACTATAAATATATATATTAGATGTATCGTGTTCAGGCTAGATATTTATTTCATCAATTATGTTATAAGTAATTAATACAGTTGGTAGAATTATGTATTGTTACACTTTTATACATTTGTCATTTTAATAGCTATTCTATTTGATTATTTTTACAATTATTAGTTTAGGCAGTTGTCACATGATCGTTGCTGTGGTTAGTTATAAAATATGATAAACAAGATCGACAAGGAAAGGCGGCATTCAATGAACGCAGCCCCCACCCGACCCAGCAACAAGCGCCAGCGGCAAGGAGCCCAGGAGGACCCCAAAGAAAAACAGGACAGGGCACAAGGCAGAGTACGGGCAGGCAAACCACTCTGATTTATTGATTTATTTTTCTCTATCAATCTAACAACACTTGTGGCACTTTCTATGTATTTAGAATTAAATCATTTATCTACAAGTAAAAAGTTAAGACAATAAAATGTCTTGTTTCAGGTCTCTCTTGATATCACTGAGTCCCATGAACCAATTTCAAATATATGCTGGTTGGCTTTGTTGATATAAGGAAGAAATGAATTGTTTACAACAAATAATGCAAGACGAACCCATGCATTTTTAGCTCACCTGAGCACAAAGTGCTCAAGGGTGAGCTTTTGTCATCACTCTGCGTCCGACGTGCGTCCGTGCGTCGTGCGTCCTTCAAAAAAGGGCGTCAAACTTTTCAAACAACATCTCCTCCTAAACCACATGGCCAATTGCAACCAAACTTTACAGAAATGATCCTTAGTTTGACCCTTTTCAAAGTTGTTCAAAAATTTAAATTCAATTAAAAACTCTGGTTGCCATGGCAACCAATAGGAAAAACTTAAAAAAATCTTCTTTTAAAAACCCTAAGAGCTAGAGCTTAGATATTTGGCATGAAACATCTTCTAATTAGTGTCTACCAAGTTTTTTTCAAATCAAAGCCCTGAGTCAAAATTGGCCCCGCCCCAGGGGGTCATTGATTTTCCCTATATGCATATAGTAAAAACATAAAAATTCTTCTTTTAAAGAACTCAAAGAGCTAGAGCTAAGATATTTAGCATGAAACATGTTCTAATGGGGGTCTACCAAGTCTGTTCATATAAAAGCCCTGGGGTGAAAATTTGCCCCGTCCCAGGGGGTCATTGATTTTCCTTATATGTGTATAGCAAAAACTTAAAAAATCTTCTTTGAAAAAACCCAAATTGCTGGAGTTTAGATATTAAGAATGAAACATCTTCTAGTGAGTGTCTACAAAGTTTGTTCAAATAAAAGCCCTGGGGTCAAAATTGGCCCCGCCCCGGGGGTCATTGATTTTCCTTATATGACAGTGTATAGCAAAAACTTAAAAATCTTCTTTGAAAAAACCCAGATAGCTAGAGTTTAGATATAAAGCATGAAACATCTTCTAGTGAGTGTCTACCAAGTTTGTTCAAATAAAAGCCCTGGGGTCAAAATTGGCCCCGCCCCAGGGTGTCTTTGATTTTCCCTATATGCATATTGTAAAAACCTAAAAAATCTTCTTTTAAAGAATCCAAAGAGCTAGAGCTAAGATATTTAGCATGAAACATCTTCTAATAAGTGTCTACCAAGTTTGTTCAAATAAAAGACCTGGGGTCAAAATTGGCCCCGCCCCATGAGGTCATTGATTTTCCCTATATGCATTTATTAAAAACTTAAAAAATCTTCTTTTAAAGAACTCAAAGAGCTAGAGCTAAGATATTTAGCATGAAACATGTTCTAATGGGTGTCTACCAAGTTTGTTCAAATAAAAGCCCTGGGGTCAAAATTGGCCCCGCCCCGGGGGTCATTGATTTTCCTTATATGTGTATAGCAAAAACTTAAAATCTTCTTTGAAAAACCCAAATAGCTGGAGTTTAGATATAAAGCATGAAACATCTTCTAGTGAGTGTCTACAAACTTTGTTCAAATAAAAGCCCTAGGGTCAAAATTGATTTTCCTAATAACTATATGTAAAAAACCCAATAAGAAAGAGCTTATAGTAGATGTTTATCATGAAACATCTTCTTCTTGGAGTCCTCCAAGTTTGTTCAAATAAAAGCTCCTGGATTAAAATTGACCCTGACAGGGGGAGGGGGAGTAGATCATTGTTTTTCATTATATGTGTGTAGTAAACACTTAACATTGTGAAACATCTTCTAATGGATGTCTTCTAAGTTTGTTTAAATAAAAGCCCTGGAATTTAAACTGGCCCCTCACCTTTATACAGGTGAGCGACCTCAGGGCCATCATGGCCCTCTTGTTTATATTTACCATTATATACATTCGCATGATTTGAAGTTTAATGTCTTTCTATAACTTGCCATAATTGACAAGTTAAATTAGTTAATAAAATCTATATCCTATTATAACGATCATTCCGCTATGATTTATGTAAAACAAAACAATTACTATAAAAATCATAATGCTTAAGACGCACACAAGTAAGATATCTTTCACATTTCATTGATATTTCTTAAATGTCAACCGAAAATGATAACGATAACAAAAGATTGTCAAAATTTAATGCAATATGATCAATAAATTTAATCAATGTTTTAAATGTTTCAACATAGTACTCTATAAGTATACTTTCAATATCTTTTGTAGCGATGACCTGCAAGATGGCTTTTTCAGTGAAGAGGAAAAAGTCACAGTAAGGCGGATATTTGTTTTTCTCTAAAAGTATAAAATACAGTGGCGCATTCGTGTGCAGAGGCGTTATCATGCAGAAAACAGAAAATACACGCCTTTCATACCAGTCGAAAGAAAAACTTTTTTTTCCATTTTTAAACACATCTCTTAATTATTTGGATGTGACAGATCGGTGTTAAAAAATAAGGCACATTACTCCTTGACACTTGATACAAAAATTAGAAAAACGGCGACTGTCATATTTCAGTAATTTTCGAGGGCATTTAACTCGGTTCTTCTTCTGGTCAGATATTAGCAAATCTGTCTGGCAGCTTTGTGATTTGCCTGACTTCCCAGTGATTCTTAAGCAGGTGTCAAGAGCCCTTTAGGCAGTCGAAAAATGTTGCCCCGTACTTCACTTTAGTGTTGTTATATTTTTTTCTGGTTCTTCGGGATCACTTATTCCAGCACTTTTAAGTTTTAAACTTTGAGTACCGCTCAAGCCGGTGCTAGGGGCGTGAGTGATGTTGTACTTTTTCATTATCCCATCATGAACAGACTCAATAAACCGAGTCTGCAATTTTCATGTGTGTTGTGATTTTCACTTTTTTCCAGATATTAAGAACCGTGCGAGTTTGACGCTTTGGATATCACTGCGATATGGGCTATCTGGATAAGAGTAAGTTTTGCATCTGGCATAAGCTTAACTTTATGCTTTTTTAGAAACTATTGAGAGTTTTCTACCAGATTTACAGGCATATTTAATTGACTCATGCCCATTTTATGCATACATCTCGGAGCAGTTGAATGAGATACTTTTTTTTTGCATCGAATATTACAAATATCATTATAAACAATTATAGGTGATTTTCCTAGTTTTGCTCGAGTTTCACTGTAAGCCCGTATTTCACGTCTTTTAACAGAGCGTTTACTAGCCATATTTTATGAGTAAGGTCTTTCTAAATGAGATTGAAAGGTCTTGTTTATGATAGTGTCACCCCTACTGATTGGGCTAGCCATTTCTGACTTCCGAGACACCTTTTGCTTGAATACCGTGTACATCCCAACTCCTACCACTATGCCAGGCGCCAGGCGGATAGAAAAATTGGTAACCATTTATTCTAACTGAAGCGACCATTTGGAATTAGTCACACGAAAAACATTCACCCTTCAATTAACGCTCCCCATGAGGCTCGAACCTTCGACCTCCCGATCCGAATGCGGACGCCTTAACCACTAGGCCAACGGTACCGGTTAAAGAAGTCTTTAACCGGTTAATTACACACATGCTATAAGTTTCCTTTGAGAACAGATACTTTGGAAAATACCATAGTTAATATAAACACAACAATGACGAGCTTAATTATAAAATATACTTCATACTGAATTATATATTGACTCTCCCTCGTAAGTATGGAGATACACATCCCTTATGCTTGGCTTATAAAGCAAATAATAAAAGGTATGTGTGTAAACTTGTTACAACATTTTCTTCTTGTCATATTACTTCTAAAATAGCAATGTTCAATTTGCAGAATGGTGTTTTTTTAATTCAATATTTCTCTGGTATATTGATGTGCTGAAATTTCACAATTTGCCACAAATCAAAATTTTACAAAAAAAATTGTAAAATATCGTGATGATATCAGATGTTACAGTCACGAGTTGCAAGTAGGTCACCGAATTCTCTTTAGATATGACTTATGACTTATGGAGCAAAACATTGCCTTCTCTTGAAAGATAAGAATTGGTTACTTTAAATACTATTTTTAAGGCCCTTCTTGTATTGTGTTATTGTGTTTCATACATTATACGTGTAAAACAACCTTAGGCCTGGTTTGAGAAATCTTACTTTTTTACAACAAGTACTGCATACTTATGCAATAAGCTAGGACTGCCTCATAAATTAATATGAAACACACTGTCGATGGGTGCTGTATTACAAAACAAAAAATTATCAATTATCAAATCTCCTCTATCTATGTTATGTTTTGATATTATCTATAAACACCATATTCCCGACATAGGTATTAAAGACGTTAATACTTGGTTGCTGCTCGCTATTATGTGATAGTGGCACAAAGATGTCCATAACGACTTGAGGGTAATTATCTCATAATAGGGAGCGGCAACTAACCTTGAGTAATCTATTAGTTTTAAACCTTAGTAATGTCTTGTTTGCCACAAAACAGTTATATTTCGTTACATTGACAGTACAAGTTTTGTTTACAAAAAAGAAGAAGGAAATATTTGAAAAGTTGCTAATTTTTAATGTTCGCAGTTTATTAGTCATTAAATTTCTCGATTATCTGTAGTAAAATCTTAAGGTTGTTGCCGTTATATCTATTGAACATGAAACATGTGTAAGAGTATACAACGATACTTTTTACAAAATGCTGTTCTACTGGTTGTCATTTTAGCTACACTGAAATTGACATGATCATTTGTTGCTTTGCCGACCAATTTTCTCGAGACGTCATCTTTTCATGCCTACAGTAATTCAACGTGAACTTCATATGAATTAGATTGTCATTAAAACTTAAAAAAGACCGTGTATTCTGCAGTCATTTACTGAGCAACATCTTTTGTAATTATGTAAACAATAAATATTAAAATGATTAATATAATTTGAATATATAAAAAGACAAACGTATCAATTTAGGTACTAATGTAAAAACTGTTCTCCTTTTCCAACTACTTTTTGATCGTTCCTTACTCGTACGATTGCATAAAAACCCTGCTTTAAACTTCAATTGGCATATACACTGTACTGATACAACAGTTTCCGGTAAGTGTTTGAAAAACATTAAATGAGAATTATCAAAACTGTATGAATAGATTTTATACAACATTAATTACTTATATAACAAATATTTGTTTAAGTCAAATAAAATGATACTGAATGTATTGATATAACAGAAGTAGTTGAAGGTTTAAATTCTGAAAGCCTTGATGAAATTAAGAAAGATATATTTAATGAATTATTATATTTCATATGAAATCTTGAAAACAGTTTAATAATTGAAAAAAGGTTCTGGTAGAAGAGATGATGGTACGATTCCTGATTTTTTTATTTTTTCAATTGAAATGTTATTATGTACCTATTTTGTATAGCTATTTTAACAAAATTTATAACAAAGGTTTATTTCCAGAATCATGGACAAAGTCCGTAATTGTTACAATTTATAAAAAAGTGATAAAAATAACTCAAATAATTATAGAGGAATATCTTAATCAAACATTTTGGAAAAAATATACACTTGAATACTCTCTAGAAGACTTAACTTTTTATTTTGTAAATGTTTTTGGAATATTCAATGAGGAACAAGCAGGTTTTAGAGAAGAGTATTCAACCATTGACAATGCTTTTATTTTGCAATCTATTGTAAGTAAACAGTTACAAAAAATCATGGTAAATTGTATATAGGCATGATTGATTTTAAGAAAGCTTTTGATATGACTAATAGAGATAAGCTTTGGAAAGTTATGTGTAAAAATTGGATTGAGGGACAATTATATAGGGCAATGAAGTCTATTTATCATTCAGTTAAATCTTGTGCTCGACCTTTCGAAGGTTTGACAAACTATTTTAATTTTGACAATGGACTTAAGCAAGGCTGTTTGATTTATCAAACACTTTTTATTATCTTTATACATGAACTCATCATAAATTTGAAAAAAAGTGAAATAAAAGGAGTTCAATTTTTTCCAGAAAATACATAATTTATGTCTCTCCGTTTTGCAGATGATTTAGCCCTTATAAATGAAACAGTTGTAGGTTATCAAAGACAGTTAAATAAACTTATTCTGAATAATGAATAATGAAAATGGCTTAGATGTGAATCTTGAAAAAAAACCAACTTGAAGATATTATTATTTAAAAAGGGAGGTAGACTACATGTTGTTCTAATAAAGAGAAATGGTATTATGATGGTAAATTATTGGAAACTGTTTCTCAATTTTTATATATTGGTGTAACAATGTCAAGACAAAAGTCAATATTTAAAATGGCTGATTAACAGATTAACAAGCTATTAAAGAAAAAAGGTTCTTATATCTATTTTATCAAATCTATACAAATATGGTCAGCTTAAAAAACATGTATATTTTAATATATTTGATACAAAAGTAGTTCCAATATTATGTTATGGGTCTGAACTGTGGTGGTCAATTAGACATTAAAATAGTGAAACCGAACATACTCATGCAGTTATGCTTGTAAAAGATACATGTGTGTTAAACAATCAACCGCAATTGCATCAGTTTTAGGAGATTGTGGCCGTTTTCCATTGTACATAACTACTGCATCGAGAATTTTAGTAAATTGGTTTAAGATATTAAGCTTACCTAATGATCGATACGTGAAACAATGTTATAAATTTTTGCATATATGATAGGAATAGAATGAAGAATTCGGCTACTAACATTAAACAGCTACTATATACTAATGGTTTTGGATATGTTTGGAATAACCAGGGAGTTGATGATAAGAATTTGTTTCTAAAAATATTTGTAGATAGAATGAGAGATCAATATAGACAGGACAAGCACGAAACATTAAATCAAAGTAAAAAGTTAGATTCATATCGCTTGTATAAATCTGAGTTTATCCATGAGACATATTTATCTGTTGTTTTAATTAAATTTAGAAATGCACTTGCAAAATTACGTACTTCATCACATGATATAAATATTGAAAGAGGTAGATATAGACAAGAAGAGAGACCTGAGCGTATATGTAATTTATGTAAAGTTTTAGTAGAAACAAAATATCAATTGGTAATGATATGAAAATTTAAGATCAAAATACTTATCAAGCAAATATTTTGTTAATCCAAACATTCATAAATTTAATATCTTAATGAGTTGTCAGGCTGAACATATTATAGATAATTTGGCAAAGTTTGTGTCCCATGCCTTTGAAGAAAGAAAAATATTATTAAGTGTTTGGACTTGACTAAATATGATAAGGTACACCACAAGATAGTAACAAGATTTTTGTCTAAACATGATGCTACTTGTACTATATTCCATTGTGTGTACATGTATTGATATGTATATGATGTTTTGGACCAGAGGCCTTGAATCAATAACCTCTTTGTCATTGTCATATATACAAAAGAATCATTATTGTTACGTATATGAGCACAAGTCAAATAAATGAAACATGCGTTTTATGCAGCATCTGTATTCTTGTTTTAGAATAATTGTTTAAACATGAAGCTAAAAGGTCAATAAATCATAATTCGAGGGTCTTATATGCACAACGATATTCACGGGTATAGTCATTACCGTCATTTTCTAAAATAATTATGAACAATTCGCCAACAGCACCCTCATCCTCATAAAATTTACTCGCCAAGACAACTTTCTTATTAAATCATGTGAAGTTAATTATGCATTAAAATATCAATTCATGGACGGCAATTTCAACGCAAATGATATTTACCCTAAACGTTTTTCATTTAAACCGAAAAGAAAGAAGGGATCCTAAAAATATAGCAAAAAAGTATAAAATTTGAATTCATTGTAACCTTATCGGCGCTTTTAAGTGAAGTAAAAGTCTGTAACTAAGAAAATACGTTTCTGCCTATCACTTATTTTATTTATTTTCAGTTTCTCAAAAGACAATGAGGCTTTTTGTTTTAACGGCTTTACTTGTACCTTGTCTCTCATTTCAAGAGGTAAGTTTGTAATCACTTTAATCGGAACATGTTTAAATTTTTTTTCGAACTAATATTTTGCTTTTGTTAAAAGTGTTCTGATAATTCATATATGATACTATCATTTTCAAAAAAATCATTCGAACTGATTTTACATCCAGCTGCACATTATTTGAAAGGCAATCATTTATCCATAACGGGTTATCTGTTCAACATCTGAAATTTGTATAAAGTCAACTTTCTGCACTGGGAAAATAATGTGAGCAAACTCATCTGATTTCAATTATTAATAATGATTTTTGTATGCTTGCAAAACTCAAAAGAAAAATAATTCATGTTGCTATATAAGTGACCGTATCACATAATTATTTTCAAGAATGACATATATTGAAAGATAATAACGACTTTTCAGACAAGGTGATAAGAAAACTAAACTAAAGCAAAGTATCAACTAATCATTTTGAAAGAAGAATATTAAAGATATCAAATACTAATATGAAAATACTGATGACGTATTACCAAGCCATGTATTCATATTTACATGATGTGCATTCACTTGTTTCCACTGTGATCCAGGTTGTATATAGAGGATATTTGTTTAGTTCTGTGTAAGATCGGAATATATTTCACCGAGTGAGCACCAAAAGGTATAATATGAACTTTTGGTGTTCACAAGGTGAACTATATTTCGATCTTACACTAAACTAAACAAATTTTCTTTTTATTACATGCAAAGAAACGTTTTAAAAAGACATTAAACCTAATACTGAATGAAAAGCGCGCCAAATAATAATACAACGTGACGTCATTTACGACGTCACGTCATTAAGTTGGTACCCAGTACTGTGCACGCTTGTATTTCACTGAAACAACGTAAGGGGCTTAAATTCAAAACAGTGAAATTATCAAAGTGGTAATTTCACTGTTTCAAACAGTGAAATTACCAATTTCATATCACTGATATATTTCTATAAACCACCGAAAAGCATGTAATAAAATGACATATTCTAGCAAGGCACACACAAGTATTACAATGTATTACAAAATGAAACATAAAACATTCAATAAGAAATTTTAAAAGTAAAATATCACAAGACTTAACCTTCAACTGTTGCAGGTTGGTCAAATTCTATAAATATTTTGGTAGTAAAGGAAATAAATCATTGTACATGATAGACATTTTACCAAAGCCTTTATTTGAGATTTTTTAAACAAGACCCATTACGAAACTTTTCTCTATGTACAGTATTGTCTAGAGTGATATATTCATTTATGTAAAGTAGAACCTATATGTACTTAAACTGTATTTAATAAACAATACTGCTACATTTAATTACATTATCATATGTAGGTAAGTTAAATAGGCCCGTGTGCAGGTATGTGAACGGTGCAATCAGGGACGCTACCAGAAATTAATCATACTTTGCTACGTACAGGAATGGATGAACCTTTACACAACTTTGTGATTTCCAAAAGACACAGATCTGTTCATTTCAGAAAGCGTTATGTGATTATTATCGTACAATGTCGTTAATATCTTTTGTTTTGATGCTTTATTTCCTAAGATTTCGTATTTTTTATTTTACTTATGTCTCCCAAAATTTTAGAAGACATGTTGTTTTTGCCTTCGCTGCCTGTCTGTCCGTTCGTTCATCCGTCTGCATTCAGCTTGTCCGGCCTCACAGGTCATACTGCTGGCGGGATTTAAATTCACACGAGCGCAAAAAAAAATATTTATCCGTCTTTCACATGTCAACTGCTGTGGGATTTCGACGAAACAGGAGTGATCAGTACAATCCCAAGTTATTTTTATACCGCTAGAATATTCTGCTTCGCTGCACAAAATGGCCGTCAGAGCTCGAAAAAAAGATTGTCCGGCTTTCACAGGTCAAGCTGTTTTTGAGATCACAATGAAACTTCACAGTAGTGATCAGTACCATCCTTAATTGTGCATATCGCCGGCAAGTTCCGCTTGTCTGCAAAAAATGACCACCAGAGCTTAAAATAAATATAACGTGTCCGTCCCTCACTTGGGATTTCGACGAAACTCGAGTGATCAGTACCATCCCTAGTTTTTTATATTGCCAGAATGTTCTGCTTCGCTGCACACAATGGCCGCCTGCGCATTCAAACAGGAATGATCTGCACCATCCCTAGTTATCATATCGCCGGCATATTCTGCTTGGCTGCACAAAATTGCTGCCAGAGCTTTAAATAGAAAAATCTTGTCTGACTTTTACAGGTCAAACATATTGTTTGATTTTACTCAAATTTCACTGAAGTGATCAGTACCATTCTTATTTGTGTATATCTCTGGCATGCTTCGCTTCACAAATGCTTTTTGGATTTCAATGATACTTCACAGGAGCGATCAGTACTATACAGAGTTGTGCATATCGCCGGCATGTTTTGTGTAGCTTCACTATATAGCTGTCAGAGCTATAAATAGAGAAATCTTGTTTACCTTTCACAGGTCAAACGGCAGGTGGGATTTTGATCAATGTACTCAGGAGTGATCAATACCATACCTAATTTAGGGAGACATATTTCTTTTGTGACAAAAACCAGTTCTAGTTAACTTATGCTGTTAATTTTAACGAGAACGATTTCGTAATATATATTAAAACACATTTGCTGCGATAGCATAGAATATTTCTTTTTATACAAATAATCTTGTTTGACAGACGCACCATTTTGTTCATCTAATGGAGGATGGTAAAACCATTCATCAGGATATAATACACGATAAGAATGAAAATACTGTTTTGGTCATCGTCGGAGATGTATCCATGTACAAACATGCCATCCCAACCATCAATTATCATGACTATAATACGGTAAGAGAGTCTTAAATTCTTTTTTTGTTAGTAAAGTTACAACTCAACATCACTTTCACAGATAAGAAATACTTAAGGTATTACAATTAGTCTTCTCATACATAGAAGAAATATTAGTTTTAACTATTAATATAGGTTTTATAACCTCAGATCCCCTTTCAAAATTCCATTTTATTTAGTTCCGCTCATTGTTTTCTCGTTTAGGGCGCACACGCTTTCTTTTACTTGGGGATCATACGCCGCTTTTTATGGAATGACACTACCGTGTCACATTGAAGGTTCCATGATAACCGCCGTATGAACACATCTGCGGATGTTTCTAAATTCAAAATTTCACCATTTTAGTGTTTAAATGTTGAATTCTGCTTAAGCCGGTGCTACGGGGGCGTGGACGGTAACTTGCAATTTCCATTACCGCCCATGAACAGGCTCAATCAAACCGAGCCTGCAACATTTTACAATTTTGCCGTGTTGGGCTTTCTTTAGGGATTCTGTTTTCACTATTTTATGTTCCTGCACTGGTAAAAAACAAATAGTTCACGTGTGGCGGTATTACCGAATGAAATATTATAATTTTAGGCCATGAGTTGAAAATAAATCCCGTACTTATAGAAAAAAGTTTTTTTTGTCTCCTTATTATAACGCTTTTCTCTTTTTACCTTATGATTCAAAAGATTTCGTCTTATTTTTTCCTTTTGGCTGAACATTAAAGATCAAAGTCCAAGACATCAGTGAAAAAAGGAAAAGAAAAAATTTATAGTTAAAGTACGGAAAATGAATTTTCTATGGTTTCATATAATTTATTTGATGCTCAAATAAAGATCTATCAATATTGAAAGTTACAAAAAGCATTATTTGTAAAGATAGTACCAAATTAAAAAAGATATGTAAATACAGGGAGGTTATTAGAATTTATTTTCGATAAAGTCTCAGCCAGTTGTTTCCATAAAAAAATGAATGCATTTATTTTAACGTGTAATTATGAGGTATATTTACATTTGCTGTACATATTCAACATATTTTTGGATGTTTGAAAATTATTTAGAAGAATAATTATTTACATATATAAAACTTTACTTAACTACGTGGTACATTAATGTTCTTTCAGGGATATGTTGCTTTCAAAGACATCAAACGAGAAATGTGTTCTTTGTCAAGGGTACCATTTCCGAAACCATCTCTAGAATTGTTTAGACAGGCATGTATCTGCACTTCTTAGTTTTAACATTTTTACTCATGTTTAACACAATACGCATGATATTTTCGTGACATTTTTCATAATCTGATAGATAGCATTTATGCTTTTTATTATGAACAGATCAATTTGCACATTGTGAAAAATACTTTTTTATTTAATTTTTATGTAAGAATGATCTCTGCATAGAAATGTCATGATTATTTTGTTAATAAAATCTTGTTAATTATAGGGTGTGTCGAATGAAACAATGCGATTTACGGGTCAATATGATTCAGCACCTCTAACGAACTCAAAGGTGAGAGAGATAGCAGGATCAAAGATCGCAGAATTTTGCAAAGATTATGTTACCTTTTCCAGAACACTGATTCCAAACCAAATGGACAAAAGAAGTGGTAAGAAAACTAAGATGGTTATTCGTGGTAGTTAATCGTTTATATATATTATTTAAAGAGAGAATTTGACAGGAAACACTTTCATTCAAAAACAGAAATAAATGGTTTACATTCATAAGAAAGATACACAGAATACATATTTGGTCAGACACAAAGATTTAAATTTGTCAAATGCACCGTTTGTATTTTTATCTGTTGTTGAAGAACCCGGATGACAAAAATTTATATACGATACTTATCTGTAATTGACACTTTCGAAATTCCATGAGACATCATGAGGTTAGCCAAAATCACCTTTCATGTTTCGGCGCCATATGACCTAAATTGTATTTGTGCGCCGTAAAACGAAACAAAAACAAACAGAAAACATGACACAAACAGTAAGATTTGACAATTAAAAACTTTATGAAACCATAACGATATCATCTACTTACTTGCAGTCGACAATTTTCATTTGACTTCTTATTGAATCCGTATGAAACATTCTACATTTTAAAAGAAGTACGCAAAAATAAATTCTTAATGCAGAGTCAGCTAGATATCATTTATAGATAACTATAAAATGGAGAATGATTAGTTTCTGGAATAGATAATCAGCGAAAAACCAAACAAAATGACATGTAAATTATTTCAATAAATTTACAACTTAGAGGATCACAATTCAAAATGGCTGAATAAAATAACACAATATTAAATGAAACAGGGAATAACTTGGCAAAGCCAGGCCAGAAGAATATCATAAAACAAATTCTACTTCAAAATATCTGAAACTGTAATTAAACGTACTATAAAAAACGAACATGTTTGAAAATAAAGTTATTAACTATTGATTTGCGACAAAGGACATGTAAATTCATCAGAATTTTGTTGCATGTTATAAAGTTAAGTAACGTCTGCAAGTAATTTTTTAAGCAAAAAAAACAACAAAATAATAAATCTGCTTTGTTGTTTTCACTATTTATCTATCATTTTATATACCGTATAAGATGTATTTTCTGCGGGCTCCAAATTCTGCGGTTTTTCCAATTATTGGCATGTTTTATTTCTGCGGACTTTATTTCTGCGGCACATTCTTTGGACGAAACGTGATTTAAATTCTGCGACTCTTCATATCAAAGTCTAAGTCACATTACTCTACCTATTTTGTTTGCATGTTCTCGCTCGCATTCGTTTATCATTGTCACCGCAAAACTGTATAGTGATTACAGACAATCATTTTGTATATGGCACAACAATTGAAAAGTATGCATCTTTTGATCAGCGTAAAATGACGTGTGAAACATATACCTCGGTAGTATATTAAATATAATAAAACTGATAGAAGTTATAGTCTGATTTTATTAACCTGTCAATTATGAATACATTATAGGACTCATTTAAATAATCGATCCCACTTCGGTTTGGTCCGTGTAGTTTACGAGAATTAATGTGGAGTATATAAGTCATGGATTGAAAGTCACAACAACTTTATGTGAAGGTTTTCGTTAATTCACAATAGGACAGTCGGTAAAGAGAATGCCTGATAATTGAGAGGTCTGTGGTTCGATCCTCACTGTTGCCATTGTTTTAGTATTCTTTCTTTATTTTTTCAGTGTATTTTAATGGAACAGATTTGTAGTGTGTTTTACGGCATTTAAAAGACATTTATTGATTTTAATCCGTTTTAATTTTAAATATGAATTCTTAAAAAAACATGTTATTTAAAAAGAGTATATACATAACAAAATTAAGTAAAACATAAAAAAACGAACAACATAAAATAATCATATATAGATTCAATAATGTTGAAAGTATTAATAAGAAAAAAACATGGACCAACGCGGCCTCGAACTTAAAACACGTTTGGCACTTAGATTATAAACTCGTGATTTACCCCATTGCGCTATAACGCTGAGTACACTTAGTTTAGAGATACAAATTAAATCAAATTCCATCGTACAGCGTAAATCTCACGGAACTTACCGAACATCTACCGAAGATTAATATACTGTGTGCATCGACCGTGTAATCAGTATGTAATTGACAGGTTAATAAAACCAAACAATTGTTTGATTTTATTAACCTGTCAAATCCATACTGATTATACGGTCAATGCACAGAATATATTTATATTCGATAAATGTTCGGTAAATTCCGTGAGATTTAAGCAGTAAGATATGATTAAATTCATCTGGTTTCTATGCATAAGTTACACTGACCGTTATAGCGCAATAGGGTAAACTACGGGTATATAATTTCTTAAAGTCCTACGTGTTGTAAAATCGAGACAGCGTATGTCCATGCATTTTTTCTTATTCATAACTATTTCAACTTTTTTGAAGTTAATGTTGTTCTTTCTGTTTTAATAGGTTTTGCACTTTTTTGTTAATACTATACTTTTGTATATAACATTGTTAAAGAATTAATATTCAAAATTCATTCGGATTAAGATCAATAAGTGTCATTTTAGTGCCGTAAAATACTATACAAAACGTGACAATTCAGTGTTTCTTAGTTGTTTCATATCTGTGTAGAAAATTCTGAAAGCGCTTGACCATTTACGTTATAATATACTTAAAAATAAAGAAAAAATAAGTTTTAAAATAAGTGACGTTTAAAAAATGTCAAAAGAAGGGATCGAACCTCGGACCTCTCATACATTAGGTAATCACTTAACCGACTTTGCTATTGCAGATGTTGCGAGAACCTACATTAAGCTAGTGGGAGTGTTCCAAACGTTAGCTATATACTCCATATTAATTCTCGTAAAATAAACGGACAAAACCGAAGTAGGATCGAATATTTAAATGAGGGCTATAATGTATTCATAATTGACAGGTCAATAAAATCAGACTATACTTGATGATCCGCTTTCCGTTATTAACTGTTAATTTATATTATTTTAGACGAAACAGGTCATAATGTAGGACACATATCGTAACAAGTGAAAAACAAAACATGGAGAAATATTCAGCGGTTTTGATTTCTGCGGTGCTGAACCTGACCGCAGAATACGCAGAAATAAAGTCACCGCAGAAAAAACACTTATACGGTAGTATATTGTGATCAGTTCTTTTATAAGAGCATATCCTTTCTTCCCTTTTCTTGTTTGAAGATCCCTTATCCTAGGTTATATAAAGTATCTTAACAACTAAGAACTAAGTTACTGCTTACGATGTAACATTCATCGCTAGCAGTTTAGAGTTTTGAAAATAACTGGTCTTACCTCGTTTTCATAACACGTGCTAAGTAAATGTACCACTACATTGGACGAATGTAAAATTGTTCCAGTAATCAAAAATGATCTTTCAATTAGGGAAGAGACCCAATCAAGAAACTTGTTTGAAAAATGCTTTATCTGAACTAACCTTATGACACTACATTTTTATGGGCATTTTTACCTTATGTGCATGATTTATAAAACTTTAAGAGAGGTATTGCTATATCCCATCCACACAAAAAGATAAGACTTGTTTTCCTATGTCTTGGTCTACATACAACAAGTGACTCTCGAAGCAGGGCCAATTTTTGTCCTAAGGGTCAAGATAAATATAACTTTTGTTGAAATCT
Organism: Ruditapes philippinarum; assembly: GCF_026571515.1. Taxonomy (NCBI): domain Eukaryota; kingdom Metazoa; phylum Mollusca; class Bivalvia; order Venerida; family Veneridae; genus Ruditapes; species Ruditapes philippinarum. Next base: position 264,773 of record NW_026865553.1, read on the forward strand.
ACCTATTGACGATACATGTCAAATATCTTAGCGCTCTCTATGTGTAGCTTCACACATTCTGACTTAAATGTCTTTTCCTATATATATATCTGTATTAATCAAGGGACCTACATTGACCTAAAGGGTATGATTGAACAAGGCAATGCTACTGGACAAAAATTGAAAACCTAGGCTTTATAGTTTCACAAAATAATACTATAATGTATCATCTCTTACAACACTATATCAACTTTATGACCCCAAGAGAGGACTTATAATAAACATAATAAACAAAAACCTCTTTTGGAGAGGTCAACAAGGAAATACTACATGTCAAATAAAAGTCAAACATGCGTCCTGCACACCAACTCATTATGGTTAAAATATCTTCTAAGTAGTTTCCATTTCCTTCCATCGGTTCATAAGATACAGACCAGATAAAAGATAATACCAATGAATTAGTCATTTCTGACCCAGTTATTTGTCAAAGGAACACGAATAGCAGGATATCTGGCATTCATTCCAGCATCATGCAATCTCTCCCTTATTGTCATATCCGTACATTTCTTGCGTTTTAAAAGCTGTATTTATTTTGAAAGACAGCGTTTTGGAAATACTGCGCAGATCATTGACAATAATTTATCTTTAATGTTGTTCACTTGTTATACAGCAGAAAAATGCTTTATTTGTAATAACGCACAATGCAATATTTTAGAAACGCTCACTTTTTATAAAGAAGTGTGCGTTATTTCAAATAAAGCACAGTTATGTTAGCTCTAAAAGAGTCACTGGACAATACACAGACTGATTCAGATTGTTGTGATAGGTAGTGGGGTACTGTAGATCAAAGACAATTATGTCGGAAGCATGGACGTTTTTTAATAAAATAGATTCTAAAATTCATTTTTGTGCCATGTGATTAAACAATCATAATTTCCTGACGGATAACGTAATGCTAGCGTGTCATGATTCTTTATTGCAATGTGTTTATGTCTTTGTTTTTCCAACCAATCAGTATTATCCAACATACTTCTGATTGGCTCTAAAGTGTTTGCATTAAATGTACCATAGAAACCCAGATTCTGGTTGAGGAATTAAGGAAAGAAAAAATAGATTAAAATCTGATCCAAATTCTTATTTTTATTTACAATTGCATAAACTTTTATAATATATCGAACCCGACTGTTATGTAGAAATATCATGGCCTTTGGCTGGATCTCGGGTTTCGTCCTTAAAAAAAAAATGTTCTCGGTTTTACGACCTCGATCAACTTCTGTAGAGAAAAACCTTTATTGCCGCCCAGGCACTGATATTTCCACATAACAATCTTGTCGCTATACTATGACATCGGAGTCTTCATGCTTTATCTGTTGTCATACGTGTTAAAATCAATAATTATCTTGCTTGGCTAAAACACAAACGCTATAAAATTTAATCAAGTGTTTATCTCTGCTAATCTTCGAGGCTGTCTTCGGAATAAACGGTGGACCTTATTGAACTTTGTGTAGTAAACAAGTGGAAGTTGTATATTGTTATAAAAGGGTGTTTGTACTCCGGGATTAACTTGGAATCCCTAAAGTGTTCTTATTTCATGAGTCTATACATTTTAAATAAAGAAATCGATTAAATTAAACATATAACACTACCAGTCCGCTACTTTTGTAATTACAAGTGTTCTTCGGGCGCTGCAGTCTTGTGTGCGGTATACGTGCTTCGTGACCCTTTAATGTTGTTTTTTAACGACAAAATTGAAATTGATACAGGCTAGATTTGATTGAATCTGTCCATGGACTGTACCGGAAAATGGCGTCTACGCCCCTTGCACCGGCTTAAGCAAAATTCAACATTTAACATGAAGCGGTAAAACATTAAAAAAATTCATAAGGTCTGCTCTATTATTCCGAACTGCAAAAAGTATTAAAAGGACCCAACCTGAGACTTGAACCTTCAACTGCTTGCACAAGAACATTTTACCTGTCCACCACAAAGCAATTTGTATTGCACAAAGCGAGAAATAAACACTTCGTGTATTAAAAAAATATGTCAAGCCATGCCAATATACGTTCTGTGGTATGCTGACTTTTTAACATATACCTAATTAAAATGTTTACATGTTTTATTTTCAGGCGAAAATGCAGACGAACCATGTAAGCACGTTAAACGAATATTAATTTGCAAATCATCTTTTTTAAGTAGACATAATTTAATAAGATCTGCTTAAAGTCTAAAATAATTTCACACTGAATGTACAAGGAAATATAGAATATATTTATTTTCTATTGTTTATATTTTTTCCTTCTCACCCGATGTTTTCATTTAAAAACCCAAGTTAACTCTGATCTATGAGTGTCTTTATTTATGTGCTCAAAGTTAGTATTCAAATATTTTTTAAATTGATCTGTCTTGATATCACCTTTTACATATATGTTTAATTGCAGGCAGTAGTTTTTGTGTTTGGTGTGTTATTCACTCAGATCTTCCACCCCCAAACAGAAATGGCATGGAGAGCATTACGATTGGGTAACTTCTATCTGCCATTGTACTAAAATTGTGGAATAAACAACGAACTGCAATTTACTCTTTTTTATTAATTGTTTTATTATTATTTGTTTGGGTCGTCAGACCAAACAAATAATGGTAGCGAAATTTCAGAGTCTAATGCTGTTAATTGCAAACGCCGAAAGTAGTCCACTTTTTTTGAAGCGGTTACTTCCCTTTATATGTACACTAACGCCGAAAAATTCAGGGGAGATCACTGCGTAAAGATGTTCAAAGACAGGCGAATTAATTTTCAAGCAAAATATTTCCCGAATGGTCGAAGATTTCTAATATTGTTTTATTGTATTTTCTAATCGAAAATAAGTAAATTCAAAGCGGACATTCAATCTCTGACACAGAAGTTCACAACAAACCTAACAACAAGTAGTTCTCAAAACAGCTTAAAACTAGCGTTTTAACAGAAAGAAATATTTTTATTTTGTTACAAGTATGCAACAAATAACAACGCATTCAAAGTTTAAAAATAGCGTTGGCTAATAGTATTGTCAATAAATGCAAAATCACAAATTACGCGGATGAATATGATTTTATCAATGAAAATACTATTTTTAGCGATGTCGATTACCGAATACTACACAAACCGAGTAGTGGAATATATAGATTCTACATGTCGGACTGTTTGGGCGAGAAGATTTTCGCTAAATTATTTACTTCAATTTTAAACAACAGGTTTATCCTGAACAAAATACCTCGAAATTAATAAGGATTACAAACCCGAAATGCAATGGAAGTTCTAAATCTAGAATGACTTGATGTTATTCAGACATTAATTGTATAACTTCTCCGTGGTGCAGTGGTTAGGCGCTCGCTTAAGGAGTGAGAGGTCTTGAGTTCAAATCCAAGTCGAGGAAACTTTTTTTTTTTAATTCTTTTTTAAGTGTCTTTGTTAAGGAAGTAGCCATGATATGCAAGGATAAAGTGTGACTGTCGTAAAAAGTGAACATAAATGATTTTGTGATACATCTCTAGTTATGCAGAATTCCGTATGTATCAAACTCTGGTGACTGGCAAAATGAATTATAATATATAAAAATAAACTTATACAGGAAAATGCATACATATATACAGTACGATTAAGATTGCAAAGATCAGAAAATACCACAGAATTTGCATCCCTTTGATTCTTTATAAATATACATGCTTATAGTAAGCTCCAGGATTATTTACATCTGTGTAAAGTTGTTACAAGCCCCAATTTAGAATAATATGGTTTTCTTCAGGCCGTTCACATATAAATTCACCGTGGCTGAAGGGTTTTCGCTCTCGCCTAGGAAGCGAGAGGTCTGGAGTTCAAATCCCAGTAAAGGCAACTCATTTTTTTCAAATTGTTTGAGTCAAAGAAACATTGGATTGAATATCAGTGTTGCAATAAGTCTTAATAAGCCAATTTACTACAATTAAAACGCTGGAAAGCATTGGTGGCACTATACATATAATCTCACAACCTGCACCTTTCTTACATTCTGAGACCCAAACAAATTCAGCGCCTTCTGTGCTTTGATATATATATAAGCTATGAGCACAAGGGTGGAAAATAAGGTATAGGTGGCAACAATTCTTCATTCCGCGTAGGCTGCAACAGGTCTAGTATGTAAGTAAAAGGGATATAATAAAGAATTACGCGAAAAATACATGTGAAGCGAGGTTTTTAGGCCGCCATATTGTCTGTTCGCGTAACCGTAAAAGTCACGTGATTTCCTACCGTGATACCATTTACCGATAACGTCTAATCAATAACCATTATATATAAGCCAGTATGGAAACCCTCTATTAATTTTAAGTTTTAATGTTACTTTTGTGATTTTAAGTTTAAATGCTATTTTTGTAAATTTTCGTGAAAATGTTTACTTGTTTGTTCCAAAAACTTATATCAAGTGGAAACAAATTATGGTAGAACAACGTTTAGATTAAAGCACAGTGGTATCGCTTTTAATACATTAATTGAATTCTTGAACATGTATAAGATTCTTTTGTTGACCCTTTTGCAGAGTAAATCTAAAACAAAATGTAAAAAAAAAAAAAAAACAAAAAACAACAAGTGTCAATGATTTTTTAAAAAACCAAATTGCCTTAATCTATCCTAAAACAAATCTTTCACAAAGATCTTATAAAATAACTACATAACCAAAACGTTATAAAATGAAACCTTATCTGGTTACTTCAAGCGTCAGACTTTAGGTTACTTTAATGTTTGTGGATCAAATTGTCAGCACTGGTATTGCTTTATTATTAAGTTTGTAGAAGATAGAAAGTGGGAATGTGCAACATTTTTTTCTCACCTCGCACCTACTTATGCGGCTTTCTACCTTCAACACTGAAATATCTAAAAGAACATGAAAATATAACAAAACTTAGAAAAAGAACGGGCCAATTTTAAAGCTGTCACCCAATAATTTATACTTTATTTGTTTAGATAAAAAGAGATGTCATGTCAAGCAAAATAAGAAGAGTCAATAGCTAGTATCCCTTCTCCAAAACCTAACAATATCCCGATCAGAATCTCCATCTATTATACATCTCATGATCTGCATCATGACTCTTTTATGGTCAACTTTCTAAAATATACCCGGTTTGCACTCTTTCATAATCCTTCATGTACAGACTTAATCAAACCGTTTCTGCAATGTTAATGCTATTTTGTTGTGATTAATGCATTCGAAGATCACCATTTCTCCGGATTTTTATACATGATAATATCAGGTGTCAAGTGATGTGTGGCAGCTATAAAAAGTTGCCTCGTATTTTATGTCAGTGTTGGTATATTTTTATGGTCCTTCGGGATAATTGATTCCGGAATTTTCAATTGTTGAAAATTGTGTACCGCTCAAACCGGTGAAAAGGGTCATGAGCTATTTTGCACTTTTTCATAAACCCTCATATACAGACTCAATCAAACCATGTCTTCAATTTTCATGTAATTTGGTTTTGATTAATGCTTCCGATGGATTACCCTTTCTCCGCATTTTTGTTAAGACAATTCTTTGTAATAAAATTATAATGTTTGTGACACATTTTTACTTTGATATCTGTATTGTTAAACATGTCTTAGAAATAGGGTTAAAATATAGGTTTTTTAGTGACTTTTTTTTGTGGCATTTAACATCTAAAATTGAAACAACAATAGAATGTAATTTTACTTACATTTTTAGGCTTAAGATTTGCGCAAGGTTAAATTTACGCCTGATTTTTTAACGTTATTGCGTTTTACTAAAAGATTGCGTACGTACGAATTTCGTAAGTTTTTACGCAATGATACGCTTAAAATTTGCTGACTTAAAACTTAAAAAAAGAATGACATCATTCATGAATAATGGCAGAGAAGGAAGCGAGAATTTTAGAGACGGACGTGACTAGTTAGATATTTTAATGGTGAAAGTGGGTCTAGAAAATTTCATTTTTAGTAAGGAAAGGATAATTACGGGGTTATTAAAAATGACATTTAGTAAAAAAGACAAATACGAAAGTGGAAGTCATCATATCAGATTAAAGGCAAAAGTATTTTATTATATTCTTCTTTTAAAAATATACTGGTACCCCATATTAACCTTAGTCATGGTTGACCTTGACTCAGTTATTAAGTGTTTAATAGATTTTGATTTTCACAAGCTTTTGATGCTTAATGTAGATTTATTACTAGTAAGAATTTTATAAATGAAATAATGTTTATTCAAACTCACTAAATTTGTTTGATTTGAAGTTAGTGAAGAAGGGAGAGTATCTAATTGTTAGTTTGTTCCTGTATTCGTCATAAAATGGTAATGTCGAGATTAATTTCTTAAATACTATGTTTTCCGTGAAATAAAATGATGCTGAACTTTGTGCGAATAAAATTGTATGATTTGTAAATGTCATAATTTTTTTAGCAGTTATTTTGAAAATATTCATATAGTAATTCACTTAAACACTTAAAAGTTACACTTCGATGATGACTAAAAACTTTAATATGTTTTGTTTGCATGTACATGTACTATTCTAACGCGTTGTCGCTGAACGTTTTGCGTCATCATCTTTACGCATGTATTTCTCGTGTTTTAGTGTGAAATCGTCAAGAAGCAGTTTGAACAGTTTATTGAAAATGCTGGGCCTCATAGAGGCATCAGTCACATATACAATAATATATACATATAGTATGACATATAAAGAGATATCCACGAAATATGCTGACGTATTACATGGCAAATATAAATAAAAAATGAAAGTGTTACATTATGAAAATAAGCTTAGTTATCAGTTACTTAAATGCTGAAATAATTTTTTTACAGAATACTGCAAGTTTTAACAATATACTCCTATCTGTGCTATTCATTAACATAGAGAAAACTTGATTGAATTAACATTAGTACTAATTACTCTCTAGTAATATATTTTTTTCTATCAGTATTAAAGAATTGACAATTAAAAAATAATGATATTCATCACCAAGTGAGCTATTATTGCATAAATTACACACTCTTAATTCTCTTGGTATATTAACAAAATCTACCAGACTCAATAGGCATTTTATGGTTCATACATCTAAAGCGCAATAGTACCAAAGCTAAATGAGATGGTAAAATATCTAAAAACTTTTCAAATCTGAATTCACTTTTGTACATTCTACAATTCAGACATTTACTTGATTGTGACATTTCACTATGCCAATTTTGAATGAACTGATCTTTCAGTCTATTTTTAACAATTTTCTTAAACAATGGAAGAGAAGTGGCAACATTTACTTGGTAGTCATAAAAACAACAACAACAACAAAATAACAACAAATATATAGGTTACGTGTATAAGCTAAATATTTCATATCGTAGTGAGTAAAAAATCCACATTTCACTTGCGGAAAACATTACCAGTTTTCTCACATTTCAGTGAGATATATAACATATTCACTTTAAACAAACAAATATCCTCTAAATATGTTCAACATGAAATAGCTACATGTATGGGTTATTTTAACCGCTCTATATATACATTATTTAAACTCGAGAAAAAACGCTGTGTCGATGGTCGATGGTATTAAAGTATGCGCTTAAAAATACGATTTGCTCAGGGACATTCCCGACCCAATAAAATTCTAGTTTAGGTTTTTAATGTTTTGCGGTCACCGACCGATTTGATTGTCCAATAGAAATCATTTTATTTTATCAAATATTTTCTCAACGCTTCCTTACTGAATAATTCTGCATTGAGGAGTTACGAACTATTTTAAAGTATGTTTGAGAAAATCGATTTACGTAAGTTTAAACGTAAGCGTAAAGTTACGAAAATACTTACAAAAAATCTTACGAAATGTTACTAAAACGGTCCCATGAGTATTGAAAGTTTTTTTCTGGGATCCTCGACGTACATGTTTTAATCATGGGGTTTAGTATCTACCACTGAAGCAGATTTAGGTGCACTTTGTACTATCATAGAAGATTTGATTGCAAAATTACCAGCACAAAACTCATTCACCAGTAAATTGATTTCGTTTTTTCACAATTCAATATTAGATAAATTTATCACCTTTGGATTAATTACCCTGTACTTGTGATTTATACTATCTGCTTTCGGAAAGTTTTTTCTCTGTTTACAAATACGTTTGTTTCACCTTTGTCGAATGGAGAGTGTTTTAAAAAAAAGACTGCCTAACATTTTTCCTACATAAATAATTCCATTATGTGTAACAGGTCTGCTCGAAACGGGTAAATTATCGCTAGATTGAGTCGTTATAAAGTTGCGTGAATTATTTTCTTTTTGCGTCTGTTCACAACCCTTGTTTTTCTTGGTTGTGTGTTATTTACATAATTTATCGTCAAATTTGTGTTTCTAAAAGTATTTTGTATACAGTTTTTTCTATGCGTAAAATTGCGGATTATTATCTCCTGATGTATTTCTATTTCTGTTCTGCCATGTTCTCTTATTTTTACTTGAGTCATATGAATTATCATGTACAAATATATCAGTTTCAAAATTATTCTTGTACTCATTAAACCACTTAAGCTTCTTTTCAAATATTGCCTTTTTTTCTTCCTTCTTGCAGTCTTTTCCCCAAATATTCAGATTCAGTCAGATTTTCTGTCAAAATTAGCAAACATTTCATCATCTGTTTCTTTGAAAGCATTTTCATATCTTCGAGATATATGCTTCAAGATTTTAATGTAATGTCAGATTCAACAGTTGTAATAATGTTTCTCGTCTGATGTCTTTATTTTCATAAACTTCTCTGAGATGATTTTAGGTCTGTATTTTCTTGGTCTAATCGGATGGTCTTTCTTTATCCATTCACTATATATAGCTGCTTTTTTATGAATGTAAGGTAGTTTCAGTAAGCCTGTTTTCTCTTATTTATTGATCTATTCCACACATATTTCATAGATTGTTTTATTCGGTACAATGTAGTATTTATATTCGATTATCAGGTGTAAATTTGTTATTTTTACTGTTCACGTAATGACTGCGAAGCACTTAAAACTCTTAAAGATAAAAATAAATTGATAATTAAGGAGGTTGATAAAGGAGGTGATGTTGTTTGCATGAATGATACTTTTTACAATGAGAAGATTCTGTTTATATCAAATGACCCTATTTATTACGAAGAAACATATAAAGGAGCAGATATAAGAACTAAACATATTTTTTATGACATTAAAAGAAAATACGGTGATTGTCTTATGAAAGAAGAGTCTGTCTTTCTAACAAATTTAAACACACTACAAGTTATTTCTATGGTTAATCAAAAATTCACAAAAGTAAAACAATCGCGGATTCATTGAATGAACATCAGTCAGAATATCTGATATATAGCTTTTGATCCTTACGATTTACCTTTCAGACCTATTTGTGAAGGACACAAATACTCAGCCAACTATTAGACATAATTCTTAAACCTCTATGTAAATGTGTTCTTGGTTTTTTTCCCCCGCCTTTTCGAAGAAAAAGGGGGATATAGTAATAGGCTCCGTCCATCTGTCCGTCCGGGCGTCCGTCCGTCCGTCACAGTTTCGTGTCCGGTCAATAATGAAATAACTTGGCACAAATGTTTGTTTTAATAAGACGATGTGTCATGCGCAACAACCAGACCCCTACCTCCAGGGTCAAGGTTGCATTTGCTCATTCAAGGTCAACCTTGTCTTTTTGATGGTGTATGTCGTGTCCGGTCCATAACTTTCTTATCTTTGAAGGGATTAAGTAAATACTTGCCACCATTGTTCACAATAATGAGACAATGTGTCATGCACAAAACCAGTCACCTACCTCCAAGGTCAAGGTCACACTTGGAGGTCAAAGATTAACATAGTCTGTTACAGGGTATATTTTGTGGCCGGTCCATAACTTTTTCATAGGTCAAAGGATTTTTTAAATACTTGCCACAAATAGTTACTATAATAATACAATGTGTCATGCGCAACACCTGCATTCCTACCTCCAAGTTCAAGGTCACACTTAGAGGTCAAAAGTTAACATAGTCTGTTTTAGGGTATATTTTGTGTCTGATCTAGAACTTCTTCGGTTTTTGAAAAAACTTCGGCACAAATAGTCACAATAAAAAGACAATATGTCAGGTACAACACCTGCACCCCTACCTCCAAGGTCAAGGTCACACTTAGAGGTCAAAGGTTAACAGTCTGTTATATGGTATATTATGTGTCCTATCCATAACTTCTTCATAGATAAACGGTTTTGAAAATACTTGGCACAAATAGTCACAATGATAAGATGATATGTCATGCGTAACACACGTGTCCCTACCTCCGAGGTCAAGGTCAAAAATAGAAGTAAAAAATTGACATAGTCTGTTATAGGGTATATTTGTGTTCAGTCCATAACCTTAGTAGTTCAAGGGATTTTGAAAATACTTGGCACAAATAGTAATAATAATTAGACAATATGTCATGCACAAAACCTGCACCCCTACCTCCAAGGTCAAAGGCACACTTAGAGGTCAAAGGTTTACATGATAGCTTTTAAATTCTGTGTTTCATTTTACTAGTATTTCTTTTATAAATTTATTGTTGCATTTGCAGATCTAGCATTGATCATAATTTTGGACTGAACGTCCTGAAATCCATACCTCAATCTTTTGAAATAGCACAATATTATGCTTCATATAAAACTTCCCCGAGGCGGGGGACGTTGGTAACTTTGTTACAAATTCTTGTTAGAAATGGTGTAGATTTTCTTAAATATTTACCAGAGCACTCAGAAGATCATGAATCTAAACTAGTCACTTTCGATGTAGTCAACATGTTTTCCAATATTATCAACGATCTTGGATTGAAAGCAGTGACATTCTGGATCGAAAAATACCAGAAAACGATAGACACACGATTTCAGCATAATTTCATAATAAAATCGCTACAACTTATTTTATACAACAACGTATTCTACTTCGACAGAAAAATTCAGAAAAAAGGCGCAGCTATGGGTACTATTATCGCTCCAACTTAAGCTACCTTAGTCCTCGGATATTTAGAAGAAACTCTTTATGAAAGGATAAAAACTGAATACAACAATGAATTTTCAAGCTATTTAAGACTTAACTTGAAAAGATTTCTTTGAACGATGGTTAGGAAACTGCCTGCCTATATGACTGAAATACTGTTGGAAAAATGCGTAAAATGAAACAAACAAACAAACAAACGAAAAGATTTCTTGGCGATGGCTTTTAATTCTACCAAAAGAAATTGACACGTCTGAATTAATTTTTAAACAAACTTAATAACTTGCATCAAAGTATAAAGTTCACATACATTGAAAGTGAAACTACGATGCCTTTTAAGCTCACCAGAAGTGAGCTATTAGTATCAAAAGGGATGCTCCGGCGTCTGTCGTCGGTCGTCATGCGTCAACAATCGTCTTCTTCTCTGAAGCTGCTGGGCAGATTTACTTCAAATTTTGTCTGTAGCATCCTTGTGACAGTCACAGTTGAATTTTCATTTTAATTGGCCTCTTTTAGGGTTCAACAGAGTTAAAAATAGAACAACCTTTAAACATCTTCTTCTACAGAACTGATTGATGGATGATCAGCAAACTTTTTCTTTAGCATTTTTGGCTAGTCTTTTATCAAGTTTGCCCATATTAAAGTGATTGACCCCTTTTAGGGTTCTCTAAGGCTAAAACTAGAAAAACTTTTAAACAAATAAATGATGGATGATCAACAAACTTTGTCTGTAGCATTCTTGGGTAGTCTCTTATCAGATTTGCTCATATTAATTTGATTGGCCCCTTTTCAGGGCCACTGAAGCTAAAAAAGAAATACCTTTAAACGTCTATTTCTACAGCACAAATAGATGGGTGATCATTAAACTTTGTCTGTAGCATTCTTAGGTAGTATTTTATCAAGTTTGCTCATATTAATTTGATCGGCCCCTTTTAGCGGTCTCTAGGGCTAAAACTAGAAAAACCTTTAAACGTCTTCTTCTACAGAACTAATTGATGGATGATCACCAAACTTTGTATGTAGCATTCTTGGGTAGTATTTTATCAACTTTGCTCATATAAATTTGATTGGCTCCTTTTAGGGATCTTTAGAGCTAAAAATAGAAAAACCTTTAGATATCTTCTTCTACAGAACTAATTGATGGATGATCACCAAACTTTGTCTGTAGTATTCTTGGGTAGTTTAAATCAAGTTTGCTCATATTAATTTGATTATTAACTTTTAGGTGCCGCTTAAGCTAAAAGTAGAAATACTTTTAAACGTCTATTTCTACAGAACTAACTGATGGATGATCACCAACATTTCTTTTTCTGTAGCATTCCTAGGTAGTATTTTATCAATTTTGCTCATATTAATTTGATTGGCCTCTTTAAGGTGCAGCTAAAGGCAAAAATAGAAATACCTTCAAACGTCTATTTCTACAGAACTAATTGATGGATAATCACCAAACTTTGTAGCATTCTGTGGTAGTCATATATCAAATTTGCTCATATTACTTTGATTAGCCTCTTTTTGGGACTACTAAAGCCAAACATTGAAAAACCTTTGAGCATCATTTCCTACTGAAATAATTGATTCCTAGATAGTCTGTTATCAAGTTTGCTTATATTAATTTGATTAAACCCGTTTAAGCTAAAGCTTAAATGCCCCGGGTCATGGCATTTCTTCAAATTATTGTTAAAACATATTCTATGCTCAAATTTAATATTAGAAAATATTGACAATGGATAATTTCCAACACTGAGAAGCAGTTGTTTCTGGTGAGCGACTCAAGGCCACAATGGCCCTCTTTTTGTGTCGCCTTGAAAAGCTTTGGACATGAAACTTCATAGGATGATAGGTCTTGTCGAGATGCGCACAACTATTTAGATGAAGTGCAGTGTACAAAAGCCGGTACTCCATGGTTTTTGAGTTATTGCCCTTTGTTAATTTTCATACTTTAATTTTGCCCGGGCCATTTCTCTTCAACGATAAAAGCTATGGACTTGATTATCTTCATAGGATGATAGATCTCGTTAAGAAAGAGTGCAGTGCACAAGAAATGGTACTCTGCACTTCTTTTTTTTTAGTTATTGCCCTTTAGCAGTGTTTATAAATAACCTACATTTCAGACGAAAATGCTTTAGTGACAACTATACTGTTCACAAGGCGACACATCCGACTCGCAGAGTTCTAGTTTGGATATTCTTGTTTCAAAGTCGGTAATGACATTTCTACAGATTTATACTGTAAACTTACAGATACGCACAACTATTTAGAATTTAGATAATGTCATTCTATGCATACTAAAGTTAACATACCAATCAATTAAGCGTCAAGAATCATTACAATGATCATGAAAAATAAAGACTTACAAGAAAAGCGACTAACAGAATTGAAATTACAATTAAAAGGATTATCCAGATGTACTTATACAACATGGAATAGAGCAAGCTATATCTAAAGGACCCATTAAGACCAATTATTGTCAAGACACTCGTACTCTCGCTCATTATGTTATCATTTTCTTTTCAACACAGAAATGCAAGCAAGTCCCAAGTTAACAATTCTACAAAAGAGTGAAAGAATGAAAAATATATTACAAAAGAAAAGAATAATAAACAGTAAAAGAACGCCAAAAAAAAAAAACAAAAAAACTTGAAACAGATTTTATCTCCCTGAAAGAGGACCAAAATGAAACAAATCAAGGTGTAAGACATGCCCTTCAATTATCGAAAGTAACACAATTCAGTTCACAAATGGTAAAAATTGCACAATAAAACAAAGTATGACCTGAATATATTATATAGTATTATTTGTCCTTATTGTCAACAAGTTTATATCGGACAAACAAGAAATGAATTAAACTTATGTAACAATTATTACGAGTTACGACCCTTTAGTATTAGAACGACATTTGCACGTTACAAACGTCAACAAAACGTTCTGAACCTAATCATATTTTACAAGGTTAGTTTGCTATTATTTTGTTGTAAATAGTGATGTGAGCATTTCTTTGATGTCATTGTAATGTAAAGTATAAATAGTTTCTACTACAATGTTTTAATTGACATTATTTGTAATGCAGACTATATAATCTATATAACATTATTAGCAGGTGCTCGTTTCTGTATAATTGAATTGTAAGTTAATAAGCCAATCATAAATAGCCGTAAGAAGGCGTTGTTGTGCAAAGCATATATAAGCAGATGTATTCAAGCTGAGTTTAGTTTGTGTTGGTGTAAGTCAGATTGTCAACATCTAATCTTGGAGCTTTGAAGTTATACCTGCTATATATTGTCTGTAATCCGTGTTCTCTAGGGGGCAACGCTACCGGAGAGGATTGCATGTTTTTATATCGTATAAAGTAAACAGGGTTGCAAGATATTTGTCGGATAATTGTTTTGAGATTTTAAAAACAGAAGCATAGAAAATACGAGCATAATATATAAGCATCGAGACGGGTTATATTAGGAAGGCATCGAGACTAGGCATAGACTAGGATTTGGGATTGTTAAATAATATATCCATATTGTGTTTTGTTTATTTGATATTTGTTTAATTCAAGTTGATTAATTATATTCATTTTGAAATCATTGGTCTTCAAATCATTTAACTAAGGAAACCTAGAGGAAAAGTATTTATGTATCATATTGAATACGACTACATATAAGCTCGGTACAGTAACACGTTACACTTACGAATGAATTTTCATGGACAGCAAACTAGTACAGAGGCACTTCGTAAAACATCTACATAAGTTTATAGGGAAAAAAGCTTAATATATTTCCCCTTTATAAAGTTCTGAAGAATAGATGAAAAAGAATTATTTTATAAGCATATTAAACTCATATTAGCCGCTATTGTTTTACGGGTTATTTTCAACAATGTTAACTTGGGTATTTATATATAAAAATACTTTTACATTTCCACATGGTTTAAAGTAACTTTTGTCTGACATTTTTTACTCGTTTAGCTTATTAATATCAAAAAGTACATATTAGTAATACAAATATTGCATTTATTTCTATGGTAAGTCAATTTTTTTAATTTCAAAAACATAATTATTACCTCCCTTTAATAGAGTGTTTTGTCAGTATTAAAGCATTTTCCATAATTTCATAGCATTTTAAACTTGTAACAGGAGGCTTTTCAATTAAGCTGACTTTTTTTCACGATATGCACATGCGGTAAAGCTCGTTTAGCTTATTAATATCAAAAAGTACATATTAGTAATACAAATATTGCATTTATTTCTATGGTAAGTCAATTTTTTTAATTTCAAAAACATAATTATTACCTCCCTTTAATAGAGTGTTTAGTCAGTATTAAAGCATTTTCCATAATTTCATAGCATTTTAAACTTGTAACAGGAGGCTTTTCAATTAAGCTGACTTTTTTTCACGATATGCACATGCGGTAAAGCTCGTTTAGCTTATTAATATCAAAAAGTACATATTAGTAATACAAATATTGCATTTATTTCTATGGTAAGTCAATTTTTTTAATTTCAAAAACATAATTATTACCTCCCTTTAATAGAGTGTTTTGTCAGTATTAAAGCATTTTCCATAATTTCATAGCATTTTAAACTTGTAACAGGAGGCTTTTCAATTAAGCTGACTTTTTTTCACGATATGCACATGCGGTAAAGGGTTAAGAACAAAACAAAAATGATTATTTTTCTATTTATTTTTATTATTATTTGTAAGTTGTTGTTGTTGTATTAAAGTATTAGTACTTTATTTTTGTTTGTTTCTTTTTTTAGAGGTCACATTTAATTGAAAAAAAGATACTTTCATTAAATATAACTAGAAAAAAATATAACCTAGAGAAAAGACCAAACAAATTAAATAACCACTATATTATTATCCCATCACAACAAAAACGACAAAAGAATATATTTTTCAATAACCTGTATTTATTTCCTAACTTTGGCGATATTTTTGTCAATGGTTGTTTGCTTATCAAGAATACAATGTATAAGGCATTTTTGAAAAAATTTCAGTGTGTTTCCCGATATCGGTCAAATACGTTATGATAGATTATGCCATAAGGTTCATGAACGAATCAAAGAGAAAGAGTATGTACCCTCCGCCACAAAGCGGACTATCATAACGAGTTGCCTTGTCAAAAATATCGCCAAATCAATTAAAAGAAAAACAACATTATATCTCAACACAGGACAATAAATATGTTTATCGTCATTCATTCTGGAAATATGATATTTTGACTATTGTAAAGGGTGAATATTCGGTAGACAATGTGTTTAACATTAAATCACAGCCAAAAACCGACAAATGAATTCCATCAGATTTGAAACTTATTTTGAACATTGGAAATGACAGGAAATTTTATGGTTCAACCACCCTATTTGATGAAAAAACGTACAAAGGGAACTGTGTATTCTTTTCCTGTTTTTGTCTGCCACTTCTACATTTTCAATGTAACGCCATGATTTTAGGGGCAGTATTAGTGACAATATTAGCATTGTATATGAAAGCATAACTTTAAGTTCTTTGTACAATGTTTTTCTTCCACTTTTATTTCCATTATTTGTTAAGGCTAATATAATTTACATCATAGTGGATATTTAACAAGTCTGGTT
This sequence comes from Ruditapes philippinarum, assembly GCF_026571515.1. Taxonomy (NCBI): domain Eukaryota; kingdom Metazoa; phylum Mollusca; class Bivalvia; order Venerida; family Veneridae; genus Ruditapes; species Ruditapes philippinarum. Next base: position 281,308 of record NW_026865553.1, read on the forward strand.
TTGGATAGAAATTAAACATGTAAGTTATTGTCTCAATAAACTGGCAAAGTCTCATACCGCTTTGATGCTCCCAGTATACATGAATGTTGTCATTCTTTATACCACGTCTAAGGCCATCAGGACGTTGCAATGCTCTTTTATATGCATCTCTCACAATAGATGAACCTATGATCCAGACTGTGGAGCCTGAAACTAGTCCAAGATATGTTACTTTCAAGACGGATATAAACCTTAAAACTAATAAAACATTACGAGAGAATTAGCGTATTTATAAACACAGCAGCAATCTTAATGGACAAAAATTAATTAATTGCAAACACTAAAACCAATTAAAATGAATGTTTAATTCTCATACTAAGTAAATAAGTGAAATCCATAGTTTATTATAAAAGGGATTTATTATTGCATTCTTAGTAGAAGTCTAAATGGGAATGCTATGTGATATGGTGATATCTATCAAAAGTCTTCTGTTTCTCTTTTATTTAAATGTCACTGTAAGTTTCTATGGTCTACTTGCTCAGACACAATAGCTTACTTTAAAGGCCATTTAATTTTATTCATGTGAAATTTAAGGGCAAATCTTATGTGTGCAGGAGATTGTTGGTCACAACACACAACAAACATCATTTCATGACAAAGCTCATCTATAATCAGAAAGTGATTTAAAATAAACTTAACTAACAGTATTAATGCTACTTCAAATTTAATTTTTCTCAAGAGTTTCGAACAAATGCTAAAATCTTAAAATTATTTGATGGAATTTTATTACCGGGCAAAATGTTACATATTGTTCACAGTTTTTACAGATATTCTTTTTAAAAAAAATGCCCTTGCTGGCAGACAACATTGAATTTAAATTTAAACTTGCCCATATTCCATTTGCCCTAAAATATATTGCTTCTAATTATAAGATAATCATACAAGTTATTCTCTAAATGACAACAGCAGTGGAATATAAGAGTCCTCATCCATTATTCCATCGTCATCATCGTCAGCGTCAAAATCATTACCATTCAGCAGCAAAGTAACAACTTGCTGCTGATATATATTAAAGCTGCGTTTTGATTAAGCATAAGTGTACTCATTGTTTTTTTAATTTATTTTAGGAATTGAAAACGCTTGCAACATAAGAACTTTATTTTATATGTTATCAATGGTAATCAGTAAGAAACAATAATTTCTTTTACTGTTAATCATTTGAGGCAAAGATTACCTCAAAGTCTGGCAAATCATCTGCATGACAATTGAGAATGAGTCAAAAGCTTGGAGTTGCTCTTTCTCGTTTGGCTTCTCCTTAAGCCAAAATGTACTATCAGGAATAATTTAGCCGGCCCAATATGTTAACAAATTAAACCTGTGTTGCATCTATACAAATTAAATGCAATAAAGAAAAAAAGAATCCCTTAATAACTGCCTAATGATTCAACATTTAACATGAACTAGCAAAATTTTTAAACGTCTGCAAATGTTCACTTGGTAGTTGAAGATCGTTCAGCACGGCAAAACTGTTGTGAGTGCATGGTTTTAGTTCTTTCGGTTCTTTTCAATTTGGTGTTTTTTCTAGTCGGGTGGTTACAATATTCCTCACTTGAATACTGCTTAATCACTCGTGTTGCCTGCTATGTAATTGATCTTTTGACAACTAATCTTTGATATGCAAGCTTCATAACCTCTGCATCCCTTTCAAAATTTCATTTTATTTTGTTCCGCCCATTGTTTTCGGGCACACATATTCTTTTATTTCCGCAAGTATTTTTGTGTTGCGCATGTTATATCTCCATATCTTCAGCTTCTTGAATTTCTCTTGATGTTGTGAATTATAGTTTTCCATTTTCATTTTACCGATTGCTCTTTTAACATATGCTGTACCTGTGACACGTAACGGCCTTGTCACCGAAGAATATTTTGTTTGATCTATTTCAAATGGAGCACACGAACGAAAAACATAAACTCTTTGCTCCAAATGCAGAAACACTTAGTAATACATTTTCACTTCTCTTCTTTTCTTTTCCATTACATTCTGTTACTTTTGCTTTGTCCATTCCATCATTTTCATTACAGGTTAACTCGTCTAATGGCCTCTCGGAAATGTCTTGCAATAGCCACTCAGGACCATGCTACCACAAATAATTTTTCACAAGATCTTCTGTAGAGCAACCCCGACTGGCTATCTCAGCAGGATTGTGTTAAGACTCATCATAATGGTAGGCAACATGTTTGTGGTATTTTATAGAGAGAAATAAGAATCCCTAAAGAAAGCCCAACACAGCAAAATTGAAAATGTTGCAGGCTCGGTTTGATTGAGCCTGTTCATGGACGGTACTGTCAAGTGCAAATTACCGTCGACGCCCCCCCCCCCCAGCCTCGGCTTAAGCAGAATTCAACATTTAACATGAACTGGGAAAATTTAGAATGTTGAAACATCCGCAAATGTGTTCATATGGCGGTTATCATGGAGCCTTCAATGTGACACGTAAGTGCCATTCCATGAAAAGCGGCATATGGTCCCAAAGTAAAAAAAATGCGTGTGCCCTAAACGAGAAAACAATGGGCGGCACTAAATAAAATTGACTTTTGGAAGGGGATCTCTGAGGTAATGAAGCCTGCATATCACAGATATGACGTCAAAAGACAAATTTAAAAAGCAGGCAACATATCCTAAGGGTGATTAAACAGTATTCAATTGAGAAATACTGGAACCACCGAACAAGAAAGATGCCGAAAAGAAAGAACTAAAATACCACAGGCACAACAAAAATGCCGTGCTGAACGATCATTAAGGATCGGAAATATAACATCCCTGATTGAATGTACGGGGCGACTTTATACAGCCTCCACAGGGCACAAACAACGCTGATGTGGCGATAAAATAGAGAGAAATAAGAATCCCTAAAGAAAGCCCAACACGGCAAAATTGAAAATGTTGCAGGTTCGGTTTGATTGAGCCTGTTCATGGACAGTACTGTGAAGTGCAAACTACCTTCCACGCCCCCCCCCCCCCCCTCTTAACGAGAAAACAAATAAAATAACTAAATAACTAAATAAAATGGAATTTTGGAAAGGGATCTGAGGTTTTGAAACCTGCATATCACAGATATGACGTCAAAAGACAAATTTAAAAAGCAGGCTACATATCCTAAGGGTGATTCAACAGTATTCAATTGAGGAATACTGGAACCACCGAATAGAAAGAACTAAAATACAACAAGCACAACAATAATGCCGTGCTGAACGATCTTTAAGAATCGGAAATATAACATCCCTGATTGAATGTATGTGCTTAGAGTTTTGAAACATCCGCAGATTTGTTCATATGGCGGTTATCATGGAACCTTTAATGTGACACGTTAGTACCATTCCATGAAAAGCGGCATATGGTCCCCAAGTAAAAAAATGTGTGTGCCCTAAACGAGAAAACTCGATTTCTTACTAACAACGGAAGATGTTTTTCCGATATATTCCATTTAAATGCACACTGAGAATCTGAGAACAAACAAATTTCTTCAATTTGCAACTTTATTTGCTCTTGTACAAAGACTAAACATCGTACCCCTAAAAGTACAGCAAGAACTTCAAGTCGTGAAATACTGATGTTCAAAGTTGAAGCAAGTCGAGCCTTTGAAAACACCATTTCGATGTGCTGTTGTGAATTTCCTTTCTGCATGAAATATATAAATGTAGCGTATGATTTGGTAGACTCATCACAGAAACAAACAAGAATATTTTTGTTATCACCTTTGCATACAATACATCGTGGTGTGGCATGTTCACTTATTTCACTGAGATCTCGTTGAATTGCATGTCATACAACAAGCTTGAAGGTCTTCTTCGTCAATTTCCTGGTTCCAATCGAGCCTTTTCTTCCACAGAGTTTGAATGAGTAATTTTCCTCTAAGCGTAACTGGTACAAATGTAACTAGAGGGACAAATACAGAGGCAATATTGCTCCAAAAGACACGTTAAGTTACACTCTTAGTAGCCGATATATTCACTGTCTGTATCGCCAATGTATTTTTTGTCTGTTCAATTCAAGACTTTCAGCACAGTTTCCTTGGCTCTGTTTTGGAATACTTTCCGCCAGGTCTCTGATTCATTCTGGCATCGTCGGGAATTCTTTTGAACTCAATATACAAATCTTTCGCAGCGTCAATGTTTTCTGTACCCGTTACAAAATTGTCTGCCAAGGCGCCGGGACTTGACGATTTCCCACCAAATTTCTTTAAATACACATTTGATTTAATTATGCCATTAATGGTTACTTTATTTAACAGACTATTTGCTAAAGGGGAATTTCCAGATTCATGGAGTACCGCTATTATCATACCATTGCACAAAAAGGGTAATCGTAATGATCCAGCGAATTATCGCGGAATCTTTTTGCTTAACATTTTTAGTAAGATATGCACATCCATTTTAAATAGACGATTATCTTTTTATGCCAATGTTTTTAATAAAATAGACGAATGCCAATCTGGATTTAGAGCTGGTTATAGTACCACAGATAATGCATTTGTTCTGCAATCACTTATTTCTAAGGCACTTTCAAAGAAAAGGGGCAAATTATATGTTGCATTCGTTGATTTCAAAACAGCATTTGATTCTGTAAATCGTAACAAGCTTTGGCAAATACTTTACAATGCTAATATAAGGGGAAATCTTTTAAATTCTATTATTTCTATGTATAATAATGTAAAAGCATGTGTACGTTCTAACGGTCAAATCTCAGATTATTTTTAATTGCCCGATGGGCCTCAAGCAGGGATGTTTGGCTTCGCCGAAATTGTTCTCATTTTTTATAAATGAATTATCAGTTATGATGAAACAATGACGATAAAATTAAAGGTATACAGATAATGCCAAATGAAATTTCAATATGGCTGCTAATTTTGCGGATGACGTAGCCTTGATTGCACAAACAGTTAGAGATTTACAATATCAACTTAATGTATTAGAAACGTTTTGCAAGTCTAGTTGTTTGCAAGTAAATTATATCAAAAACAAAAGTCATGGTTTTTTAAAAAGGCAGTCGATTAGCGCGTAATGAATGTTTTTATTATATTAATCAGCAACTTGAAATAGTTTTATTCTTTTACTTATGTTGGAGTAACATTTACATCCACTATGTCGTTAAATATTATGAGCAGTGAACTTGCAATGAAAGCTAAACGAGTATTATTTTCTTTACTTTCTTCTTTGTATGATTATGGACAATTGCCTTCAAACATATTTTTTAAATATTTGATACAAAATATTTTACCGATCCTTCTGATGGATCCGAATTATGGGGGTTTAAACCCCGTGAAAATTGTGAGTTTATTCATCGTTTAGCTTGTAAAAGATTTTTATGCGTAAATAGAACATCTAGTAATAATGTAGTATTAGGGGCGACTGTGGTCGTTATCCAAATTTATGTAGAATCTGCCATGCGTTGCATAAAGTACTGGTTCAAATTATTGAAATTACCTAATGACAGATATGTAAAAATTTGTTATAGAATGCTTTCAAGTACAACATGTGCGAAATATTTTAATTGGGCAAATGAAATTGAACATCTTTTATGTAGTAATGGGTTGGGCACGTTTGGTTGAACCAAGGAGTTCAAAATGAAAAGATTGTTTCTCCATTTGTTTTGTCAAAGACTTAAGGATAATTATTTGCAAGGATGGTATAGCAAGTTAATTCTAGTGATTGTCTCTCATTGTATAATCGTATTAAAAACAATTATGACCAAGAAACTTATATATCTATCTTAAATATCAGGAAATTTAGACATTGCTACGCTCAATTACGTTCAGGGCTTTCACATTTAGAAGTGACTAAAAAGTCATATAGAAAAATTAACACGAATGATTGGAATTGTAAAGTATGTTCATTAGGATTATTTGAAAATGAATTTCACTTCCTACTAGTCTGTCCTGTATATGCAGATTTAAGAGCAAACTATATTGCTAAGAAATATTATACTTGTGCAACAGAGCACAAATTGAAAATATTATTATCGTGTAAAAATGAAAATGTTATAAAAAGTCTTGCCAATTATGTTTATCATGCAACAATTCGAAAAAAGATGATTATGCAATTTTGATTTAGATACGTCTATATTTTATCATTAACAATGTAATTTGTGTGAATTGTTATAATGTATTGATGAGTGTATCCACATAACTTTGTATCTTTTTAATGTTACAATTGTATATGTTATGGGCTGGTGGCCTAAATCAATAAATTCTGTTCTGTTCTGTTCTGTTCTGTACAAAATTGTCCATATAGATATATCGTTACAGTTTCTTGAAAATATCATTGTTATAGCACTCCAAGTGATAATCAATTGTTGCTCCCAATAAGAAAGGGCCTGACACAACTCAAAAGGGGTTTCTAAAGAATAGGTATTCTTGTATCTGATTTGATGAAACATCTGGCTGTTCAATATATTTTAACTATATGGAACGAGTGATATTTCTTTGATCTTCCTGCAAGCCAACTTGGAGGAAAGCCTTCTCTATATAGGAAACAATACCGATCTTATGTTGTCGAAATCATAGCAGAATTCAACACAAATCACTTAAAAGCACGGGTATCTGTAGAGGCAGTCGTTTAGACTTTTTTCAACCTTTGTTTTAATTGACGCGTCATACACAATGCTCAGCTTTGTTGTTGATTTGTCAGGCTTTATCACTGCGTAATTGGGTAATTTATGGATATGTCTATTCTTTTCAGAGAACTGTTTCTAAAATTTCATTTTCAAGCTGATCTTGCATAACAGAACCATATTTTTGTAATACATCTGGTTTATCTTTGAATCTTGACACATATGACTTAAGTTGTCCAAAAGCTAGAGTACTTTTTTTTTCAATTTTTTTGGAACTTCATGATTGTCGCCTTTCCACGGCCACGTGACATAATATCTGTTATGCTTGAACAAGACTTTCTTTGAACTTGTCTATCGCTTGATCATCCTCCGTTCTACTTTGTGTTATCTTTCAATCCTATTGTTTCTATATTCCAAAAGTCTTCTATGTCATGTAATTTTGGAACACATGTGTCAACGTTTGTAAACACATGTGTCTTAGTAATGTAATTACCATGTGATGACATGAGCATATTAGCATCAGTAACACTATCATCGATTTCAATTGTTCTCCCTGAAAGATTTCAACCAAGTTTAGATAACAAAAGGTTTAAGCCTAGCTGAATTTCTTTTTTTACGTCCTAACAATATATCTATGTAATTATCATTTCCCAACAGCCAATCAATAGAATCTGTGTATTCTTCAGTATATTATCCGCTAGACAAAGCTTCTTTATCAACGATCTGAACTCTTCTTTATCCGATAAAGACACTGGTTTCCTGTGAATGCTTCCTGTAATTGTTGGATCAATATTTGATGTTATAATGTAATTCTGTCCATCCTTCAATCGAATATTCCATTGCGTAGACATTGTCTTAATCACTTTAGGTTTGTCACTCCCAAAAGTAACTAGACGAATGTCTTGCATAATTTTGGATTGAGTTTTAGAGATTTAGCCAGTCTCTCGGTTATGTATGTTTTTGCGCCCCTACTCTAATATGATTCTAAAGTATTCTTTTTTTTGACCAATCTGGATCACAAATCTCAGTGCGCGATGTTTGCATCATCACCATTTCATTAGAAGTTAACAATACACTTTCAATATAAGCTTTATCATCCGTAGAATTTCTAAGATTTCCCTTTGGTTCTGCTCTATCTTCCGACACACATGCTCCATACAAATTTACAATTTCATGCAAAGATGCCTATCTAAATTTTTCTAAAGGTAATCCTTCTTCGTCCCCTCTTTTATGATATTCTCTGCTATTTTGCTTTTCAGGTCGGTCTTTACCTTTTTTAGTATAAGGCTGTAGACAAAACTCTATCAAGCAAGACCAAATCATTTTCAGACAACTCCTGAATAAATTCACTATCGGAATCACCAATTGCATGCACTACCTTTTCTGACTGAACAGCAAGTTTATCTATATGAATATCAATCTCAAATCAAGTTTCATTGACAGAATGCGCAAGTATCTTGTATTCTTCTGTACTTATATTCTCAATACTAGTTTCTAAAAATCATTTTCTCCAGTTCCTAATTCCTTCTCAAGGAAATTGAAGTAATATGTGAGTCTGCCTTTCAGATATGGTAAGTCACTCATAATGACTTTGTAGATATTTGTAAACACGCAAGAAAATCACTTTTACATTATTCAAAATTTACCACTGTAGTTCCTTGAATTTATTCCATCTTGTTTTGTTCACTTTTATATTCCTTTGAGAAACACTTATTCTGGTTACATCTTCGCTTTTGTATTCACGCATAAACACATTTCAGGATACCACACATCACTATTGTCTCTGACCGAATCCAGGATCCTTCAAACCAATTTTAGATATGCGTTTTCGCATCTCACAGAGACAACATTAATACGTTGTGAAGAAATTCTATTTTGTCGGAAATCTTCAAATTTTATTTCTCGATTCACAGGTTACGGCGCCAATTTCAATGAATCAGATTATCTTAACTTTTTCCGTTTAACTTTCACTACATTGAAGACAACAAAAATCACTTTTAAATCCAGGTTAAATTTTCCCTTTTACATCCAACTACATTTAAAATCACCTTTAACGAACCTTCTTTAACAATCACTATTGAACAAATGTGGTAATTCACTTACATAGGGTTTCTTCCCACCAATTTAAAGAGTCATGAATATCATTGAAAATAGGTAAATATCGTGATATGGAGAAATTCATCAGTGGAATTAATTATCGCCAATATAAAAATATACACAATTGTTATGTTTTTGAGTAAATTATTTGTTATTATTTTTCAACATGATAAAAAGTATTGGAAGTGAAGGCAACTTTTCCCACATAGATAATTATACTAAGTTTACAAGTTGCACATAGATACATAAACCAAGAATCTTTTAACAACTTATGTACAATCATGTAGAATTTATTTGAGATTGTTCAAAGCACAAAGCAAAATATATAATTCATATATTTAACGTATAAAAACACATGAAACAACCAGACATACATCTGAGGAATGCAGAGGGGCGCCGCCTTGGAACGGTCAGCAGCAAAAGTACTTCTTCGGGAGTTTAAACCGGTAATGGTGCACCAGTCCTCCCTCTTAGCCCCACCATGTTCCTATAAACGAGGCAGTGTAAATAAAATAAATCCCCGCCAAGTGAAATTCTAACAGTTGTTATGGTTACAAAAGGTGTAATAAATAAAACAACAACATGATCATGTAGACAAATTTATACAATAGACATCTCTTTTTATATTTCTTAATTCAACATGTCTAACGTGTCATCCACTACAAGTTTACATATTTATAAATAAAAGGGTAAGTTAATAACTGAGTGATGATAATGATGATAATTGCATTTACTGATGGCTTTAATGAATTTTTAAACGATGATGATGATGATGCTGTCGATGATAATGATTGAAGTTTTTTTGGGTGGTGACGATGATAATGATGGAAATTTATTGCGGTGGTGACGATGATAATGATGGAAATTTATTGGAATGGTGACGATGATAATGGTGGAAGTTTATTGGGGTGGTGACGATGATAATGATGAAAGTTTATTGGGGTGGTGACGTTGATAATGATGGAAGTTTATTGGGGTGGTGACGTTGATAATGATTGAAGTTTATTGGAGTGGTTACGATTATAATGATGGAAGTTTATTTGGGTGGTGGCGATGATAATGATGGAAGTTTAGCGGGGTGATGATGATAATGATGGGAGTATATTGGGGTGATGTACGTGGTTTTGATGATGATGATGTTGTTATTGATGATAATAATAATTTTAATAATTATAGCGAAGATGATGGTGATTGCTAAAATGATTGAGATTATGATGACAATAATTATATTAATAAAATGAGTATTCAAATTGTGATGATTGTGATTATAATTAGATAACAAAACTGAATTAATAGTGATGATGAATTTGGGAAAGATCATGAAGATCTTAATGGTGACGGGAATGTTGTTGATGAACATGAGGAGAAAATGGAGGATGGTTATTGTAATTAAAATATTATGCTTACGAAAATTAATGTGATTGAAATGAAGTTTGGAGTTGTGGTGATCATTATGATGATGGTTAGAATGATGATAATTATTAGAATGATGATGATGAGGGGGACGACGACGATGATAAGGATGATTTGGATAATGATGATTCGAAGAATGTAGATTTTGATGGTGTTAATGATTATGTAATGGTGATAAGGAGAATGATGGTGGTAATTGTCAGTTTCTTTGTAAGTTTTTTCTAAATTCGTAAGATTGATATCTTTATTAATATGTTTATGATAATGATGGCTTTTAGTACATAGATTATAAAAATTATGTGATTTTTGTAAGATTGCCATGTAATATTTTTGCAATGGGAATGCCATGGCAAAAATTTACCATGATCTTGCTATGGCCAAAATTTGCCATGACAAAATTACAAATTATCGATTTTCAATTAAGAACAACACAATGGCCTACTATATATATTAAAATAAAAGTCTATGAGTTTTACGCATTTTTAAAGAAATGTTTGCCATGGCAAATTTGCCATGACAAAATCACATAAATGTTGCCTAGGCAAAGTATTTTGCCATGGTAAAATACCATTTTGCAATAGAAAATGCAACTTTGCATGCGTTTATACCAAAAACTAGGTAAGATTGAAAGACACATATTTAACATATTAAATAATTTAACTATTTTCGATAGTTTTCATTTTTAAAAGTTCGTAAAAATACGGGTTGATTTGCCAAAAACTTGCATAACGAAAAGAAACCGGCAACAATAATTACAACCTCTTCTACACATGATATACCAATCTTAAAAAATACCTTTCTAAGGTGAAAAGCTGTAATAATAAGTATACTCGGAAAACGAACGAATATTTTTGTCGTCTGTTTAATCGAATACCGCGTATAACGAAAGAAAACATTAACTATCAAGTAAAAGTCGAATAAATACACATTTGTGGGCTGCTTGGGTTGCGCATGATAGTATTGACTGTATATGAATGTATCCTTTACTTGAAAAAATCCATTAATACTTAGAGAACATAAAGGAACAAAATATAGGATCCTAACAATTAATATACCAATACGAAGATAATCACAGATTAACGTAACGTGACATTCTAAATAGACAAGAGCGATCAGTAATCACATGTGTCGCCTCATGATGGCCAATTTCATGTTGGGACAACTTTTGTGACAGACGGACAGACAGACAGACAGTGCACAACTAGACTGATAATTCCTGTAAAGTTTCGATAAAATTGCACCAGTAGTTTATGAGGAGTAGTCCGGACAAGCTTTTGTGTATCTGGCAACACACAGAAAAAAACACCTTTTTATCAAAGGGCCCTAACTCTGCCAAAAATCATTCAACCGGAAAACCCATGCAATATGCGCAACAACTTGAGCTACAGATCAATCCTGTAAAGTTTCATTGAAATTGCATTAGTGGTATAATAGAAGTAGTCCGGACAAATTTTTAAAAATAAAAATAATTAAAGGGTCATAACTCTGACAAAAATCATTGAACCGGAAAATGCTGACAATATGCACAACTAGACTTGGTACTGATCATTCCTGTAAAGTTTGGATGAAATTGCACCAGTAGTTTATGAGGAGTAGTCCGGACAAGCTTTTGTGTATCTGGCAACACACAGAAAAAAACACCTTTTTATCAAAGGGCCATAACTCGGCCAAAAATCATTCAACCGGAAAACTCGTGCAATATGCACAAGGACTTGAGCTACAGATCAATCCTGTAAAGTTTCATTGAAATTGCACTAGTGGTATAAGAGAAGTAGTCCGGACAAACTTTAAAAATAAAAATTATTAAAGGGCCATAACTATGAGAAAAATCATTAAACCGGAAAATGCTGACAATATGCACAACTAGACTTGGTACTGATCATTTCTGTAAAGTTTGGATGAAATTGCACCAGTAGTTTATGAGGAGTAGTCCGGACAAGTTTTGTGACGGACGGACGGACAGACGGACGGACAGACGACGGAGAAGTGATCCCTATATGTCGCCACTACTCCGTAGAGGCGACACAAAAACAGGTAAAGAAAATCTAAGTAGTGTGCACTCGTCATCACACAAGTGATAAGTACGGCTCTGTAGGGCTGGCACTGCTTAAGGAGGCTCAAATATTTATATTCATGCATGATTGTAAACTGTTTATTTATAGTTTCAAGGTAAATGATGTTTTTCATTAGGTGTTCTTTTTATTATTTGTTGTGTTTGTTTTGTTTGTTTGTTTTTTTCGTTTTTTTTTTTTCGAGAAAATTATACTTCCTATTTCTGCATGTTTATAAATAGTTTTGTAGTTATAAAACATCACTTGGTTATCGTTCTCTTTTACAGTTATTGTTAAGTTTATCAATAAAAAAAAATAAATAAACGAGACTTACCTTGGTTAAGTCGATGTTTCATTTGAATTCTTTGAAGTAAAGAATTGAGTGAGGCTTAAATGAGATGTGTTGCATATGCGCGGAAGCAGTTTTTAAATGAGTATTTTCTCATTAACTCCATAAAAGACTTCAAATATTTGAAATTATTCTTAATACAGCAATATTGCTGTACCTCATTTTGTAGGGTGGGTGGGTTGGTAGGAGGCATTTTAGCCTCACTCAATTCTTTACTTCAAAGAATTAAAATCAGACATCGACTTAACCAAGGTAAGACTTGTTTAATTTTTTTAATTCTTTTTCGTGAAAGAATTTCGTTCGGTTAAATTAGATTTTAAAGCAATCATGTGAAAATATTTTACTCACAAATCAGGAGAGTACACCCTCTTGAAATCTGTCAGAGTTGCCTTCAACAGGACGGTCATAAAATTTGGCAAATGTCTTGACATTTGACCACCCTGCTCGGAAATCGTGTCTCTACATGTTTATAAGGTTTTACATAAGTTATCAACAATCTTTGATCCTTTTCATATTCATTTAACCGCGCAACAAGTATTCTTTTATCACCGTATATATACATAACCTCCTATCTGGAGGGTAAGCTTTGAAACTAACAAATGAACTGTTAAAATTAGGTCGATTCTGTTTTCAAAGAATCAGCTAACTGAAAAACAAAACTTAGATTTAACCTTCAAAGTGATCACAACTAATGAAATGCAAAGTCCTGGACGCGTGCTGCCCGTGTTAAGGCCATAAGCATTGAAAGTTTCAATGTTAAAGCTTTAAGTGTAAGTTGTTAAACCGTTGATTATTTACGAAGATACAATAAAATAGATAAATACAGAATCCCTAAAACCGCATTTACATCCCATGTGCTGCTATAACGAGGTTTTGATGGTCTTAATGCATCAATTCCTTTCATGTAACGAATCACAAGTAGATGAGCACCAATTTTAAAACTGTTGAAATTTAAACCCAAATATAATAAAGCACTACGGGCTGTATTAAAACTGTCATAACTTAATCCATTTTCAAATTGTTGTGATAAAAACTCAATTACTTCTTCCACAGTTGGAGAAATTTGATTGATTTTCCTTTCACTGCAGTAACAAAACCATCTTTTGATGAATACACTGTACTGCTTCTTAGTGCCACATTTCCAAGATGACATGAGGATATCGGTAGACATTTCTGAAAAGTCCTCGTTCTCGAAACTGTTGCCTGACACTTTGCATGCAATAAGTTGAAGTTTTTTCGTAAGTGGATGTTCCATGTTTGTATGAGGAAGAGTCAGCAGTGCTTTCCTCTTACAAATTATCACTGGGTAATCGACAATTTATTCCAATAGACGTATGAACCATTGCTGTGTGGACCATAGTGGAGCAATTACAATGCCTTTGGCCTTTTCCTGCCTTATTTTCTGCAAGCACCGTCCCATCAAACTAAAAGGTGGGAAAAATAGATATGATTAAATGTATTCCAATTGAAAGTAAATGCATTTACAAATGTGTTATCTGGATCAGGTTGGCAAGAACAATAAACTGGTAATTGTGCACTCAAACGTGAAGCAAACATATCAATATCAGGGTATTCCCATTTAATACAAACATTTTGAAATACATGTATGTTTTTATCTAATTTCCATTCAAGATGATCTTTACAGCATCTGGAAGCTGAATCAGCTTCCACATTATCAGAACCTACTTTGTATGTACATGTTAACCATATGTTATGATGATACACCAAGTCCATATATCAACACTTATACTATTACAGTTTGGGATTAAATACCACCCATGTTATTTATGTTATTTACTGCAGTAGTATTATCAGAACATATTTTAACATGTTTATCAGGCAATTTTCCTCTAAAAGCCTTTAGAGCATGGTAGATAGCTAATAATTCCAACGCATTTATATGATAATTGTTTCTGTATTATTCCAACGACCCCCTATTTTATATTCTTCTAATTTTGCTCCCTATCCAAGTCTCGAGGCATCCTTGTACATCTCCGCCTCAATAGGTTTTTTAAAATTATGTCTCACTTGAAATGTAAGATTTTTTATCCATTGCATTTCTATTTTCATGTCATTTGTTATTACTATAAAACTATCATAATTATCCTTTCTTTTTTGAAGAGCATAAATTTTGTTCATTTCTAATTGTCTATAATGTAATTTACCATATTCAACAGCTGATCAACTAGCCACAATTAAATCTATAATTTTTGCTACTTCTCTAATAGTTGCTGTTTGCTTTTTACAAGACTTATGCAGCTCGAAATAATAGACTCTTGTCTTTCCAATGGTAACTGTACAATCATTTTTTCTGAATCAATTATGTTTACTAAATACTCAATTTTGTTTGTTGGAATAAATACTGATTTTTCTTCATTGATCATGAAGCCTATGTTTTTTTATAAGATTAGTTGTGGCTAGAACTTTTTGTGTACATTCCTGTTTTGAGTCACAAAGTAGACTATCATCTATAAACCCACAATTAACATATCCCATACTTCGTAACTTTGCATAAAAAGGCTTCAGCAACTTAGTAAACAATCTTGGCCCTTCACTCACTCTATTTGCCAAACATATGAACTGAAAAATCTTATCTTCCCAAGAAGTAAATCTAAAATATTTTTGCTGTTCTTTAGCTATGTTAATAGAATAATATGCATGGCGCAAATCAACTGAAGCCAAATATGTATCTTTAGAAATTAGTGTAATAGAATTTTCAAAAGTCTCCATCTTAAAATGTTTGTATGGGATAAAATCATTCAAACGTTTTAAGTTCAATACCATTCTGTATTCACCATTCTTTTTTGGTCTTAAAAAATAGGTGATAAAATTTGATTTCGACACGCTTCTACTTCAACATTAACTTGTAATTTAAGCAATTTTTGAATTACATTTTGAATAACCATTTTTTCATTTTGATTGTATTGAATGCATGCATTACTTAAATTTTAAGCTCATCTTCTTCAAGATTTATGTGACAATGTTCGACAATATCTAAAATATTGCTATCACTAGTCAATTTTCGCCATTCATCAATAAAATTTGCTAATGTTCAAGCAATAAAAGTTGTACCTACCTCGTTTACTGTCTGTTAAGGCGAGACCCCCGCCTTTGGAAGTTTTTTGAGGCAGATACTGATTGAACTTGACCACGACCTATCATCATTCCTCTTCTAAGACGAATACGACCTCTATTTAATCTATTTGGTCACCTTAGGCCTATAAATGTATTGTTCCTCTCTGATATCTGTTCTGGAACAAGCGATTGCTTATTTTCGAACAATCTTCAATTTCTTTCGCTGATCTAGAAACATCATCCCCGAACAAATACTTTGTAAAGGCTCTATTATGATTACATAAATGACTATATTCTTTATTAAGTTCCGGCCTTAGGAAATCCTTTCGAGTGAAGTTAATTTCCTTGTTTGCTTGGAAATCTTGGAATCTAAAACATCATAGCACTCATCAATTAACCCACTGAACACATCACTCTCAACTTTTGTCTCTAATTTTGCCATTTGATTTTCAACTTTTGTCAGTTTAGTGGCCGATTTAAATACAGACGACTCAATGTTCTGCATCTTCCTATCATAAGATCTTGCAATGGGATTTAACGAGTCCGATATTAATGGATTGTTTGAACCACTACAAGACTCTCACAATTTGCTGGTCTTGGCGTTATTTCATCTTTAACTATCTCATAATGTTTTGTTTCATCAATGCCATTTCGAAACAGTTCATTAACATAACTTGCTAAAACAGAGTCATTGTTCTGGTCACAAATTTCTGCTGCTTTGAATCGTTTAAACGGTTCATTAAATCTATTATTGTTATCATCATTTTTGTTTTCCCGACATTTCCATTATTCAGTGTTTATGCTCAAATAAAGCTCGGTGTCTGTTTTGTGGATCATGTTTGATCATGTGACATTTTATATAACAATTTAAACAATGTCTAGCGATTGTGAACTGTTAAGGGGCGGGAACTCTCTTATCGAGATCAACGGAATTTTCCCTGATTTCGCATATCGTCGGAATTTTCCGTACATAAACTGCCGTGACAATACAATGGGAATTATTTTGCGCATACATGTATATAAATATGAACCAAACTATAAATATGTAAGCGACATCTATTACTTTTTTGTCACATTGTCGAATTGAAAATTTTCTACAATTCATTTCATGAATAACAGAGTATACTTATTTTAAGCTATATATCACATTTTGCACCAAATATCAAGGGTAAGAAAATTGTGCCGTTTGACCGAAATCAAACCTTGGATCCTCAGAATATTATACATGTATGTTGGCTGTACTGACTGAGCTATCTAGCTTGCATGTCATTAATCTATTATATATAATGCATGGGCATATAAATCAAAGAAACATTTACTAATAATGACCCATTATTAAAAGTAAATGATATCAGACGAATCCATTGAAAATCATATCATTTAAACATTTGATTGATTTTTTACCCATAATTATCACCACTACCTTCTTATTGGCATTATCAAACTGAGGAAGCATTTTATAAAAACAAACAAAACCTTTAATTCAGATATTTCAAAATAACTGTTCATTCAAAAATTTTTATTTTGTAACGTAAGCATGACGTTTTTATTGCTACACAACACGACACAGTTTTATAGATAATTGTATAAACACAAAATATTTAACATACAGCCAAATAAGAGAGAAAATGGAAGATGAAAAAAAGCAGGTTGAACTAATGGAGAAATTGTGTATCTATTATTTTATGACTAACTGCTAAATCACTGCCAAAAGAAGACAAATGTTTCATAATTTTGTGGTCCATGGCAGTTTCTTTTGGGTTTCATTTTTTTTTCATTTTAAGGGATTTAACTCATGTTTACTTATGTGTTTTTTATCTGTCTCTCTTAGTCATTACCGACTATTCTTGCTGTATATAAACATAACAATATATCTTTTATAGAATATAAATTTAATAAAGAAGATGAAAAAATTATCAGTTAAAGAAGTTCATCAAATAGATGGAGGTCAACAGGAATGAGAATGTAATGTAAAATTAAGGCTTGTAATATATTAAATAACTATTACTGATAATTTCTTATAATTAGGATAAATAAATACTGCCTCTAGTAACGACTCTACTATGATTTATCACCACAGATTGGCTTTATATACCTTAAACTTGTTTTTTCTAGTTGTTGTGGCTATAAATTTTATATTTATTCATTTAAACATGGGTTGTCAGTTAAGATTTCATCATAAAAAATATTCCGGACTCTAAAAAAATTAAATTTTGTGGTTGCAGGGGAAATTTAAATACTATTTATGCCAAATCAAAGCCATGATGCTTGAAGACTGATCATGTTCAACACCAATCTAAATATTTAATTGAAAAATCAAATGTACCTGTAGGTGCATCTTTTTTCCTAAACAATCGTAATAATAGTCATAACATATATTTATGAAAACATGTTATGTCACAGACTTTAACCTAATAAATAGTTCGGAAACATATTCAAATCAATAAAACAAAGTTTTATTTTAAGTTTCAACTTTTCGGCATTTTCTAGTTGGGTGGTTCCAATATTCCTACTTGAATAATGTTGAATCACCCTTAGGATATGTTGCCTGCTTTTTAAATTTGTCTTTTGACGTCTTATCTGTGATACGCAGGCTTCATAACCTCTGATCCCCTTTCAAAATTCCATTTTATTTGGTTTCGCCCATTGTTTTCTCGTTTAGGGCACACGCTTTTAATTACTTGGGGCCATAGCCGCTTTTCATGGAATGGCACGGAAGTGTCACATTGAAGGTTCCATGATAACCGCCGTATGAACACAATCTGCGGATGTTTTTCTAAATTCAAATTTTACTCATTTCATTATCTAAATGTTTGAATTCTGCTTAAGCCGGTTGCTAGGGGGCGTGGACGGTAACTTGCACTTTCCAATACCGTCCATGAACAGGCTCAATCAAACCGAGTCTGCAACATTTTCAATTTTGCCGTGTTGGGCTTTCTTTAGGGATTCTGTATTTATCTATTTCAAGTGTTTTCTGAAGAATTTTTATTGCTTTCCGGTTTTTCGCTGCTATTTGGTGCTTTCCGGTTTTTATATACACCGGGTAATTTGACCTAGTTTTCTTGGAAATTGGCCATTGTCAACTATAGCTTGAGATTAGTTTTAGCCCAATCAGAAATAAAACAATGGACAAGAAAGAAAGTTTATAGAGTTTTAATATAGACATATAGGTAAAATTATAACTGTAAAATAGAATTTCTTTAAACTTGGCATTAGAATATGATAACAGAAATATTTTAAACGGAAATGAATTGGTGTCACCCTTCTTATTTTTGAGTTATCTGTCCTTGAATTGGACTTTTTTCGTTAAATTCAAGGGCAGATAGCTAAACAATACATTTTTTCATCTTATTTTTATAAAGCTTACCTTCGTCTTAGTCAATTTGCAAAATTTCAAGAACAAATTTAGAGTGGATAATTTTTTTTGGCCACTTCTTCTTTTAACCTGTGCACTCTTTTCTTAAAAATTGGCCTTTTGTTATGAATTTAAAGTACCTTTTTCATTGAAAAAAGTTAACAGAAACAATAAAAGGAATTGTATTTAATTATCTATTGTATTCAACAATAAAATGAAAATCACATTATCCAGAAGTAAAAACAAGAATTTATTTACGCTTGTATAAATTATCTGCCCTTTAAATGACCTCAAATATGTAGAAAATTCTGAAAAAGGGGCAGATAACTTAAAACCGAGAACGATGACCCCATTTTTTCGCTTAAAATGTTTCTGTTATTATATTCTAACAACATGCAAAATTTAAAGAAATTCTATTGAACAGTTTTAATTTTGCCATTATGTCTATATGAAAACTCCCGAAAACGTCCTTAACGCCCTTGACAGTTTGGAAAGCATTAATTGTCATGAATTTAAATACTTGTAGAACCTTGCATGATTTTTTTCCAAAATGCCCTACGAAAGATGAAAAATTTGGCGATTTTGTTTAATTTCCACATAATTTCTGAAGAAAATAAAGATTGTCAGAATATTCAAATACATGCTTCGAAATAATTGTTCTATGCTGAAGGTTAATAGTAATTGTCAAAGCGTTTGTAAACAAAGTCAAAGGCAAGCTATTTAAAACATGGATCAACCGTAATATTACGTGCGTGTGATTATAATGCGACATTGGCTGTAATGATATCAGTTTAACTGGTCCATTCAATCTTGACCAATATATGTTAGTACGGTATTATTCCATGAATACCTAATGGGCAGCTCTTATATTAAACAGGCAATTTCCGCAATTTACAAGTTCTTAGATTAAACTAGAATTAATTAGTTCATTTCGTATTATTACAAACTGTATAACTATATACGTATACAAAATAGAAAATATTACATGGTGTCAGAAAGAGTAAAAGTATTGAAATACAAGAATTCAGTTACATTAATCACAACAACAAAAAAGTTAAATGGAATTAACAGGATTATCTTTTCAGCAATCTCCCTGAACAATGGACTAAATTTCAACGACATGTAGACCTAATGTTTTCTTGACTACTGGAGGAAAAGAGTAATGAAGAAACTAGAAATGTGTCGTCATGCCACGGATGCCCCCGCATGCAGCCAAAATTTCAGATGGTGGCATTAATCTATTTTTTAGATCATTTATAAGTCAAAAGGCCAGTAAACTTTTCATGGTACTAAGCAACAAACCAATTTCATAAGTTAAAGGCAACTGAAATTATTCAGTCTTACCTTTAGAAAAAAGCATATTGAATATTTGTGTCCAAAGAATAATGGCTAAACGAATGATGCTGAAACTGAAAGTTCAAAACTTTTTGAACATTCAGGAAAGATAAGTTTGTGCTAAAAAAATCATATGAACCATGACCAAATTTCAACTAAATGCTTATATCGTAAGATGTATCTATAATTATTTTCAAAGTGAAAGGGGACATAACTCTGCAAACCATGACCATTCCAACTTTGACTTGCCCATTCTTTGACATATCCATATGTCAAATTTAAAATTGAATAATGTACCCTGTTGGGTAGATATTGAACAAGAACTGGGGTAATTCATATTATTTGTCAAAGGTGAAAGGGGGGCTTACACTGGGGCAAAAATTCATTGAACCATGACAAATTTTTGAACTTACCTGGGCATTCAAAACATATCCTATGTCAATTTGAGATGAATGGTTTTGTACCATTGGGAGATAATTAAACGGAAACTGAAAATTTCATATTATTTCATAGGTGAAAGGGGCATAACTTCTGCCAAAAATTCATTGAAGCATGACAAATTTACTTTGACTGCGCATTCCTTTGACGCATGCCATATGAGACACGTTTGAGTTGATGTGTCGATACCTTGAGGGAGACATATGAACGGAAACTGGAAATTTCATAATAATTTTCAAAGTAAAAGGGGCATAACTTGCTGCCAAAAATGCAATCAACCATAGACAAATTGTTAACATTGCTGCGATTTGCCATTGGACGCAGTCATAATCGTCAAATTTGAGATGAATGTGTTGTGACCTTGTGTGTGTTAGATAATGAAACGGAAACTGAAAATTTTCATATTTTATTCAAAGTGAAGGGGCATAACTCTGCCAAAATCATCGACATGACCAAATTCGAACTTTTGGGTGACTGTATTATTCTCATGACCTTCATATGTTAAGTTTTGAGTCTGATTGGTGTTGTACTGTTGGGCGAGATAATGAAGCTATGAATTATGGAAACTGGAAAATTTTCATCTTATTTCAAAGTAAAAGGGGGCATAAACTCTGCAATAATCATGAACCATAAGAAATTCTACTTGACCTGTATTTTCTCAATAAACATTTCATATGTGTTTGAGGGGTTGATGTGGTCACAGTTCTTGGAGATAATGAAACGGAAACTGAATTCAATATTATATTTCAAAGTAAAGGGGCATAACTCTGCCAAAAATCATCGACAGATAAATTACGAACTTGACCTGTAATTTTCTCATTGTACACTATCATATGTAATTGGTGTGAATGGTGTCCATACGTTCTTAGCTAATGAACTGGCAAACTGATGATGACGGAATATGACAGAAAATGACGGAAGGAATGGGATAGGACGGAAGGACGATGAACGTGAATGCAGGGATAACACTATAATTGCCCCGGCTATTACATGGCGGGGGCATAAAAATATCATATCATTCTGCTAATATGGGTTGGGGTTTAATTCTCATTTCAGCCAACACTTTATCCTATTTTTGCCAGATACAAATTTTCCAATGAAGATCAGGGAAATGAAAGCATTGACAAATTTGTCAGGCGGCTAAAAATGAGTGCTGCTGACTGTAATAATGCAAATAAAGATAAAATGATAAGAGAATAATCGTCTTTGGGACAGGCTCGTCAATAATCAAGGGCAACCTTACAAACAATGGAGACGGACTCACACTAGAAAATGCAATACAAATTGTCCAGTCCCACAAATATTCGCAACTACAACTCAGTTCGATGACAGCAGCCAGTGCAAGTAAAGCAAGTACGGCAGACAACCAAAAAAGGGGGTCTTTATCGATGACATAGAATTACCTCAGGCAAAGATACGCAATAGAGAAAACAAAAATAAGAAATGGTACTGGAGCCAGTTTATCCCATACAAAAACGAGAACGTGCCTTCAAAATGTGGAAAAATTAATCACTTTACTAGTGTTTGCAGATCTACAGAAAGTCCATGCATAATGTGAATGACAATTGTGTATACAATTTGAGTAGTGATGAGGAATTCTATGTTGATACGGTAAGTGGAATAATCTTTGTCAAATGACGCAAAAATATGTTGGCCTCCAGCGACCATGTTAGATTCAAAATTAGAGTACGGTATTTCGGTATAGACAGCAATTACCTAAGTATAGCAAATAAACTGTAACATTAACTAATACATAATCAAATGGAAGCTGCAGTCACTCGTTTGACCTCATATACAGGTCAAGCAATACCTGTTTGTGGCATGATAAGATTATAGTTAAGATATCAAGATAAAACAACACAAACTATGTGTTGCATTGTAGGTAGTCAAACAGTAACTTTAAATCATCAATTGAACTAGGGTTATAAAAAGGTTACATAATATATTGATGATGGGGAGCTGCTGCGAGAGATAAGCAAACTTCTTGCGCAGTGGTAATCGCTTTGAAAATGGCATTATAGGTGTTACTGAATCGCCATTTTTGCGGTCATCTAATTACATAGATGGATTTAAAGAGGGCGACTCTTCAAAAATCGGGGCATATGTAGCCTTGAAATACCAAAGGACCCAAATTGTTTCAACTTACTTGGGGGACCATACCGCGCTTTTCATGTTGGCAACCTGCGCAACGGAAGTGTCACATTAAATGTTCAATGATACAGCCGTATGAATATCATCTTGCGGATGTTTCTAAATTCAAAATTTTACTATTTCCTGTTTAAATGTTGAATTTTGCTTAAGCCGGTGCTAGGGGGCGTGGACGGTAATTGCAATTTCCAGTACCGTCCATGAACAGGCTCAATCAAACCGAGCCTGCAACATTTTCAATTTTGCTGTGTTGGGCTTTCTTTAGGGATTCTGTATTTATCTATTTTGAGAACATGCTCGGCATGGCTAACTACCTACAGAATTTTTTTCCAAACTTCCAAGCCGAGGTCACAAACCTATGAGATTTATATCCAAGAAAGACACTGGATTCTTTTGGGATAAATCTCAAACTGAGGCATTCAACAAAATAAAATAAATCATTACAGAGAGCACAGTACTGTCCCACAATTGAGTGTGACAGTTCAAAAACTGGGCGCTGCAACTTTAATGCAAAATGGTCACCCTGTTGCTTTTGAATCCCGAACTTTGACAGAAACCGAATCAAATTATGCAACTATTGGAAAGGTATCTTTTAGCCATACTGTAACCTTCGAAAGCGCTCTACACCAGGTGTGTTATACGTAACGACACATAGCTTTTAATCCAGACTGTAAAGCCAGCGCTCAAATCATGACGCGGAGAAACGATAGACCTAAAAGGCATTCATTAATAAGACTTCAAAGAATTGTTACAGAAATCTGTCTAACTTATGGCCTGCAAATATCTCACATTATGGGCCACGTGTTGGTCTTTCTTTGGATTCTGGTTTTGATCTTACTAATTTTAGCTGAGATGATAAAGTTGACGTAAAGAATTACATAGTTAGTGATATAAAACCACACTACATCGAGTCATAGAATTACTGAATAACAAGAAGCAGAATCATTAAAGACCCGTATATTAAACTAGTTAGTGGCCACTGTTGTTCATTAGAGATATAGAAATATAAACTTGATTTTAATTCATTACAACTTCACATATCGAGAGAGTTCGTACAAAGACTCTGCAAGCATGACAGGCCATGTTATTCACAGCTTTCACAAAACCGTCTGCCAAGAACATGACTATATTCTTATGACACAGATAGACACAGTTATATTGTGATGTTGTTGTACTAGTGTCTTCGTGCCCAATGTAGAAAAGAGGAATCAAAAGCAGTTAATGGAGATAACATGGTGAATTCTCATCTAGGTGATTGTTTAATTAACAAGTGCTGGAAGATGAGCCTTGATTTTTGAGGTGTGAATGTTATACTGCTTGTGCAATTCGAACAGAAAGTTTAATTAAAGAATAGGTACATCAAGGTAGACACTGGAATAGAAAAAGTGAAAAAAGAGCAAAGAGACTTAAATTTTTGGTATAAAGCGAGAGTGGCTAGGCGTGAGGGGATGTTGCACACTTTAATTCATTTCCTCATTGGTACAGACTCAATCAAACGAGTCTGCAATTTTATGTTATTTTGTCTGTGACTTAATGCTTCGAGGGATCACTTTGTTTTCAGTATTTTATATAGCAAACAAATAACAGAATATCTTGCACTATGAACGTGTGTCAGAGGATATCCGTATTCCATACACATTACGCCACGCTGACATACAGGAAAGGCTTAGTTAAACATGGCCGCGATTTTTTCACTTGACAATAAGGATATTTGGTGATAGTTGCTATTAAGTACATGTAGATTACACTTGAGTAGAAAATGTCTTTGTTCAAAAATTATTTGAGGTGATTCTACATAAATACATAGTAATCACAACAGCTATCACTGTAATAGAAAACTAAACGTTCATTTTTGCCAGAAATAGTATTTGTGACAACTTGTCTTGACAATGGACACAGTTCTCATCTGAATTTTCTGCATTTGTAAAGAACCGGGATTTTTGCAACTGGGTGGCTGAAAAAAAAATATATATTAGAGATAAAAGCATTCTTGAAAAAAAGCTCAAGTAAAGTCAAAAAGACCGCTTATAGCCATTTTAGAATACAGTAAATACGTACTTGAATGTGGATCCTCCCAAATCAGTTACCCTCAGAAAAAAACATTTACTACCTAGCACAAACTTACAACTTGAAACAAAACTGTCGCCACAGAATATGAAAAATAATTTCAAGAAAGGGAAAAAGTCTAACTCTATGAATCAGCTTAGAAATTTATACCCCATTAAAATATAGATGTGAAAGTGTAAGAATCCAGGTCAATTAACTACGGGAACAAGCCAAAGTTGTAAAAGTTCGCAATGACCGATCATACTCTGAACAAAACCCTCTGGTGGTGTTTATCGAAGATATATATGCATGCTTAACAAAACAATGGAAACATTTCCAGAAATCAAAGAATTTTCCACTGAAGTTTTAGCTCAAAATATCCCCCTTCCCATCCACAATGATAGGAAATTTTCAACGTCAAACAATGATGAGGGAGAGGATGTATATCAGGTTGCAAAGAAAGTGTTGGATACGTACTTTAAACCGAAAGTGATTCTGCGTTTTGAGAGGTACTGAATTGGGGGAATTACACTGTCCAAAATGAAAGTCCGTTGAGCAGTATGATAACAAGATTGAGAACAGAAAAGCTGTGATACTGGTGATTTTCAATAATAATCTTGAGAAAAATTTTCGGTGATCCAATCTATTATGAAAAGTGTTATTCAAAGGGATGGGACAAGAAATGGTTAGAAAACGATAATCATCATATAAGATGAATGTAGACAGATTGCTATTGAGCTTTAGAGCTCCACGAATCTCAAGTATTGCGATGAACAACAACATACAAATCATGAACAGTGAATGAAGTGTTCCAAAACTTCAGCATGATGCAATGTAATTAGGTGTAAAATCAAGTATTCTGTTTTTGCATTTGGAAGAATGAAGGACAATATCAAGTCAGTATCCACCTGCCGGCTAAAGAAAGCTGCCGAAATGCAAAGTTGGACATTTTAGAAAGATATTGTAAATCAAAATGTATGGGTAAAGCTTAATACTGGAAATCTAAGAGTAAAATAGATAAATACAGAATCCCTAAAGAAAGCCCAACACGGCAACATTGAAAATGTTGCAGAGAATAAATTTTAAGAATAAAGCTCTTCAAGTGAATTGTGATGAAGAGCGAAATGATTCCGAAGATTCGGATTATGTTTTTACAGTTAGTGAACTGTCATGCAAGAATAAAGATATACTTGTAAATATTGGAGGCATTATGGTACCTGTGATTGTAGACTCTGGAGCTTCTGTAAACGTAATTGATCGTGAATTGTGGGAAAATTGAAACAAAATAAAGTGAAATGTAATTCAAGTTTATTAGACAAGAAAGTTTATGCATATGAACATAGGAAACCAGGAAATTAGGACTTTTAAAGATTTCTACAGATTGTAACATAAACACTTTAAAATGTAGAAAGTGGACAAAAAGCTTAACTGAGGGAGAAATTTCCAAATTGCTTTAATGGAGTAGGAAAATTGAAAGATTTTCAAATACATATTCCCGTGAATGAAAAAGTTGATCCAGTTATTCCAACCATTTAAGGAGAATTCGTTTATGGTTTACGTGAAAAACTGGAACAAGGAAACTATGATAATTTAGAAAAATTAGATATAATAGAAAAGTAGATTCAGCCCAAGTAATTGGGTTAAGTCCAATATGTTGTAGTACTTAAGAAAGAGGAGTCAGACATATTGTGTAGATATGAGGCGTGCAATTTGAAGCTGTAATTTCGGGAAAGATACACCTAGTAACCACCAACAGAAGAAAGGTTTGCAAGGAATTTGAATGGTTACAAGCTGTATTTTCAAAAGCTAGATCCTTCAAGATGGTGTATCCTCAATATAGAAGCTGGACTGACCAAATCAAACCGGGAAGACTGGATACAAACAAACCTAAACATAAACAAAAAAAGAAAAATAAATAATAAAAAATAAAAAGATTAATATAACCAACTGTTTTAAATTATAAAAAATAAAAATCATAGATACTATTATGAGGAGGTTGTAGGATAAGAGAAGAATCGTGGTCGCATATTAATCGTCACTTCGTAAGTGAAAATTAATTGGCTCTAGGTCATGAGGACTCCCTTTTGCATGGTATGATGTTGGATATAAGTTATAGATAGCTAAAGATACTTAGATCTATTAATTATAGAGATTGGCTTCGGCTGAGAATAGGAAGGCTTTGAGGAACAAGAAGTGATTTGAACAATGATGCTATGGTTGCCTAATCTAACTCTAAGTAAAATATCACAGAACTGGCCAATGAAAGATAGAAAAGTGTAGTGAGTTATTACGTTCAGGCAATAATGGGAAAACACTTTTAGCTGGATGGGACGAAGTATTTAGGAATCCATGTTAAGCCCAATCATAGGAGCATAAATAACATTTTAGGTTGTTGTGGAACTAAATACTACTAGAATGGATTGAAATATGTTATATCTTAAAGACAATAACATCTGAACGAGATTATTTATGTGTTTAAAAAGTTTTTTTGCGGTACCAGTGGTGGAAGCTGGTCATTATACTTTCAAATACAATCAGATAATACTGAGTAGAATTTCAACAGGTCAAAAGAGCTAAATGAATAAATGTATGGGAAATCATATAATATAGAATAAGAAACACAACACCGTTATGGCTCAAGCAAATGGGGAAGTGAAATTCAGAATACAGTTCAATAATGAAACGTATAAGAATAAATTACATGCAGGAGAATCGAGATTGGGCAAGAGGAGCTACATGACTTAACAAATAAGTTATTCTACAGTATTCAATCCAAGCCAATGTTATGAGAGTGACCAAAGGCAGTGGAATAGGTTGGTATGATAGAAATCTCAAGGATGGAGGCTATTATTAATTCAAGAAATGTATCACATGTGAAAAAAAATCAATGAAAGTTGTAGTGCTTATATAGATGAAAATGTGTCGCAAAATGATAAGAAATATGTTCAATCAGAAAAAAGAAATGTGCTTGAAAATTCTGTTCAGAGAAATGTTGATTTGAGAAATGAAAAGCTTATTAATGAGAGTGTAGAAAATTTAGTTGAAAATGAGAAAGAGAACGGAGAAGATTCAATTCACAGTAATCCAAATGTGTCTATAGAAAGGGAAGCAATTCCGATAAAAACTAAAAGTGTAACACCTACAAAGATAGTTACAAGACCATCAAGAGTAAAAACATTGCCTAAGAGATATGAAGACTTTGTAGTGGATAAGAAATAACTGAAAGTTCATATACATAAAGTTAAACTTTGTTTTTTTAACAATGAGGTACATTGTATTATTAACTGTATTTGTAAAAGTATTTACATTACAAATTGTTTAGAATTGTGTTTAAAATGTTCATATGTTAAAGAATTTTGTGTTTTTTTATAAATGAATAAGGTCTTGCATCTCAAAATTCTGGAAACAAAGTGATCCCTCGGAAGCATTAATCACACCAAAATAACATAAGAATTGCAGACTCGGTTTGATTGAGTCTGTACATGAGGGATAATGAATAAGTGCAACATCCCTCACGCCCCCTAGCACCGGCTTGAGCGGTACTCAATTCTCAACACTTTATAGTGTTGGCATCAATAATCCCGAAGGACCAGAAAATATAACAACACTGAAGTGAAGTACGGGGCAACTTTTTTACGGCTGCCACACGGCACTTGACACCTGCTGTTGTGAAGTACAAAATTCTGGAAACAAAGTGATCCCTCGGAAGCATTAATCACAACAAAATAACATAAGAATTGCAGACTCGGTTTGATTGAGTCTGTACATGAGGGATAATGAATAAGTGCAACATCCCTCACGCCCCCTAGCACCGGCTTGAGCGGTACTCAATTCTCAACACTTAATAGTGTTGGCATCAATGATCCCGAATGATCAACTCTGGCAAACTTTTTCTAATTAATAGTAACAGATTTATATGTGTTATGTTTGAAAAACAATTAAGGGTTTCATATTCAATAAGGGGAGGAATGTAGTGTATTAAGTATTCAAGAAAGTTAACTCTTCCAGTCTTGTATGTAAAACTTGAGTACATAAGTTGTCGTTCTTTAATACTCTTTAATTTAGAGATTGATAGTTGGATAATAAATGCGTGACCTTAAATGGTGTTTTTATTATTCATTAGATTATCCAAGAATATCGGCCTAGAGCCGGAATATATTACAGACATGATAAGGCTTGCCAGTATTTTTGCAGATAATACACTTGATTTCACTTTTTGACGCATACTAGAAATTCAAAACTTTAATCGTAAAAATGTAACTGTAATCTCAGTTCCGGAATGTAACTTGATTCTATGAGCGGATGTAACGATCAAATCTGTTTTGACAAATTCATCTTTGCGGTATTTTAATGCCTCCAAAGGAAGGCATTATATTAAAATCGCACCGTCCGACCGGACTGTAACTTTGTCATGCGTCAAATGATTTTAAAATAACCTGGCACTAATGTCTACCACATCAAGACAATGTGTCGCGTCTAAAAACCACGTCCCTACCTCAAAGGTCAAGGTCACACTCTAATTTTGTGTGATAGGTACACACATTCGTCTCCGGACTGTTACTTTGACAAGCGTCAAATGATTTTAAAATAACAAGGCATAAATGTCAACCACATCAAGACGATGTGTTGCGTTTAAGAATAAAAGCCCTACTTCAAAGGTCAAGGTCACACTAAAATTTTGAAGTTTCACATTATCACAATTAGAATTAATAGGTAGGTACACACACTTGTGTCAAGGCTGTAACTTGTCATGCATCAAAGGATTTTAAAATAACTTGGCATAAATGTCTGTCACATAGAGACGATGTGACGTGACTTCTACCTCGAAGGTCAAGGTCACACTACCATTTTAAAGTTCACTTTATCACAATGAAAGTTTATAGTTACACACATTCGAATCCGGACTGAAACTTTGTCATTCATAAAAGGATTTTAAAATAACTAGGCATAAATTTCTACAAATAACTAGGGATAAAAGTCAACCATATTAAGACGACATGTCGCCACCAAGACCCATGTCCCTACCTTCAAGGTTAAGGTCACACTTATAGTTTGAAGGTTCTCATTCTCTCGAGAAGAGTATGAAGAGACATATTCATGTCCGGACTGTAACTTTGTCATGCATGAAAGTATTTTAAAATAATTTGGCACAAATATCTACAACATCAAGACAATATGTCGCTACTAAGGATCATGTCCGTCCGTCCGTGTGTCCCCACTTACACAACAATCATGTCCAGACTGTAACTTTGTCATGCACTGAGGGATTTTGAAATAACTTGGCACAAAATATCTCATAACTACATTCTGTCGCATCCAGGAACCATGTCCCATCTTCAAAGGTCAAGGTCACACTTATATTTTGAAGATTTACGCTATCACAATTAGAGATTACAGGTACAATAATACCAAAAACAATATTAAGCAATAAGTTACTTTCATTCTTCATCTTTTCATAATACCTGCATGCTTAAGAAATCTTTTCGGGGACATTCGTCACTTTGGTTACAGCTCTTGTTATTTTCTCTGATGTTTTGCTTGTTTTCTCTACATTAGTATCCGGTCAGCGGGACCGAAATGTCGGGATTACATAAACAACTGAATATGAACGTCTGAATCAATGACTGTATTTTCAACTCTAATTTCAAATGTACAAAACATAAAAGTGACATCAAATACACGTCGCGGTAAAATACTATGTTCCGTAATCGTGCCAAAGTATATAAGGCGTCTACTAATAACAATCATATCTAGGGCACTGGTGTTTTTATGCACCAACACCTCTAAACGGTTGCTGGTAGAACAGCTGTTTGCTATTTGTTTTACAGATTTTGCACTTAGGTAAATATTTTTATACCTGTAATTGATTCCTGCAAAACATATCATAGAAAATATTGTCATTAAAAGTGACATGAAATAAAAACATATATTGTGAATCCGTTTTAAAACTGACATTCATCTGGTAATGCCTAGGTCACAAATAAAACGTCCAAACGTTCCAAATTATAACAGGTATGTATTAAACTTTTATACAAATTATTCTATGTAAATAGATTTAAACACCTTTATGTAAAACCTTTTTAACAAATTACTTTTATAAATACATTTGAAAGGGAAACCCCAAACAAGACGGTAAATCTTTGAAATAGTAGTTTCATTTTAAAAATGATATTTGAGTATTCTATTTGATATGGCCCAGCAAATAAATTCAGCCATGTCGTAAGAAAGAAATTAGTAATTTGTTCTAGTTTGACAGTATTTTACTTGCAAACTTGTTATTTTTGGAACTTGTTAAAAGATAATTTTAATAAATATTATTCTCCTCAAATCAACATCCTGTGCCGTCACAAAATGGAGTCGGCGACTCATATCGTGGGAAATAATCAGAAAATATTGAATTTTTCCTACATAGCTACGCGATTAAAAAAAGTTATCGGTAATATTTGAATCATTTATGTATCGTTTATCGAAATGGCCCGATAGATTGTTTTGATCCGTTGTTTTGTTGATTTGTTCGGCGTAAATTATGTTGAGGTGGGGAAAAGGCGTTTCATTCCTTGTGTTTATTTATAATGTATAGGGGGTATATTTTGGATATTATCATTAATATTGATATAAATTTCAAGTTCCTGTGATAATATATAACTATAGTAGATTTAGAACTGAAGAATATAAATGTGTTGATGTTATGCACAATACTATTATTTGAATATGACACATTTGAATTTATTAACAGTTTACCACTAATTAAAATTAGTAAACTGTGAAAAGTCTTTCTTTTTGTGACTTAATTAATCTTAACCTGGCATACCTCAATAGGTGATAAATAATTATCGAGTAATGTGGAGTACAGTGTCCTATCCATACAGGTTTATACAGAGTAGCCCATTATTGGCAGATGTCATAATTATAGCATATTTCAGTTAAATGAATCTATAGGCTTTGACAGCCGTCCAAAACAAGTATCATCAGCCCCCTTACCCTAACAATTTCTATCTTACATGTGCATTGTTTTAATTGCGATCATTTCATTGTTCGTAAATACAGTATCTTTCTATACAGTCCAGATATTGGTCACCAAGTCCTGAGCACGCTACCAAATTTTTAGGAAGATTAAAGGGGCCTGGTACCATTTAGCTGGACCGTAGCGCAACATTTAATGGTGACCATCGGAGGGATTTTATACATCACATCCAGTGATACGAATCCAAGCCTTAGCGGGACTTTATATGCCATGAAGAATACAGTGCAAGCAGTCGAAAGTGATCATACCATATTTTTCAACTCAAATGATGAAGCAGGGCAAAGTCATGAAAGTATAGATGATAACATGTCAGTCTTATCACATATGATGTGTGATCATGAAGATGTTGGTGTACACATTTCACCACCTTACAATGTACACATGAAACGAATAATGTGAATGAAGGAAGTCTTTAACAGTATAACTGGTGTTTTAAAAAATGTAGTCACTGAAAGCAGTCTCAATGTCTTTAGGTATCAATAATGGCAATAGTAATAAAGCTAATGAAGTTGATTTGAACTCAAATAACCACAGATTTGTTGATGTACCCCTTATGGTAGACTCCCAAACATGTATAAAGGAAATTGGCAAGAATGTCAAGATACACATGACCCTGATGTAAAATCTCTGAAGATGACCAAAATAGGCGTTCAAAACAGCCCGTGTATCTGGTTCTTATAGAGACAAGTATATGAACTCTCAGTCACCACCCCGTATAACCGGTAATGACAATGCTGTATTTAGATAGGTATGAACAGCCACCCCGTGTAACCAGCAATTATGATGACTGTAGTATCACTTATTACCACATATCAAGGTACAGTGCCAGCAACAGAAATGTAGGTACACATTTTAAAGTAGCATCGTTTACTGGTAAAGAAGATTGGAAGAGGTGGATAGCTAGATTTGAAGCTATAGCTCAGTGTTACGGATGGTCAGATAAGACAAGGTTAGATCAAATATTGCCACGTGTTGAAGGACAGGCTAGAGACAGCTACAACCTAATGTATTACTAAGTTACAGAAAGCATATAGATGAGTTGAATAACAGGTATAGGGTTATCGAAACCCCTAGATCTTTCGAAGTCAAATTTAGTAACAGAAATCAGAGAGTAAGTAAAACCGCAGAGGAGTTTACAGCTGAATTGAAGGTTTTGTATGATAAAGCTCATGGATTTCGAGATAGGAAAACTCGTGAAGAAGATTTTGTGCGTAGATTCTTATATGGTTTGTGTGCTGATGAAGTATGCTTGAAATAGAATATCATAAGGAGCCTGAGACAATTGACGCTACTGTGTTTCATGTAGTGAACCTTGAACATACCAGAAGTTTGCAGAGACACCGTTATAGCACTAGGAGAGCTTGTGATGAAGATGACACCTTAGAAGAAGCAGAACCTTACAAAAGCAATTAGCAAAGAAATCAAAAAAGGAACACGTTCCCAATACTTTTACAAAATTTGCACATCATAAAAGAGAAAATCTTTGAAAACAATCAAGAATGTAATATGTCCGATATCTTACTGAGACTTAACAAATTAGAACAAAATAAAGCCAATGAGCCTAAAATAGATAAACGAATAAGAGGAAAAAGAGCTAGAGAGTCCTTTCAATGTCACAAGATGGGATCCTTTGCTAGAGACTGCCCTGAAAGAATTCAAAGAAATAAGTCATATAACAAGAATCAACAAGAGAATAAATGGGCTCAAGATGCTGAAACTTAACTTCAACGGACCAACTTTTTTGTCCAAAGAAAGGTCCAAGTAGAAAAAAATGACCAAGGGCAGATAACTGATGAACCAAAATTGACGGAGCTTGGTAAAGATTCTTTTTCTAACTGTATCAATGTTAATCGTTTATATGCCGGTATATATTAAAAAGATTTGTTGAAGACATACCTGTAGCATTCACTGCGGATACTGGTGCATCAAGACCTCTGATTTTAACGCGTATGTACAATAAAATCAAGGAAGAAGTTAAACCAAAGTGGAGAGAAACTGCAAGCTTAAGGGCTGCAAATGGAAAACCCATAGTTGACTGGGTAAAAGCCCTATTCACAATGACACTAGGTACCCTAAAAGTCATCAAAGAAGCTAAGGTAGCTGAAATTGAAGATGACGTCTTGTTAAGATATGATGTGTTGGGATGTAGTGCAAATGGGGCAGCAGATACTTTGTTGAGTAAAGACAAAATAGTACTACATGGGGTTGAGATTTAATGCTTCCAAGTAGGGAGGGTTGAGGCAGCAAGAAAGGTTGCAATAGCGGAAAATTTAACTATTCCTGGCCATCCCGAGGCACTGGTTGATGTTTTTGTAAAGAGATCAGAAGCTGATTACAATAATCAGTGTGCTGAATTTATTATAGAGGCAACTGATACTTTCAAAGAGAGGTATAGGTTATTAATGGCTACCTCCCTTGTGAATATCAATAATGGCCTAACATGCAAAGTCCGTGTTCTTGATCCTTTTTCTTGTGACGTTACATTCAGGCAAGATGCTGTAATTGGTAGAGCGGAAAGAATCGAAAGAGTGGTGAGTGTAATAGCTCAAGAGGAAAATGCGAGCGAAGGAAGTAATTTGTGAAATGACCAGATGACCTTTTGGCAGAATAATAGTGCCAGTACTTTTCAGTACGATGAAATTAGCCTTACAAGGACTGCAATGGGTAACCTTTCTAGTCTTACATAGATGACATAATTGTTTATGCAGTTAATTTTGAACAGCATATGCAACGAGTAAATGAAGTATTGAGCAGAATTAATCAGTCTGATCAGGATCCATGCTGTTCGCTATCAGTTTTTTTACTTGTTATAGGGTCTGTAAGCGAACAGCTTGGATCCTGATCAGACTGCGCCGCGGATGCGCAGGCTGGTCTGGATCCATGCTGGTCGCAAACCCATTATGTTGGTTTTGTCGTGACACGGCTCATATATATTATTAAATAGAAATTGTAATTAATGTACATAAAAACTGTGTAACATGTGTAACATTAACTGTTTATGTGAAAATTAATTTTATTTTGTGTGAATGAATTGTATTTACACAATGATTTATTTATTGTGAAGTTTGTGGAGTAATCGAATAATGAATCGAGAAAATTTGTGAACGAAATGATAAAAACTTTTATTGAAACAATGCGTTCTGAACGGTTTGACCCGCAAATTAATAACTATAACCGTATAAAGTTCAATCTTATCGACCGATTGTAAATACAAATGATAACTTACAGTGTGATAGCACAAAATGCTCCTAATTAGTTTCGTAAAATTTAACAGCTGATGCTGTCTGCAATGTTTACATTTACTTCTCAGCCAATAAAAACGACGAAAAATGGTGAAATTTTGAATTTAGAAACATCCGCAGATGTGTTCATACGACGGTTATCATGGAACCTTCAATGTGTCACAGTAGTGCCATTCCATGAAAAGCGGCGTATGGTTCCCAAGTAAAAGAATGCTTTTGCCATAAACGAGAAAACAATGGGCGGAACTAAATAAAACGGAATTTTGAAAGGGGATCTGAGGTTATGAAGCCTGCATATCACAGATAAGACGTCAAAAGACAAATTTAAAAAGCAGGCAACATATCCTAAGGGTGATTATACAGTATTCAAGTAGGAATACTGGAACCACCCAAGTTGAAAATGGCCAAATAGAAGAAACTAAAAGTACCACATAACATGTATACACAACAATAATGTCATGCTGAACGATCTCTAAGGATCGAAAATATAACATCATTGATTATATGTACGGGGAGACTTTTTACAACCGCCACACGGCACAAATAACACGGATGTGACAATAAAATAGAGTAAAACAGAATCCCTAAAGAAAGCCCAACACGACAATATTGAAAATGTTGCAGGCTCGGTTTGATTGAGCCTGTTCATGGACGGTACTGGAAAGTGCAAGTTACCGTCCACGCCCCCTAGCACCGGCTTAAGCAGAATTCAACATTTAACACGAAAATGGTGAAATTTTGAATTTAGAAACATCCGCAGATGTGTTCATACGACGGTTATCATGGAACCTTCAATGTGACACAGTAGTGCCATTCCATGAAAAGCGGCGTATGGTCCCCAAGTAAAAGAATGTTTTTGCCCTAAACGAGAAAACAATGGGCGGAACTAAATAAAATGGAATTTTGAAAGGGGATCTGAGGTTATGAAGCCTGCATATCACAGATAAGACGTCAAAAGACAAATTTAAAAAGCAGGCAACAACAAACATTTAATTAAACAGTGTTAATTACTATAACATGAATATCTACAACATAAACAATGAACTAGTGAATCGAAAAATGACGAATATTTGTAAAACATATAGACTGAATATTTAAAAGTAAAACATATTAAAAATAAAAATGTGAGAAGTGTAAACATGGAACATGGTTTTTATAGACATTGACAGTAGATCTAGGTTTTTAACTTGGTGCTATTTAGATTACCTAATCATAATTATTATTGATAAACACCACGTGTAACGTTGGTGTAAATTGACATTATTGACTACATGTATTTAAAACTGATATTAATCAATGAAAGAGAACTCGACATAAACTGTTTTAATGTGCACACACATAAGATTTATAATTTCATTATCTATGTTTCATATGCTTAAGATTTTACTTTTACTTTAAAGAGAACTTCCAACATTATTAATCTTAAAGGTCAATGTTGGAGTTTTGTGATGAGTATGTTTAAGATGCATAAACTTCATTTCTTTTGTTATTGTAAGAAGGCAGCAGGAGCTTTGCCTTAATAAGAAGTTGATAATGATATAATTTCACTTGTATACTCAGATCGTACGCAATGACCGGCATTGTTTACATTTTGCATGTACCGGTAAACGTTTTGTTCTTTCTTTGTTTTTTTGTTTTTTTATTTTTTTTTTTGTTAATTTGAGAGACTGACAACCATAAATAATGTCAGAATTATAAAGATTAATGATTTATTTCATTAACGTTTTGCATATTTTCGTGTAAACAGCGTACAGTTAGATAGAAAATTGCATTTATTGTAATTTTACTCGATAAACTTTGACAGGTGTTGTTGCTGTTGTTCGCTAATGCATTAGGAGTTCTAAAACTTCCATTGTCAATAGCAATTGCTGCTGAATTTTCGTAAACAAACTGTTTCAAAGTTATGTTTCGTCAAAAGCAACAAAATCATAGCCATTCCATGGTACTAATGATTTTTTTTAAATATTACATGTATCAATTTAATATATTTTTATGTAAACTTTCATAGAACTTTAGCTAAGAATTATTGATGTTCGGACTTTCGGTTGGTTGACAGCGTTTTTTGTGTATGAAAATGATCGTTTCCGAAAGTCAAATGATCAGTTTTCGAACGTCGAACATTGTCCACCGGCCAAAACGTAAAGTTGAACATATTTCGAACCTTTTTGTGTTCGTTTTCTCAGATTTGGTATAAATAGGCCAGAAAACGATCAACTTCAGTCAGTTTTCATTTTACTTTCGGTAAGTCTACATTATTGTCGTTTTCTTCTGAACGGCAAATTTTATTTTTTTAAGGCAAAACAAAACATAGTCTTTAGATTATTATTTTATATTTAATCAATTCTTATCTAAGAATAATTAATAAGAACTATATAATTTTTGTTTCACATTAATACGGCCACTGACTCGACCAAACTTTGTTTCCAGATTTTTGTACTTACCTTTCAATATTTTGAAGACAGTCGCGGTAATAATTATGTGAAGTCTATATTAGATATAGCTATAGGAGATTAAGGACTGAATTATATACATGTGTTGATGTTTTTTAGTACTGTTATTTGAATATTCCACATTTGAATTTATTAACAGTTTTCCACTAATTAAGATTAGTAAACTGCAAACAGTCTTTCTTTTTTGTGACTCAATTTTAATCTTAAACTGGCATACCTCCATAGGTGATGAATTATTATCGAGTACTGTGGAGTATGAACACTATGTTCGACATGATGATGAATATTGGTCCCATAAACTATAAACTTGATGCAATTAATAAAACGTCATATTTCCAAGCGGCCAGGTGTGATGTTACAGAGGCCCGCCTTCGGTTTCTTGAGTATAAAAGTATTGACAACGAAACAAGAATGCTCCGAAACAACTTGATATTTAGCGGTCATGCCGAAATTGTGAGCGCTGATAATTGTCATGGCATCATATGTGAGTTCCTCAAACAAAACTTGAATCTCGACCCTAAAAGTTTCTGTATAACAAAAGCTAATCGTATCGGCAAACGCCAAGTAGTTCGTGCTCAAGGCAGTGTCCGCCATCGTGCCATTCTTGTTACCTTCCGAGATGAAAATGATACTGACATAATCATGAACAATGCTAAGCTTCTGAAAAACACTCATTTTGGTATTTCTCGAGACTATCCCCGTGAGATAAGTGAAGCTCGCAGAGAATTATGGCCACAGTTTAAGCAAGCCCGAAGTAAATATGGCCCAAGAAATGTTAAAATCAAGTTTCCTGCTGCGTTAGAAATAAACGGAGATGTCGTCCGTGACTTATTTCCTGGCTGGTACGAAACCCTCCGAGGCTCAAGAAATTCTAATGTACAGGCGCGTATCCAGGAGAGGTACAATCACACTGTCGGAACACGATGAAGTACATATCCAAAAAACTCCCCGTCGAAGAAGAAATTAATGTCGACGAAGTACTTTCGGAAGAGGAGAATAATGACACCCCTCCCCCTAAACATTCAACTGAACCGGTCATCTCTCATACAAGTCCTAAAAGTACAATATCAGGCGTAACAAGTAAAGCACCAGGATATCTCATGGCTGTTCATGCTCCACTACAGAACCTTCTCACAGAGAGTCACACAAAAGTTACACACAGTGGTAAAAATCCTCCACCATCTAGCTCCGTTTGTAGCATGCCTACAAGTGTCGACTGTCCAGCTGATCAGAATATTCATGTATCCACACGATAGGATCTGCCGGGGATTGTGTTCCTTTGTGAAAACTGTCATCTTCTCCCCAGTACGTCAAAGCAAACTCATTGTGTACATATGTCTGAAAACAAAAATATTTTGAAAGTTACTTCCAATTATGACAATTGTGAAAGCCAACACATGTGTAATAACTATGAAGAAACAGAGTATCTACCTGCTACCCCAAGCAAACGTCTGTGCAATAATTATGGAAACAAAACTTCAAATTCCTTAAATATCGTGAACCCTGAAATAACATGCAGTAGAGACAATAACATCATAAATATTGGATCCCTTAACGTATGTGGTCTAAAGTCCAGATTAAATATTCCAGAATTTGTTCTATTAATACAAAACTACTCAATATTTTGTGTACTAGAAAGTAAAGTCGACAAATATGATATCTTAAAAGTGCCAAACTACACATTTTTTTCTAAACCGAGGACTGATAAATGCAAGCGGAAATCGGGTGGCATAGGTTTTTTTGTTCATAATTCGCTCACTGACAAAACTACAACACTTGTATCAAATTGTGAATATATATATTGGCTCCAAATTGAGGACAACAACCAGAAAAAAATTATTGTTGGTGGTATGTATATTCCACCCGAACAATCTCGTTTTTATAATGAAGATGAATATTTTGCATTTGCAAATGATATTGCTGACAAATGTAGCCAATTTGAAAATGTGTTCGTAACAGGTGATGCAAATGGACATACGTCCACCTTGCCCGACTATGCTATATTTGACCAGTTTCTATCCGACGAATTTAGGATCAATGAGGACGATTTGCGCTCTATGAATTGTGTCAATATGTTACCATATCTAGATATACCAGTTGATAGAAGCTCAAAATGTAATAAGGTAAACAGCCATGGGCGTAAACTATTAGACATTTGTAAACTCAACAATTTATTTATTGTCAATGGAAGATTTGGCAAAGATAAATGCGTAGGTAACTTCACTTTTCGAAATATTTCAGTAATTGATTATTGTTTAGCATCCTTAGATTTCTTACGTCAAATTGAAAGCTTTGAGGTTATTGAACTGGATCCTGTTTTTTCAGATGGTCATTGCTTATTAGCAACTTCTATAAATTTTAAAAGCAGTTGGATAGAAAGTCCCTCTACGACCCCCCAAAACAGTCCACCTAAATGGAAAGAAGACAAAAGCTCAGAATTTGTCGGAAATCTAGACCAGGATTTGATAAATAACTATGTAAATGATGTTATAAGTCAAATTGCTCAACTTTATTCTAGTTGTGCTAAAACCACATTCCATCCTGAAACAAATTCTATCCGCAATGAATTTAAATCCCATTCACCCTGGTTCGGGCCTCAGTGCAAAAAGGCCAGAAACAAATATAATATTGCACGTAAAAACTATCAACTATGCAAGTCAGGTATAAATAGGTCAAACTTAAACTAGAACTGCCACTATCATGGCGTGAATACCCCCGCATACCACTTTGTCAGAATCAACAGTGGCCATTTAGAGCTCAAGGACAACCTCCCTGCCAAATCTGAGGTTACTAAGCCAGTGCATTGCTAAGTTATGTATTCTACATGCTTCAAATGTGAAAATGTCAAAATCAATACACTGCGGACAGGCATTCTTTAGCAATTGAGAAGAAAAGCTTTTTTTGTCAAGGTCCCTGTGACCTTGACCTTTGACCCAGTGACCTCAAAATCAATAGGGGTCACCTTATGGTCATGATCAACATCCATGCCAAATATGAAGACTGTGGGTCAAAGGAATCTTAAGTTAATGGGTGGACAAACTTTTTGAAGTCAAAGTCCCTGTGACCTTGACCTTTGACCCAGTGACCTCAAGATCAAAAGGGGTCATCTACTAATCATGACTAACCTCCATTCCAAATATGAAGACTGTGGGTCAAAGGAATCTAAAGTTATTGGGCAGACAAGCTTTTTATGGTCAAGGCCCCTGTGACCTTGACCTTTGACCTGGTGACCTCAAAGTCAATAGGGGTCATTTACGAATCATGACTAACCTCCATGCCAAATATGAAGACTGTGGGTCAAAGCAATCTTAAGTTATTGGGCGGACAAGCTTTTTTAAGTCAAAGCCCCTGTGACCTTGACCTTTGACCTTGTAACCTCAAAATCAATAGGGGTCATCTACAAATCAGGACTAACCTCCATGCCAAATATAAAGACTGTGGGTCAAAGGAATCTTAAGTTATTGAGCGGACAAGCTTTTTGAAGAAGTCATGGCCCCTGTGACCTTGACCTTCGACCTGGTGGCCTCAAAGTCAATAGGGGTCATTTTCTAATCATGACTAACCTCCATGCCAAATATGAAGACTGTGAGTCAAAGGAATCTTAAGTTATTGAGCGGACAAGCTTTTTGAAGTCACGGCCCCTGTGACCTTGACCTTTGACCTGGTGACCTCAAAATCAATAGGGGTCATCTTTTAATCATGACTAACCTCAATGCCAAATATGAAGACTATGGGTCAAAGCAATCTTAAGTTATTGGGCGGACAAGCGTTTTTGAAGTCAAGGCCCCTGTGACCTTGACCTTTGACCTGGTGACCTCAAAATCAATAGGGGTCATTTACTAATCATGACTAACCTCCATGCCAAATATGAAGACTGTAGGTCAAAGGAATCTTAAGTTATTGGGCGGACAAGCTTTTTGAAGTCAAGGTCCCTGTGACCTTGACCTTTGACCTGGTGACCTCAAAATCAATAGGGTTCATCTACTAATCATGACTAACCTCCATGCCAAATATGAAGACTAAGGGTCAAAGGAATCTTAAGTTATTGGGCGGACAAGAAAAAAACGACGGACGGCCGGACAGCCGGACGGACGGACGGACGGACAACCTGATTCCAGTATACCCCCCTTACAACTTTGTTGTGCGGTGGTATAATAAAGCTATAGCCGCTTTTATAAACAAACAGTGAATACATGGGTCAATAAACATAAATTTAACAATGAAAGAAAGTTACGCTCCATGAGTTCTCAAAGGCCGAAAGATTACTGGCGCTATTTAAATAGTCTAGGTCACAAAAAATGTAGCGTTACTCCCTCTATTTCTGATTTTTTGAACATATCAAGAAG
The DNA here is from genome assembly GCF_026571515.1 of Ruditapes philippinarum. NCBI lineage: Eukaryota > Metazoa > Mollusca > Bivalvia > Venerida > Veneridae > Ruditapes > Ruditapes philippinarum. The sequence continues at coordinate 323,266 of NW_026865553.1, forward strand.
GTTAATTCTGAAAAGCACGATGACTCTCCAATATATGAAAACAACCAAACACATAGTATTTATTCAACTGACACATTAAACAAACCTATTTCTTTGTTAGAAATTGACAAAGCTATTTCATCTACAAACAACGGAAAAGCGCCCTCAGACCAAGATAAAATCATAAACGAATACTTAAAAAGCACAAAACAAGTTATGTCCCCATTATTTGTGGTTTTATTTAACTATATTCTAGATCATGGTGTCATACCAGATGCCTGGTTAATAGGCACAATTAAACCAATCTACAAAAATAAAGGTTCTCCCAAGGATCCAGTAAACTACAGACCTATTACAATATTAAGCTGCCTTGGTAAAATATTCACATCTATTTTAAATACAAGAATTAATACTTTTTTATTCGAAAATAATCTATTAAATGAGAATCAGGCTGGATTTAGGGAACACTATTCTACGACAGACTATATCTTTAGTTTACATTTCCTTATAGAGAAAATAAGATCAGAAAAAAAAGAAACTTTTTTGCTCCTTTATAGATTTTTCAGCTGCTTTTGATTCCATTTGGAGAGCTGGCCTTTGGTGTAAACTTTTAAAACTTGGTATAACTGGCAAAATACTAACTGTTATTAAAAAATGTATGATGATATAAAATCATGTGTCTCTCTAAATGGCAAAACATCTGCTTTTTTCTCAAGTGGATGTGGTGTAAGACAGGGTGAAAATTTATCTCCTATTCTTTTTTCTATGTATCTAAATGATCTTGAAGAGTTTCTTTTGTTAAATAATAATGGTGTGAACCTTAATTTTACTGATAATGATTCTTTATGTCTATTTAAAATATTGGTCTTATTATATGCTGATGATACAGTGTTATTTGCAGAAAGTGAGTCAAATTTCCAAAAATGTCTAGATAGTTTCCATACTTATTGTAAAAATTGGAAATTATCTATTAATTATTCTAAAATAAAGGTCATAGTATTTGGGACAAATCGGCCAGGTAACTATTCCTTCAATATAAATGGACAAGCTATAGAAACAGTCTCTACTTATAAATACCTTGGAGTTCTTTTCTCATCTTCGGGTAGTATCCTACCATGTAGAAAGCACCTAGTGGTCCAGGCCAATAAAGCAATGCACCAAATCCTGTTAAAGATAAATAATCTATCATTACCAATTATTACAACTTAAACTTTTTGACCATACTATCCTACCAATCCTTACTTATGGTTGTGAGGTATATGGCTATGAAAATCTTGATATGATTAAACAGGTTCATTGTAACTTTTTAAGAATAATCACTAAATCTCGGAAAAGTACCCCACGTTACATGCTGTATGCTGAACTAGGCCGCTATCCCTTGGAAATAGTTATTAAAACACGTATGGTCAAATTCTGGAGCAAACTTACCCTGACCGATAACAAATCAAAGATATCCTATCTCTGTTACAGATACATGTTAAATTCAAACCATAACTTTAAGTGGCTAAAACATGTTAAATCAATTCTTGATTCCACCGGCCACTCATATGCATGGATGAACCTACCAAATTATAGTTTAAACATCAATAAACTAGTTAAGCAAACACTTATTGACCAGTTCTATCAAAACTGGGCATCTAATTTAGAGTCCTCTTCAAAAGGAAGAATGTATAGCCTTTTTAAGAATACCATAACTCTCCAAGTTGAAAATTATCTTAAGGTACTTTTACCTGCCCAACGGTTGTCACTTTTCCACTTCCGCACAGGTAATCATAGGCTGCCCATCGAGGTTGGTCGGTGGGCTCAAAACCATGTACCACATCATGAAAGGAAGTGTCCACTCTGTCCGTCCAATGACCTTGGTGACGAGATGCATTATCTCTTGACCTGCCCGTTCTTTAACGTAGAAAGGAAAAAATATATTCCATCAAAATATTACCAAAGACCAAATATAATTAAGTTTAGAGATTTACTTTCAACTAACGACACTGAACTTCTTGTACGACTAAGTTATTTTGTTAAGAAAATTATTCAACAGTTTTCCCGGAATTAATCTTTCTAACAACCCTTTTCACTTATTTCTGTGTGTATAATATCATCAATTTACATTTCAATTATTATTGTTTATAGTCATCTCTGTTATGTTGACATGTATTGTGATTTGTTTACCTCATGTTTTGTAAACAATCTTACATAATTTACCAATTAGTGACTGCATATATAAATAACCTATGTAAACATTTTTTCAAAACACAATTTACCACATATCAATCCATATGCTTTATTACTTTATTATTATTTTTTAATTACCAAAACAAGCCGATAAACTAACTTACCTTTAATGTGTATTAAGTTCCAGGTTTCCATATTTATTCCTGTTGTATAATTATGCACAACTAAGTCACTGGGTCATTTACCTTCACCTGTCACTCTATCAGCCAATCAAAAAAGATAGGCGTAAACCAATTTCAATTTTTATTTCACCAGTCAATGAAATACCCCGCAAGACGTGACACGCTTTCCACGACTTTATCGGTACCATGCAACTCTCCCAACTAAATTTAAACGGACGAAACTATGTTCAAATAATAGGGGTGGCAACATGGTACTTGTAATTTATGTTATTTACTATTTATTATGTATGAGTTTGGATTCTATTTTCTTTTTTCTGTGTGTTACTTGACTTTTTTGTTAAGAACAAGTAAATGTCACATGATTATGCATGTACATATATATAAACAAAGAATGAATACTGTAAATTTCTTTTTCTCTCGCTTCATACATGAAATTAAACAATTAGTAATGCATATTGAATCACTGAACATTTGATACCATAATTATTTGTAAATACTTAATGAAATTTGATGTTTGTTCCTATGCTCTGAAATTTCTTTAATAATGATAGAATAAAGATATGATCACCATCCCCATATCTTACCATCCAGTATAGTTATAGTTAAAAATGCTGTAACATATATATTATGTTGTAAACTAATTGTTTATTTGTTCACATGTTATTACAAAATGTATGTTTTGTAATCTGTGTCTATGAAATAAAAAAAATGTTCTGTTCTGTTCAAGTACAGTGTCCTAGCCATCCATCCAGGTTTATACAGAGTAGCCCACTATTGGCAGATGTCATAATTATAGCATATTTCAGCTAGATGGATCTATAGGCTTTGACAGCCGTCCAAAACAAGTATCATCAGTCCCCCTAACCCTGACAATTTCTATTTCACATAGAGCATTGTTATAATTGTAATCATTTCATTTTTCGTAAATACAGTATCTTTCTATACAGTCCAGTCAGAATCTTGGTCACCAAATCTTGAGCACGTTACCACATTTTTAAGAAGATTAAAGGATCCTAGTACCATATTGCTGGACCGTTGCGCAACAATATGTGCTTATCAATCTGATTTGTTTAACAGATTCACTCATAAATGTACATTGATCTTCTTAATCATTTTTATATAGTTTGTTTTCTTTTATACAGGTATTTTGTGTGCATTGTTTAAAGGATAGTCTGTTATGTTGGAAAATAGCTAATATAGCCAATGTTCATATGTTGTTACTTATGTAACCGGCAATAAATTAAGACCATCTGATCTAATCTTATTATATGGGTCATTTCTTATATGGTAACTTCATGGGGAAATAATAGCTGACCTAAAAGTCACAAACTGGTCGAAAAAAACAAAAAACGTCTTTATAAAAATGCAAAATTTATTTATTGAAATTGGGAAAGGACTGTAAAATAATTATGAAAATATTTTAATGTCCTCAGTATTTTCGAAAAGTCTTCTTGTTTTTTTTACATAATTAAAATAAAAAAAATCTTCAGCCAACCTGTAGCAGCCCGTGTTATGTTCTTTTTAAAGTTATCATAGTTCATTTTTTTACAGGTTTAATTATTGTACTTTTTAAACAATTCTACAGTTTCAAATTTTCCAAAATAGTACCACTATTTTTTACTTTTATCCTCAAATACTTTTCGATGTTACTTCTACACGTTTTTCTTTTAAACTCCAAAACATTCAAGGCAACGCCAAATGTAAATCTGTTTAGAGCCATGAGCAAAAAAAAACCCCATTAAGCTACATCAAAAAATTGTGATAAGTTATCCGCAATTTACAAATGAAATAACCATGTATCAAAATGTAAACATCTAAAACTTGATAATTATACTAGTAAATATAAAGATGTGTGAAGTTGGCGGCCTGGCGGCGAGAAGTTGGCGGCCTGGCGGCCTAGCGGCGTGAAGCTGGCGGCCCAGCGGCCTAGCGGCGTGAAGTTGGCGGCCCAGCGGCCTGGCGGCGTGAAGTTGGCGGCCCAGCGGCCTGGCGGCCAAAAATTTTAATGTTCTAGAAATGTTTTTTAACAATAAAACGGCATTTAATGAAGTTTTAAAGATTATTATTGTTATTTAAACGATATATCTAAAGAAAAAATCACTTTCAGAGATTTTTTTAATATTGTCATTTTTGTGAAGTTGGCTGCCCAGCGGCCTAGCAGCCAAAAATTTTAATGTTGTAAAAATGTTTTTTTAACAATAAAACGGCATTTAATGAAGTTTTAAAGATAATTATTGTTATTTAAACGATATATCTAAAGAAAAAATCACTTTCAGAGATTTTTTTAAGTTTGTCATTTTTGTGAAGTTGGCGGCCCAGCGGCCTGGCGGCCTAGCAGCCAAAAATTTTAATGTTGTAAAAATGTTTTTTTAACAATAAAACGGCATTTAATGAAGTTTTAAAGATAATTATTGTTATTTAAACGATATATCTAAAGAAAAAATCACTTTTAGAGATGTTTTTAAGTTTGTCATTTTTGTGAAGTTGGCGGCCCAGCGGCCTGGCGGCCTAGCAGCCAAAAATTTAA